>NC_056746.1:521573531-521942281 GCF_019279795.1 Protopterus annectens | reverse complement strand
CTAAGGCTGTGTTGTAGCCACTGAAATGCATGTTGCACTGAAACCTGACTGTTGCTTTTAACATTTCACTCTTCTCAGTGTGTATGTTAGCTCACACCTGCTAATGCTAACACTGTTTACATGGGAGTATGTACTTTCCTGTGGGAGTTGTGGATTAACTGGTATACAACAGTAGTTCTTGCAGTGTGTTGCTATGTCTTCACTATTTTCCCTTTACATTCACTCCCTGAAGGCCTGATATTTGTCTTTATTGGAATGTGTTGCTATGGCTTTCCTATTTTCCATTTACATTCACTCCTTGTAATGTATGATATATTTCTTTCAGCAGTAAGTTCTTATATGTTTGCTGTGGCTTGGTGGCACTGCATGCAGTCTGGTGAGCCCAAGGTCTGAGGTTTGACACTTACAAGGGTATTTTATTTTGCTGCTGAGCCAGTACTAGGGCCTTGTATTTTGTACTAACAATTATGAATATCAGGCACATGCAGTGCTTGTAAACTGCTATACTGTCATTAGTTTGTTAGATGGCTACATCCTTTGATATTTCTGTGTTGTACTCCTACATGAGGGTGTGCTTGTGAGAGTAATTCTACAGCTATTCGCAGTGTGTGTAACAGCAGACAGGCTGATATGCCTGTGTATTTCTGACACTTGCAGGCCTCAGATACTCTTAGGTATATATTTTACCAGCCTCAGGGAAAGGTACATATCAGTGGGATACACCCGTGATATATTTCAGATATTCTGCAGTTGTGACTGTGGGGTATTTTGAGCATATGTATTACTACACTATTTCTGACATACAAGTAGTGTCTACTTTAACTTATTGACAGTCACCATTACGTGGGATACCCCACCTTTCTGCCTACTGTTAGTACATTTCACAGGGAGTCAGTGGGGCACACGTAACATTTTTTTTTTGCAAATCAGAGACATCCCTGTAAATCGGTCACAGTTGGAAAGTCTGGCCTCATACCTATTCAAATATGGTGGTGTTTATCCTGCTCTGATACTGTGTGTGGTTTGTAAGGTGCTACTGTAACATTATTACCTCCTAGCATGGCTGTTTCTCTTATCACACTAATGTAATGCAATTCCGCAAGAATTGCCAATAAGGATTCAGGGAACAAGTTTTGTGTAATGGCCTTCCTATATTCCCTTTACATTCACTCCTTGTATTAAATGATATATTCCTATCAGCACCTAGTTCATGTATATCTGCCATGGCTCAGTGGTAATTCATGCAGACTAGTGTTTCCAAGGTCTGGGGTTTGAGACTGACAGGGGTATTTTATTTTGATGATAAGCAGACTACAGGCCTTGTCATACAGAGTGACTAAAGCACTTTTAAGCGGGTTTGCGCGATACTTACACATGCGCACACTCACTTAGCTAAGCGCACACCTGCTGACTACTGCTTAAAAGTGCTTACTCCCGCTAACACCCGCGCTAATTTCTTTTAAAGAAAAGAAATGGGGAGATAGGAAAGTGGTGAAAAAGGGGGCACAAAGAGGCTGGGACAGTAGGAAAACAAGCTCGGGATGTGCAAGAAGGATGTAGGGAAGGCCAATAGCTACCCATTTCTTTATTAGCAACAGCTGTGCATATGTGTGAAATTTGAAACCGTCCACCCCTGAGAGAGGGGTGAGGACAACAAAATATGTTGTACTGCCAATTAGAATTATCAGTTTACATGTCCAGTGGACATGTGTGCGAATTGGGCAGCTATGTATGGGGCGTAATTTTTTTGTGGGAACAGAGTGCCCTTTTTTTATTTTTTAGGTGAGAGTGGAATGTGGGGTACAGGAAGTAGGTATATTTGGGGAGTTAGGTTGGGGAGGTTAACAGACAAGACAAACAAGACGCATACAGGGGCAGAGTATGACACATGTGGGGGTAAACACAAATGACAGGGACGGATGTTTGGATATCGCAAGCCCATGAGCCCACAGATGGCAACAGTGGAACTGAAATCCCCACCCATAGGCAGTTACCACTGCGCCTTCACAGCCCAGGCCGGGGCTGTGCTGGTGGCTGGATAGGATGGGCAGGCACACCTGTGCGTTACGCCACCCTCGCCTCAAGCTGGCGTAGGGGATCAGTCACAGAACGCCTGATCTCACTACACACCACAGACCCTACCCTATGGAGGGTGAGTGGAGGCTCTCCTCCGGCCACACTTGCAGAGGGGGGGACGAGCCCCATCCCCTGCAGCGCTTCCACCCGAAGGTGGCACAGGGCTACCGGAGGAGGAGGTCACGGCCTGGGCACTGGTGCCAGGTGCACTCACCAGCTGAGGTGGGAGAGGTGGGTCCGCTGGAACCCGCCTTCCCTGTTGTCCTATGTTTAGCAATATTTTATGGCATTTTGGGCTAGTAACAAACAACACCATTCAAAATTAGTTGCAACAGCATGCATCAGTATTTCCATTAACCAAACACCCATGAATTCCGAACACTGAGCAGCAAGCATAACACATGCATATTTAGAACAGTGCACATTCCAACAGCATGCAGGGTTGGTTGGTGGCAACAGGCCATCAGGTTTGGATATGTGAACAGGGCACATGCATCAATGTACATGCAGATATGTATAAACCAACAGGACAAATGTCCATGGGAATTAATTGTGAATACACATACCCAGTTTGGTGTGGAATGGCATAATTTGCGAAAATAGGGTAGGGTGGAGAAATATTACATTAACAACTTAAACTACCTATACATATACTGTACATTCCTAGTAGATGCAGATATATATCCCCTACATGTATTAGTACAGTTTCCTGTATGTAACCTTAGGAATGTTGGTGATGTTACTGCTACATTAATATACATTCCATTGTTATTCATATATGTTCATATCTGGCTGTGGTCAGGTAAAGCATCCTGCTACATTTGATTTATATGGGTCTAGACAACTGTGGATGTTCAGCATTTCATACAACCATACTATTTCCATAATGCAAGGGTACAGCAACATATCCAATTTGTGGGATGGACACAGTCCATGTTCTGTATTTTATTTAACACATTACACTCTGGTTGTGGCTGTCTCATTCATTTCATAATGTAGTGACTGCAGTATACCTTTATTCCAGACTTATTACAGCTTTCTTGATAGCTTCAAGCTGTCTTTCTCACTCTCTCTCAATTATTTTATATTTACATTTCAGACTGGTACTTAATTTTAGGCTTTATTAACATTTATTACTGGTTTACAACAACCCTTTCCAGCTGACTCACTTATTTCATATGGCAGAATTTACAATGATGTATTTGACACTTGTCTATCCTTTGTTGATTGATTACCACTCATTTTCTGGCTGCAGCAGTTATCTGATATTACAATACAGGTGGACACTTCTATTTGAGACTTGTTTAATTTTTATTACTGGATTGCATTACACTATTTTCCAGGCTGCATCACTTATCTAATCTTACAATACTAGCAGAATCTTTCTTCTAGGCTTATTTGACCTTTATTAGTGGGTTACAACACTGAACTCTTTTACAATCTGTCTCACTTATATTCTATGACAATACCAGCTAAATAATTACTAACCTGCCTGGTGGCGCAACCTCAGCAGCCTATCAGCATAGGCTCGCTGATTCGTGGAACGAACACCTGCAGCTGTAATATAAAGGAAGTAATATTGGAACATACGTCTCCATACTATAGACTAGGATAGCATTTCTTACATACTTAATTACATGGATACCTACTCAGTAGTGGGGCGTTGGGCATTTGGCGGGCCTCCTGGATCCAACAGTTCAGTTGGTCCTCTTTCCATCGCTTCAGGTCCACATGGTGGTGACGGACCTGTTCACCAGTCCTTGGAATGCCTGTGGCACTGGTGAGATCATGTGCCAACAGGTTCCATGCCTCTGCTTTGTACGCACCCCCAGTGAACCTGGCCCTGCATGAGTTGCGCTTCATGATCATGGACTAGGAGCCAAACCATATATTTTGACTCCTCAACACCCCACCTTTGTGCTCTAAAGCGACTTCCCTCTCCTGCACCTGCCATCCTGACTACAAATGGGTACCACAATCAGTTATGCTGTGAATTCCCGCCTATGGGGCTTATATATGCCATCTGTGATTGGCCATTTTGGATATTTATCAGCTTGAAAAACCTGCTTTGTCATGCTTCTATTTCCATTCATTCCTATATATATGGTAATACTGCATTTCTCAGTACAACTGTCATGGATTAGTGGTAAAGTACTTTGACTATGGTGCACTGTATCCCAGGTTCGACCCTGGGCATTGCTTTTTTTATTTTACTACTGTCTAGACAGGCTAGGAGGTGTGTCTGTGTAAAGGCGGCTTTGATACAGCTTGCCCAATGTTGCCCGACGGTAAGCTGGTTGGCACGCTGTGCAGCTCCGCGCAAACTGCTTACACTGGGTAATGCGTTATTTAGCTATGAGCACTCATATTACGCTGGGTGCAGCCCTGCTGAACTACGGGCACTCATTTTAAGCGTGGTAAAGTGCTGCTCAACTCCGGGCACTCATATTAAACCGCTGTTCACCTGCAGGCACTCCTATTCAGCTTGTTAAAGCGCTGCTCACCTATGGGCACTCATATTACACTTGTTAAAGCGCTGCTCACCTATGGGCACCCATATTCAGCTTGCTAAGCTATGGGCAATTCTGATCCTTTTTTTTATATTTTTTTGTCGGATTTCTTCAAAAATACATGGCCCATTTCATTGCATTTTACTTAAATTATAGTTTTATATATATATATATATATATATATATATATATGTGTGTCAGGGGATTGTTTCATGCTTATTTAAATAAAAATGTAAAATTATGTTGTGGGGGCTCGAACTGTGACCACCTCCTCTTTGGCCAACGTCTCTACCGCTACGCTATTGCTACTTGGCGTAATTTGCATATTTAGATCTTATATGCTTTTCAATGTCTGCTAACTGTGGCTGAGCGGAGGGCATACCCACGCAATCGAGCGCAACTACGGGCAAACATTTT
Organism: Protopterus annectens; assembly: GCF_019279795.1. Classification (NCBI taxonomy): domain Eukaryota; kingdom Metazoa; phylum Chordata; order Ceratodontiformes; family Protopteridae; genus Protopterus; species Protopterus annectens. The sequence goes on along the minus strand of NC_056746.1, from coordinate 521,937,278 downwards.
GGAAATTATAAAAAAAAAAAATAAACTGATATTTTTACGTTTTACATTACAGTTGGGTTTATAGTCTGTGAGGGCATGTGGTGTTGTGTTCCTTGACTTTTCTGCAGACTCGCTCGTGGGTGTTTGCTTTCAGGACTCTAACTCTTCTGGAGGCGTGTCCCTTTGCAGAACTCGGCATTCGGACACGCCCCCTACTTTCCTACATGGACCGTGTTAGCCTAGGTTATGATTCAGCATGCCCTTATGAATATGCATGGCATGCTGACATCAAACCGTTAGACTGTAGCCTCTGTGTAAGACACATTAACTCTTACATGGAGGTTTCGTGAATCCGGCCCATTGTCTTTCATATAGCACCGGGGTGTAGTCGGGTTAAAACTTCTTAGTTTTGATCAGTTAGTGGGTTTGCAAGTTGCAGGTTTTGCCATCAGGGAGCTCTTAACCTGATGTACAAAAACCACTGACCAGTGAAAAACACACTGCACGCAAAGTATTTGATTTTAATAAAAACTCTAGCACCTCGACAACACAGCATTCCAGGAGCTCTTAACCTGATCTCTCCTTTACAGTAATTGTACGTCAAGTAACCATGCAGTCTGTACTGTAAAAAGAACATTAGTCTCTTCCCTTCACTCCATTAGAGCAACTTATCTTTTCAAACTACAGACAGCACTTTTAAAAAAACTTTTTAAAGGATTCCTGTTTTCTTCAGTACTGTTCTTTTTTTCTGTCATTCAGTTTAATTTTGTAGGCAGTCCAGCCAGGATGAACTGTACAATAAGCATCCATTCATTAAGACAATGTTTTTATATATTTATTCATTCATTCCCTGGTGGGGTATGCAACCTATCTACCCGAGTAGCACACCCACTGCACAATATGGTGTTGATAGGCTCTTGCTGTGAGCAGTAGAGCTACATTTTTGCAGATGTTCATGTTTCACTCATCACATTTCGGTTATTTGCTTGCATGTAGCCCTCATTTGGCCTGATTATCAAAGTCTTGGGTCCTGCATCGGTTGCTGTCTCATCTTCCATGATGTCAGGTAGTCAGGGGTATAAAGCATGCAGCTGATGCCATTACATCAGTCTTTCTTGCCGTGCAGTACCCGAAGCAGAAGCAGTTTGCAAGTGCCGGTCGGCCGACTCCTGAAATTTTCATTTTCGAGTTTCAGATCCGAAGTCTTCAACTAAGCTAAGTACCCCGTTGGGGAACCTTTTTCTTGTTCTAACCGATGTCAGTAAAAGTTAACAATTGTATTTCTTGTGGAAAGCAAATACTTCAAAGATTTTCATTCGTACTGCATTCCTTGCTTAGGCCCAGACCACAATGTACCTCGCTGTCTGTTTTGTGCCTTATTCAAACCTCGTACTATTCATTGTCTGTTCATTTTTGCATCTAAATATTTTGGTACTCTGTTCAATTATCCAGAAATGGCTTCTGTAAGCCACCCGACTACCGACATTCCAAAAAAATGCAAAGATAAAGACAGACACAGACCGCATAGGTCCAAAGCTGCCGACGACGCTTCTCCTAAGCTAGTCGCCAGTTCACCAGTACTCAGGCACTTTTGCAGCCCCTGATACCTGCTACTTCAGATTCGCAGGCCTCTACTGAGACCCACTCAGAGTCTGGTATGCCGCGAGATGCTTCTTCGACTGTGGAACTGCGGATGTCTCTACGTTGGATGGGCCGGAGCTGTGTGCAGGCACCGGCTTCTGAGGGTGTATTCAGGCCTACTGACTTGCATATTAAATCAACGCCATCTTCTTCTTCAAGGCCTAAAACACGAACCATGCCCAGAAAACTGCCCAGACCGCATGGTCAGGCCCCTATGCCAAAAAAAAAAAAACAAATAAGAATGGCTGAAGACATTATTACTGGGAAGCCACCTTTCTCCCTCTAAGAGACCTAGAACTGATTTTCCTTATGATTCTTCTGATCAGGATTCTAAAATTTCTGTTTTATCTAATGATCAGGATTTGCCCTTATCTACCTATGAGGATTCTTATGCAGAGGACTCCATTCCCTCTGCTTCCCCTCCAGAGGGTTTCTCTTTTGGTGAAACCTTGCATACTGTTAGGGAGCATTTCCGCTGGGAAAGCCAGGATTACTCTGACTCCAAAAAGAGACTTAGGGAATTCTTACTCCTGCCTCAACACAAGCCTTTAGCTATCCCTCCTGTACTGGACATTGTAGATGATGCCTTCTTAGAATCTAGCCTGGCCCCTGACACTTTACCTTTTGCTCCCAGAAAACCTGATGGGTATTACAGGGTACCTGACTCTTGCAAGTTCATAGGTAGGTACTAGGCTACTGGCCCAAGGGCCTATATAAGCCTAGCCAACAAGGTTCCCTGGCTTACGCCACCCGAGAAAGTTATTTTCCTGTGCCACTGTCGAGCAGAGACACAAAAGTGATCCCCAGGCTGTATTTCCCATCCACTCATCAAGATTTTTCTTGAAGAGTGCTAATGAAGAACTTTGCTTGACATAGATGGGTAGCCTGTTCAAGTATGGGACGTCTCTGGGGCAGGAATCAATCCCTCTAGCATGTCCTGTTTATTGTGGTTACAAGGTTTAGGTCCCTAGAGTGTGTAGCTCAGAGGGATTGGGATTTCTTTAGCTGTAGCATGTTCAACAGCTCTGGGTTTGACATAGCTTTATATGTTAGGCAGAGATCACCTCGGAGTAGCTGATATGCTACAGAGTAAAGCTGGAGGTGTTTGAGACGGACAGTGTAGGGCATTTGTTTGAGGCCAGTAATCCTCTTTGTGAGGTACTTCTGTGGTCTTTCCAGCTGCTGCAGATGTCTTGTGAGGTACATTCCAAAAGGGGCGTTGTACTCTATAATTGGTCTGAGTGTCGAGTAGAGGGGAACAATGACCTCTTTTTTCTTGGATGAGAAACCTTTTGTGAGGAGGTGTGCCACAAAGAAGGACTTCCTAACTACTGTGACGATGTGACTATCAAAGGAGAGACTACTGTCCACCTGGGTCCCAAGGTCTCATCAAACATTCAGTATTAATTAGATTGCTGCCTATGTGGTAGTTCATGGGTACAGAGTTTTTACAAAAGGGGATGACACTGCACTTTTTGGCATTGAGTTGAGGCCATGGCTCTGACACCAGGCATCTGTCTCAGCGAGGCCCTTCTGTAGGATGTCCACATCATTTGGGGACTTGACTATGGCTCCTAGTTTGCAGTCATCTGCAAACTTCATTCGGCAGAGGCCTTCTGTGTTTGCCTGTACTTCAGAGAAGTAGATACCAAACAGGAGAGGTCCCAGGATGGAACCCTGTGGTACTCCACTTGTCACTGCTTTGAGGTCAGATTTGGAGTCTGCAACTTTTACAGTGTGGGTTCTGTCAGTGAGCCAGTTGGCAACCCATCTTGTGACATAGGGATTTATACCTAGTTTAGTGAGTTTAGCTATAATTCCAGAATGGGGGATGGTGTCGAAAGCCTTGGTGAGGTCAAGATAGGCTGTGTGAACCACCTTACTCTCATCTATAGCTTTGGTGACTGCCTCAAAGAAGTCTATCAGGTTCAGGAGACATGATCTGCCTTTCACAAACCCGAACTGGGTGGGGATCCAGAGTTTGGAGGTTACAAATGTCTTTGTTTGAGTTCCTTGATGATACGTTCCATTGCCTTGCAGATCTGGCTCATCGGGCTAATAGGTCGATAGTTCCTGGGATCAGTGGTGGCTCCCCCTTTGTGGAGTGGAATAACTGTTGCTGTGTGCCATTCAGTGGGCACAAAGCCTGATGCGAGGCTATTATTGAACACAGTGCTTAAGTGGAGAGCCAGTCCATGTAAAACGCAGCCTGGGATGTTGTCTGGTCCCATGGATGCTGTGTTTTTGGCTTTAGAGAGTGCAGCTTTTACCTGCGTAGTTGTGATTACAGAGACACTGCATTCTTCCTGTATAGATATGGGCTCTTTAGAGGGTGAGGGGGGGGGGTAAAGTTAGCACTGAACCTATCTGCTAGGATATTGGCAATATCAGATGGTTCTGTAATTTTCGTGCCATTGTGCTGTAACTGAGCAGATCTGGGTGTTGCCATTGAGATTCTTGACATAGCTATAGAATGCTTTGTGATTGTCCTTAGAATTAGTGGCAATTTTGTTTTTGTAGCTAGCTTTGGAGGATCTTATAAGGGATCTCAGCTTCTTACTGAGGCTGGCCAGGGAGCTCCTCTACTCATGGGATTTTACTCTCTTTTGCAACAGTTTCTTCCTTCTGTTGTACAGTTTGTTTATGGCAGGGGACCACCAGATTGCCTTCCTTTTTTTTTTGGTGGATAGCATCTTGGTTCTGTTTGGGATAGCACGATCCATGCACTCGTGTAAGTGCCTACAGAGTGCATTTGTGTAGGATTCAGCAGTTATAACTGTCGTCCATCTGCATGGGTGTCAAAGTTCACCACTTCTGTCTTAAGAAGCATGAATTTGGCTTTGGAGATTTTTTTACCGTGGTTTCCTTAATGGGGGGTGGGGGTGGGATGTGAATATCAGGGATGATTAGCTTATGGTCAGATCGGACCAACGAGGGGTTGACTTCAGGTGTGGAGCACCAGTCACTGATGTTGGTAATGACTAGATCTAGGATATTGTTGCCCCTGGTGGGGGTGTGGATAAGTTGATCCAGGCCATTGGAGTTTATGAATTCCAGAAAGCGTTGAGCTAAGGAACTGGTACACTAGTAGTTTTCCCAGTTAATGGTGGGGTAGTTGAAGTCGCCCATTATTAGGGTGTTTGGTTGAACCCTAATATTTTCCAGTACATCAAGAAAAGAGGAGTGGGAATCCTGGAGCATGGTGGGGGATCTGTAGCAAGCTACAATTTGGATTGCAGTTTTGCCCAGAATTAGTTGCACTTGGATAATCTCGGATGCATTATGCTGAGCAACTAGCCTGGAGGTGTGGATATCCTTAATGAATATGGACATACCTCCACCTTTGGTGTTTCGGTCCAGGTTACATGGCCAAAAAGGTGTGGTATGAGTTATAGCCTGGTAGTGCAAGGGTTCTCTCTGGAGTCTTGAACCAGATCTCAGTCACTGCACAGATATCGATGTTCTCCATTTTAAGGAGTGCCTCGAGTGAGTGCATTTTGAGATTTAGACTTCTAGGGTTGAGTAGCATTACCCTCAGTTTTTGCTTGCCTCTTCCTGTTACGGTGGTGAATTTGTTATTTGAACCTTGCCTAAAAAAGGCACTATAGGGGCAGCAAGAGCCTTAGCCAGTATCCAGAATCCCAGGGGTGACAGGTGCAGGCCATCTATGGCAAAGCATTGTGGTCTGTCGACCATGTCATCCCAAGCAGACAGATACTGGATCCCCTTAGAATGACACCAGAAGCTTAGCCAATTGTTGAAGTCAATCATTTTGTCCTTGTACTGCGATATAATTCTGGGCAATGGCAGAATGCTACTCAGGGCTAGGGTCATACCTGCCTGGGCTACAAGATTGGAGAGCTCTTCCATATCTCTTTTCCTGTAGTCCAGGGAGTTACGTCTCAGGTCATTCACACCAACATGGACAATGACAGAGTCATATTTGTACTTGTTGTGGAGTGACCTGAGTGTGTGGGTTATGTGGCGGATCCTGGCACCCGACAGGCAGCTGACAGTAACCTTCTTGTTTAGCCTGGTGAGTGGGACATCAGTGTGCCTGACTATAGAGTCACCTATAACTAGCGTCTTGCATGCGTTGTTTTGCCTTTTTGGCTGTGGTTGAGTGGCACACCGAGTCTGTGGGCTATGTGTCATTTGGGTTGTGTTGGGGGATGGCGGTTGCTTGCGTTTCTGCTTTGGAGGTCTCTGTTGCTTAGACAGATTATTATTGAGAGCTTCCACGAATGTTTTTGTCACTATGTGGGGATTTTGTGAGACTATGTGAGTGTGGTGTGGTGCAAATGTTTACCTTTTCCTCATGACTGTCAAGTTCAGTCTTGGTTGGAGAGAGCTATACCTCCAGTTTGGCTAGATAAGTGCATCTCTCACAGGTTGTAATGTTGGGTGGTAAGAGGAGAGGGTTGTCTGTGTACACGAGGGAATTTCTACATTGCCTCAAGATGCCCAGATTCATCAGATAGACAGGAGAGAACACTGGGTGCTGACCCTTGGACATGCCTGAATAAAAAACTATTTCCCTCTAGATAAGTGAGGAAAGTAAGTACAAGAACTGTTTTTCTCTAAGCAAGTGAGAAAAATAAGTACAAAAACTGAGGAAGATTGAGTGCTATAGTAATTAGTAGCTTATTTAGTGCTTACAAGTTCTGAGCATGAATAAGTCAATTTAAGTGCCAAAACTAAATCTGTATCTGCACTAGACAGGTTACAGAACAGAAACAAGTGCAAATGCAGGCTTTCAAATCAGAAAGTTGAGAGAGATGGAAGAGATTGCCCAAATGGCCAACAACTACAATTTCTGGGCCAGAACCACTCCTTATGTGGTAGACAGGTTACCTAGTGCTTACCACTCCCACTGATAAGCTAGAAGGCTTCCCTCCAGCACAGAAAGGCTTGGGGGGCTCAGTAGCTTACATACGGTCCTGGATACAGCAAATCTGTATCTGGAACACTAGTTACATGAAAGGTAGGAAACAGGCTTAGTTTTTGTTTTTTTTTTTCAGAAAAGCAGCAAAAACAGTAGTAAAAACAATTTACATGCAGTGCAAGCTAGCACACGAGTATGTAGCAATATTAGACCAAACACAGTTTAAAAAATGCAATTAAATTAAAAAGGACTAAAAGCAAGTGCAGAAAGAGTTTATTTGGTAGAATGTGGTAAAGAGATGGGACTGGGGGAGTGTCCCAGATCAAATCTACACTGGGGCGGGCAACTGCAAAAGCCACCAAATTTAAACTACAAACCAAAAATAGGGAGGGTGGGTGGACCAAAACAGTTTCAACAGAGATCTGAGCAACAACTAACAGTACAAACTCTAAAACCAAAAAGATATACTCAGCTCTGTATATTTGCAGATCAGTCTCTCTGAACAGGGAGACAACAGTTTCAAAAGAGATCTAAGCAACAAATAAACTCTATAACCAAAAAAATATACTCAGCTCTGTATATTTGTAGATAGTCTGGAAGGCAGTGTCTCAGAACACAGGACTGCGGATCCTGAGGCCATTTCACAGGGACCAAAGGGTATTAAGGCCACTACTGCCAAAAACCCTACCCCCTCTGATAGAGATTCCAGGGCACTGGATAGATGGGGTAAGAAGGTATACACTTCTGCAACTTTAGCCATTAGGGCCTTAAATTGCCAGTTTCATATGTTAAAGTAGCAGCATATTATTGGATTGCTTAAATAGAAAATGATGTTGATTCCTGACTGTGCTGAAAATAAAAAAATACAGGATTTAATGCATTCTGATGAACAAATGGGAAAACGTACTTTGCAATGTGGTTTTGATTCATTAGAAGCATCTTGCAGGGCTGCTGTCACTGGGTCTGTACTTAGAAAGCATGCTTGGCTTAAGGAGCAATCTTTGCCAGATCATGTTGCATGCCTTAAGGAGCAATCTTTGCCAGATCATGTTAAAGATAAATTACTGGATGCTTCCTTAAACCAAGACCGCCTGTTTGGCAACAAAGCAAAAGTAGTACTTAAAAAGATGGAGGAAAAAGCTAAATCTATGCAAACTGTTAGATTTCTTGCAAGTACAGCCTCCCAGATTTAGTAGGCATTGGCCCTCTAAGAATTGGTCCTTTCCTGCTTCTTCCAGGCTTTCTCAGTCTAAACCCAGAACCAGCAGAACACCCAGGCTTCAGTCCCAAGGTACGCACAGGCCTAAGCAGTGGGGGGCTCCCACATCCAAAGCAGGTAGTAGTAAGACTCCCCCCTATGGTAAACTGTCTCAGTAACTTAACTTTAAACCTTCCAAGCCCTGCTCAACTGACTGTTCCTTTAGGGGGAAAGATCGCCCTGCATGCAGAAATTTGGTAACTCATTACCCAGGACAAATGGGTTCTAAATTTAGTTTCCCAAGGATACAGATTCCACTTCCACTCCTTACCAACCCCAAACAGTTGGCCAGACCTACCCCCAAATCAGTGGGCAGAGGCTCAAAAGCAAGTTCTCTCTATTTTAAGCATCAGGGCTATTCAACCTGTCCCAGAAGAAGAATGGGGGCATGGTTTCTACTTAAGACTTTTCCTGGTACCCAGAAAGACAATTCTTGGCATCCTATCCTTGATCTGTCTATCGTAAATACATTTTTGGTAATCCCAAAATTCAAAATGCTAACTCTTCATCAGCTGTTTCCCATGCTAGGCAAAAATGCCTGGTTGGCAACACTGGATATAAAGGAAGCCTACCTGCACATCCCAATAAGGGAATCTTGCAGAAGATACCTACACTTCAGAGCAGGCTACATGCACCATCAGTTCTCTGCACTGCCCTTTGGCTTATCTACTGCGCCCAGGGTATTCACAAAGTGAATAGCTCCAGTCAATGCATTTTGCAGGCAAAGAAATATTCAAATATACCCATACCAGGACAATTGTCTAATTCAGGCAGAAAGCCAGGACATACTATTAAATCATCTGGTATTTGTAAAGAAATTGCTAACTTCTCTGGGTACACCATAAATGAAAAAAAATCACATCTTGTACCCTGCCAATAAACAGTAGCAAGCCTGAATACAACTTCCCAGATGGCTTACCTCACGCCAGAGAAAGAAGTTCATTTGACAGCCTACTTCAAACTACTGGCCACAAAGACCCAGGTATCTGCATGGAAAATACTGCAAGCCCTGGGGTTCATGGCCTCTTGCATTCTACTAATTCCATATACAAGACTGCATATGAGAAAACTACAATGGTATCTAAAAAGCCTATGGTGTCAACATTCTCAGGATCTAGAATCAATGATTCCTATCATACCTTGTCTAAAGATAAAGATCCTTTGGTGGGCAGAGGCCTGCCACCAAAACAAGGGACTACCATTCACTCTACCCCCTGCTGCCCAAATCCTAAAAGACACATCAGACTATGCATGGGGGGCTCACTTGGCAGGGCAGTGCCTTCAGGGCAAATGAAACTCAAGTCAAATGCACCTGTATATCAATCAAAGGAAATGTTAGCTGCGCAGAATGCTCTGACAGCCTTCAAGGACCACATTCTTCCAGGACAATTATTGGTAAAGATGGACACCACCACTGTTATGTGGTACATAAACAAGCAGGGCAGAACCCACTCATACCCTCTCTGCAGACTAGCTATGGCTCTGTGGAACACAGCCTTGAGCTACCAAGTGCACCTACAGGCTCAATTCCTGGCAGGAAAGCTAAATACACTGGCAAGACTACCTAAGCAGAAATCTCAGGGACCCACACGAGTGGAAACTGGAACCAAAGATATTTAACATGTTGAGAAACAAATGGGGGAGCCCAGAGATAGATCTGTTTGCCTCCTCTCAGAACTACCAATTGGACAAATTCTGCACAAGGACTCCACACAAACAAGCTTGGAAAGTGGATGCCCTGTCCTTCACCTGGAAAAAACTATCTGTTTATGCCTTTCCCCCTCTGCCTCTCCAAAGTACTACTAAAGATCAAACAGGACGAACCAAGGACAATACTGATTGCACCAGACTGGCCACACCAACACTGGGTACCCCCTTTTGCAGTGTGTCACTGCTGGCACCATGGCAACTGCCTCAGACCCCTGCCCTGCTGTCCCAGCAGGAGGGCCAGATTCCTCACCCACAGCTTCAAACCCTGAACCTTGCAGCCTGGCTAATTACCTGATCTCTCCATTACCATCCCTCAGTAAGCAAGTGATGGATGTCATTCTGTAGGCAAGGAGACCTAGTACTAGAAAATCCTATGCTGAAAAATGGAAAAGGTTCTGTTCCTGGAGCCAAACTCGGGGGATGGACACAACTGTGCCCAATTTACCGCACATTCTTCAGTACTTAACTGAGATGCTTCACAAGAGCCTTTCCTTTTCTTCCATCAAAATTCATGCCTCGGCCATTTCAGCACATTACAATACATAGCCCAGCCCTCTTCTCTCATCCACTGCTGAAGCAATTCCTCAGAGGGGCCAAAAACTTAAGACCACCCAGGAGAGCCCCTACTCCAGCCTGGGACCTTAACTTTGTATTGGAAAAGCTCACTCTACCTCCCTTTGAGCCAGCTGCAAATGCAGAGTTGAAATTCCTTTCTTGGAAAACAGCCTTCCTTCTAGCCATCACTTCAGCAAGAAGGGTGTCTGAATTACAGGCCCCTCATGGCAGTGGAGCCTTTCATCATCTTTCATGCGGACATGGTGCCCCTCAGGTCCAATCCCTCATTTATGCCCAAGGTGGTATCCAGTGTGGCCCTTAATCAGTTCATTCATTTGCCAACCTTTTCTAATCCACAGAACAAAGGGGAATGAATACTGAACTCCTTGGATGTGCACAGAGAACTTAGATTTTACTTGGACAGGACTAAGCCGCTCAGGAAATCTGATCAGCTGTTCGTGGTTGCATTTGCTGCAGGGGCAGATGGGAAGGCCATTTCAAAGCAAACCATTTCTAAGTGGATAGGCCATTGCATTCATTTCTGCTATAAGCACCATGGAAAACCTACCCCACAAGGGGATAAGACCACATTCAACCAGGGCTGCATCTATTTCTCAGAGGTGTTCCTACCAGGGACATCCTAGAAGCTGCTACCTGGAGTTCTTTACATACTTTCACCAAGCATTACCACTTGCCATTTTTTTCTAAATCCAGAGCTGGCTTTGCCACTGCAGTCTTGCAGGGCCTTATAGCTGGCCCTAATGCTATCTAATTGCCTCCTCCCATCCTTAGCTTTGGAAATCTACCCAAATGTGATGACTGCAACAGTGAAACACAAAGAACATAGTACAGTTGTGTACACTTACCATAAATGTAGATGTTCGAGTCTATTCACTGTTGCAGTCCTGGTTACCCTCCCTCCAGCCCCTGACGTCTATGGTCTATACCTCTATTCTTGTTTACTATGCTTAAAGCTTTTTGGTGTATTTGCTTTTTTGTTGGAGGTGTAACCTTGTATATGATTGCTTCCCATTATGGGGGCACCTGACATCTGGGGCAAGAAAAATTGATGTAATGGCATCGGCTGCATGCTTTATACCCCTGACTACCTGACGTTATGGAAGATGAGACAGCAACTGATACAGGACCCAAGACTTTGATAATCAGGCTGACTGAGGGCTACCTGCAAGCAGATAACCCAAATGTGATGACTGCAACAGTGAATATCCTCGAACATCTACATTTATGGTAAGTGTACACAACTGTACTTTGTCATGAGTGCAGTGAACCAAAGCCACCTGCTTTCACCTGGTATGAGCATGCTGATATGCACCACTCACTTGCATTTTTCCCTGCCCAGGTCTGCATGCTGATGTGCACCACTCATTTGCATTTTCCCCTGCCCAGGTCCTCCAGCATATGTTTTGCTAATCGAACATGGGTTGCCTGTAACACAGTTAGGACTTTATACCTGCACTCCACTGGACTGAGCTAATTAGGCACTTGTTAAAATTGCTGAACAATTCTCATCTGGGGAGATCATTTCATCCATCTGTATGTGCCCTAGATATATATATTGATCACCACAGAGAAGGAACAAAACACCCATCTTCTCTGTTTATTCCAGTTTTTGCAAAATGTTATCACATTTTGAATAGTCTGTTTGCCACTTCTTGTGTAATACAGTTGACAAAAAAGGCAACATCTTATCCTGTTTATTGACAAACCTGTCAATAATGCTGAGCAATATTTAACTTGCTGAGATTAGCTTTGTCCTAGTAAGAAGGTAAGATGCCCAAAATTAGTGGGAACTGGTGGGCATTCAAAGAAGGCTGCTTCTGGGGAGTTCTGTCCTTTGTAAAGGCTGGGAAAATCTGGATAGTCCAGGGGGTCAAAAAATAAATAAATAAAAGCCTTTAGCCAGAAAGCCGTCGGTGCTTTGCCACTTTCCATAACATCATCTGCTGATTTGTATATGGCAGAGCCTTTGGCAGTGAGTTGTATGTGATGTGATATCCCTGACGTACAACTCTCCACCTACACATTCATGTTTGCATGAACTTTTTTAAAGGAACTGGCCATGAACCCCAGTACAAGGCTAATTGTGTGGCTGTATTGGTGGCCATGCTTTGTGTTTAAATTCCTTGTGGCCCATTTGTTCCCTGATCAGGATGACAGCTTACTGAGCCCCATCTTTTTTCTTGAAGATGAGAGTTGGGTGTTAAGGAGCCAAGCCATCCTATCAGTCATATAGTCCCCATCTAAACCTTACCAAGCCTCTCCCCACTGTGGCTACAGTAACATTTGCATATGATGTTGCTTGGGAAGAGTACATGATTGGTATTGCACATGACCTCTTGGCGTTAACTGTCTGGTATAACCTCAGACCATAAGGCGACCTACTGTGCTTCAACACTTTTCGGAGGGTAAGCATGGCAGCAAGTTAAACTGCTTCCCTCACCAAAGAGTGAGCAAGCTGGCAACAGCCATTGGCTCTGACCCCCACTCTTTAACCAACCCTTCCAGCTTTACACGACGTTAATCAAGCACAGGTTGTCTGAGGTGTAATCAGAGTTTTATCCTTCTGTACCACAGTGGTTGGCCAGGTATAGAGGGGACTACATGACTTGTATGATTGCCTGCTCCTTAATACCCAGATCTCACCTTGAGGAGAAAGGGGGGTTCACTAGATGACGGAGATTTTGTTTGTTTTTTTTTAACACCATTACATTATTGCTTAAGACATAGACATACAGTAATATAAAGCAAAATAACCATATTAACATTTCCAGTTACATACATTATACATCACATAAGTTCTTTTTTGTAACTATCATCAGTCAAACATTACATAAATTGCTCAATACTTGCCTTCCCTTAAACCTCTCTTGAACATTATTCTTCATGTATTGTTTCCAGGATTTCATTTATTTCTATGTAATTTGCTCCTGCCCTTTTCTAAACATCCCATGTCTAGTTATTTTATCTCTGTTACAATATTCAATACTTCAGATACATTTGGTTTAGCCTTTTGAGTTCAATTTTCTAGTAATTGCTTTTTTGGCAGCCATCAGAATTAAACTTAACAAGGCCTTACTGTGTATAGGCAATTTAGATAGTGTCCCAGCTCAAAAGAATAATTTCCTTAGTTACACCCATTTGCTTACCCAATATTTCTGACAGAGTACTCTATAGGGAATTTTTTAAATCTGCCAGCTCATTACTATCCTAAAATAGATGTTCCCAGTTAACCTCCTTCTTCCCCATCATACCACCAGTATTTGGCATCTTCCTGAGAAAAACATTTTTGAATTGGGTTATAAAAATACATATGCAGACACTTCCAAGTAAAAATACTAAACCTTCTGGACTTTGTTGCATACTTGGGAGCCATATGCATGTTCTCCCATTGTAAGTTGCTTATCCAGTCTCTCTTCCCAGTCTTCTCTAACCTCCTCTGATCATACCTCTCAGTCATCCAGGTTTCCACAGAATGTCCAGATTTTTGCCTCATGTTTGTGGTCTGCTCCTCTTAAAATGTGTTTTTCTGGCAAAATACAGAGGATTGATGTCTCTCTCAACAATGACATGCATTTAAGTTTCAGACTTGTATCCTTCAGAAAATGCAAACTAACACACTGTTGTTCTAAGCTTATAAGAGCAATATTTAAAATCTGTCTCTTTCTTAGTCTTTGTCTCCCCATCATTTAAGGCTTTGTCCAGATTTCTTGTGTTAGGAAGTTGAACAGTATGCCACTGATTGATTCTTATACTTATCATACAATATCTTATATGCTCTACTAATTATCCCTTTTTAATTACCAAAATAGCAATTATTAGAAAATGGAGCTCAAATTCTAACCCAACCATACTTGAAGTGTGAATATTGTAACAGAGATAAAAAGAAAAAAATTAGGAAGTGGGATCTTTAGAAAAAAGTAGGAGTAAATTGCATAGAAAAAAATGCAAATTGCGGGAATAATCCATGCAGAAAAATATTTAGGAGAAGGAATAAGGCTTAACAGAGGGCAGAAATTGAACAATTTGTGTAATTTTTTTGATTGTATTGTACAAAACAATATATGTGATGTATAATGCTTGTAAATGTGAAGTTGTTACGTGGCTTGATTACTTTTATATAAATCTAAGATCTGGTGCTATCCATGTCGTTATTCATCACGGGTGGGTGTAGGATCCGACCTCTAATCAGAGCCGGCACTAAAAAGACAGCTTCTGAGCTCAGGCTCCTCTCCTTCCCAAGATCCCTTGCTACCCACAAACCTCAGATCTTGTTTGCCGTGATTTGAAAATAGACGTGCTTCCTGAAGCTCCTGTTCACCCTTTCAGATAAGTGCTTTTTTCTACCTTTTTTGGGGGAGTCTTTTTCCCCCTTTTTAATCTCCTACTTCCTTATTTATATCTAAGTAGTTTCCTCCTCTCCCAGTAGCCTTTTTGGGTAGTTTCTGCTAGGTTCTTCCCGGGTTCTCATCCTCCTCCTGGTCTTAGGTTCCTCCTTCCCTTCCTTTCTCTACCTTGTTTCCCCCACCCCCTTGGTGTGTGTGTGTGTGTAGTGTGCAAGTATGTCTGAGAAACCCACGAGTTTCAAATGTTGCTCTTCATGTGGTCAGCAGTTACCCCATGCCAACATGCATGAGAAGTGTGTTTACTTCCTAGGAGAGTCGCATCTGGAGGTTGAATGCCATATTCAACCCCAGGGCTCTCCTAGATCACAGTAATAACCTTCTACTAAAGGGCTTGCAAAATGGGGTCCCCTGGTCTCGGGTTCCCCTTCCAAGCCTCCTTCGGATTCCAAGAGGAAGTCTTCTTCCTGTCTGGATTTTCCCACCAAAAAGTCGAGGCTCTCTGATCATAGTTCTCTGGATCAGAGTCCAGCCCCCCATGGTGTTAGACCCAGGCTCTTCATTTCCAAGAGCTCCAACTCCCCCTGTCTGATCAGGGTCCTCTGATACCACCCTCTGATCCGAACCCTCCAATGGATCCAGTGGCGGTTCCACCTAAGTCTTCAGATCCAACCAGACCCTTGGATCAGATGGTTTTGTCAGATCTGATTTTTATTGAAGACTCTCCCTCCACTCTCAGGAGATCGGATCCGAGGCTGTCTAGCAGGTCTCCTTCACGAGACTGTAGGCCATCAGCTAGGCCGGGCCATTCCTCCCTATCTTCCTGTTCCCCCATGAGTCTGCTCTCCTCAGATATGGATAGGATGATGAGCTTTCTCAAGGCCCAAATCGAGCTGGGCTTGTTGCCATCCCCTGACTTTTTGCCCAGGGGACTTTCGCCATCCACAGAACTCCTCTCTCCCCGACTGACCCATCCAGGTTTGGTTCCCCAGGATCAGGGCATCCCTAGGGAGAGGCCAATGGTGTCTGGTATTGCTTCCTTTCCCACAATGTCTGGGTCCCTGGCGGGTTCAGCTCCATTGCCCATGGAGCTGGAGATGCCTCTACCCTGTGAGGTCAGTGGGGGGGGTCACTGGGAAAGAGGGTCTGGGATGGAGTTTTTGGACCGTTTCCTCCCTTTGGGGCCTGTGCTTTAGACAGCTCGGGCTGATATCATCTGGGGACATTGGTGCTGCATCGGAGTCTCCTCTTCCATTCTGTTTGGCTGTGGCCGGTGGGGATGAAGGGGGGCTTCTACCAGTCAGTCAGCTTTCTGGGCAATAGGACAGTCTCTGGATGGGCAACTGTTTCTATCTTGGCTCTAGATCCTCCCCAGCCTCATTTGACTGTGAGATGTCTTCATCCTACTAGTGTCAGCCCTCCTGTGAGCGCCTTCAGATGGGCATTACCCCCCATTGGGGTCCTTTTCTCTTAAGAGTCCTCCCCAGAGCCCGCCGTGGAGGAGACTCCCAAAAGAGGACATGCAAGAGGAGGCACTTGGACTCCCCTTGAGAGTCCCTCATTGAGAACATGGATTTCAAGGAAAGGAGACTGGTCCCCCAGACTTCTGTCCAAGGAAGTGTTTTTTAGGGACATCCTCAAGATCCTTAAAGAGTGAGGTGGTTGGTCTTCCCCCACCCCATCTTCAGAAGAATCCATGTTCCTGAAGGCCTTCAGGATGGGCGCATCTTCCACCTAGGTGTCTCCCCCTACTGATGAGCTTGTTCAGCTCATTTCCAGCAGGGCGTGGAAGAAGCCAGACATAATAGAACCTGTTCCTAAGAAAGCTGATAAATTCCTGAGTCCCTCTAAAGATAAGACTTTTTGGAGCAAAGGCATTCTCATTGATGCTATTGTGGTGGCTGCAGCTACCAAAAAGGAGCTCACTGAACAGAGTTCCATGGTCCATCCCCCGAACAGGGAGTCTCAGGCAATTGACCATTTTGGAAAGTGCGTTTGCCTCAGCTATATTCATACTGAGGACAACAAACTTCATGGCACACTTTATCCAGCTGCAAAGGGACTTGGTATCAGAACTCTCCAGAGAGCATTAAATTAGTCTCTGAAGCTATCTACTCTGACTTCCCTAGCTAACACCTGGGTGAGGTTGATCTCCAATGTGGAGATCACCTTTTGAATGGCGGGTACAGGCATTGCTATTAGGCATCATGCCTGGCTTCACCTTTGTGGGTTTGTGGAAAACTTCAAGGCATCATTTACTAATGCCCCTTTTGATGGGCTAACACTGTTTGGTTTCTTGGTCAAACAATCCTTAATCCATAGTGAGCAAGAGGGAAAGACACTGTCCACAGTTGAGAGAAAGTTTTCTACTCCCCAACTATCCTTTTCCAGGAATCAGAGGGGTAGTAAGAAACTCTGGTTCCACAGGTTACATTCTTCCTTCCAGGATGCTCCTCAGGAATCCTCTTCTTCCAGCTGGAGAAGGGGGTTTGATAGCAGATGCTGCCCCAGAGGCAGAGGAGGTCCACAGAACCAGGGCTCCCAGGAGCCCTTCTTGGAGAAGCCCTCTCAACGCTTATGAAGCACTGCCTGGCTGCCTTGCCCTGGAGGCAGTCGTGGATTGTCTGTCCCTACACCCAAGGGCCTGGACAAGTATTACCTCAGATTAGTGGGTGCTAAACATTGTATCCAGGGGATACTTCATACCTTTTTTTCAGCCCCCTTCTACTCAAGTCTCTCCTGGATGTTCCACCCTGTCAAAGGGAGTTAGCCCTCTTTGAGGTTCAAGACCTCCTTCAAAAAAAGAGCCATCCGGGAAGTCCCAACAGGACGAGGGTCCAGAATTTACTCGTGTTTCTTTTTGTTGCCCAAGAAAACTAGGGACCTATGTCCCATTCTGGACCTCAGTGTTATAAATTTGTCGGTCAAGAAGTCGAAGTTCCAGATGGTCAATGTTCTGTCCATTCTGCTGCTTCTGTGCAAGGACGATTGGATTTGCTCAGTGGGTCTCAAGGATGCGTGCTATCACATAAAAATCAACAGATGCTCCAGGAGATAACTGCGCTTCCGGCTGGGGGCCAATCACTACCAGTTCAGAGCCCTGCCCGTCGGACTCACCTCAGCCCCCAGGGTCTTTACCAAATGTATGGCAGTGGTAGCAGCCCATCTCTGGCTGCAAGGTTTCCAGGTCTTCCCATACCTGGACAATTGGCTTCTCATGGCACCCAAAAAGCATCAACTCACTGTGGCCACAGATTATACACTCGGTCTCTTTCAGGACCTAGGCATTTCAGTCAGCCTGCCCAAATCTCATCTTGTCCTGTGTCAGAGCCAGGAATTTATCGGGGCCCTTCTGGACACTGTCAGAGACTGCAGCACTTCCCCCATGCAGAGCCGAGATGATTTGGGAACAGATCCGTTGTCTTCTGAATCTGGAGCGTCCCTCAGTGCATTTAATCCTGCAAGCCCTAGGCTCAATGGTGGTGGTGGTGATTCAGTCTCTCTCTCGCAAGATATATGCAAGTGCTACAATGGACACTTGTGGTGCAGTGATCACCCCACCTTAATCCCATGTCCATGAGGATTTCTTAAGTCTGCAGACATCACCTTGCTTAGTGGCTCCAAGCCCGAGACCTTCTTCTAGACAGCCCCTTCTATCTTCCCCAACCCCAAGCCACGGTGACTACTGATGCCTCCCTGTTGGGGTGGGAGGGCATTTTTGGGGAAGGATTGTCCAAGGCACGTGGTCCCCCTTAGAGACCAAATTGCACATCGATGTCCTGGAGATAAGAGCAGTCTGTCTAATGTTGCAAGCCTTCCAAGACAGTCTCCCTCTCAACACCATTGTAATTCAGACAAACATGGTGGTGGTCTGGTACATCAACAAACAGGGGGGAGCATGATCTTATCCCCTGTGCAGAGAGGCCATGAGAGTGTGGGAATGAGCGATGTCTTCCAGGTGCTTTCTTCTTGCAACACATATTCCCGGTAGTTCCAACATGTTAGCTGACAAACTCAGATTGTCCTGAGTCCTCACGAGTGGTCACTGAATCAGTCATTGGCACATCTGATATTTGACAGTTGGGGTCTCCCTTGCTGCAGTCTCTTTGCCTCTCTGGTCAATCACAAATGCAACAAATACTTTGCCCTGATCCCACCAATGGGATAGTCACCCAGGGACACTCTGGTTCACAATTGGCCATCGGGTGGTCTTTATGCCTTTCCCCCAACTCCCCTCATTCCCAGAGTCTTACAGAAAGCTGGTTGCCTAAAGACGTCTCTCATCCTCATTGCCCCTTCTGGCCTTGTCAGGCATGGTTTTCCCTCCTTTGGTCTCATCTAAAATATTAGATCTGGATCCATATATCATTTCCCATCCTTGGGGGCTTCCTCTTCCCAAACTCCAGTCTCTTCAGCTGACTGCTTCCATTTCCAATGATTATTGTCCAGTCCAGGCTTCCTTCCCCAGTTAAGGACATTATTTTGGCTTCTCAAAAGCCTTCTACTAAGAAGTTGTATTCCAGTAAATGAAAGATGTTTACTGTTTGGGCTCAACAACGTAATTTAGATCCCTTTTCGGCTTCTGTTTCCAACATTTTGTTCCTGGCCTCTGTAGAGAAACTAGCCCTTTGAAAAACAATCAAACTTCAGTTGGCTGTTATATCCAACTTCTATTTAAACAAAAGTCCCACTTTCTCTCTAGGCTGTGCAGGGCTTTCCTCAGTGTTTTTTTTTTTTGCTCAGACCTATCAAAGATCCTTCCCCTCCTTGGGACCTCACTATGGTGCTGCAGTCCTTGATACTACAGCATTTTGAGTGTGTGGCTACCTGTGATCTCAAGTTCCTGTCCTGGAAGATGGCCTTTTTGGTGGCCATTACTGCAGCCAAGAGGGTCTCTGAATTGCAGGCTCTTTGCATTAAGCCCCCCTTTCTGATTTTCCATAAGGATAGGGTGTCTCTCAGGACCAATCCTTCATTTCTAAGGTGGAATCAGAGGCTAATCTTAACCAGTCAATTCAGCTTCCTGTCTTTTTTCCCAGTTTTTCAATTAAAGGGGAATATAAGCTGCATTGTCTGGCTGTACATAGTCAGTTACGTTTTTACTTGAAGAGAACAGAAAATTTTCAAAAATCTGATCAGCTTCTTGTGGCTTTCTCACAGGCTCACTGGGGCACAGGAAAATAATTTTCTTGGGTGGCAAAAGCCAGGGTACTGTTTGGCTAGGCTTATATAGGCCCGATAGCCTAGTACCTACCTATGAACCTAAGAAAGGTCAGGCAATTTCCAAGGTTTCTATTTCTTGTTGGATCATTAGCTATATTTGAGAGCAATCACATGGCACTATCCAGGCCAACCAAAGCACACTCCTCTAGGTCAGAGGCCACATGTTCTGCATTTTTGGCAAAACTTTCATTAGATAATATTTGTACTGCTGCCACTTGGTCTAATTCCCATACCTTTGTGATGCATTATAAGTTGGACTTGGTGTCTAGGGACAGGGTTTTCTTTGGTTCTTCTGTGATCTGGCACATTCTTCCTTGAGGCCCGCCAGGGTTGTTGGTAGCTGGGGACTCTGACCCATCCATGATCAATAATGACATGGATAGCACCCAATAGAGAGTTATGTATTTACCAAAACTTGGAATCTCTGCCCTCCAGTGTCATTATTCATCATGTTCCCATCCTCCTTCTGGTGATTGGGGAGTTATGGAGGAATGTTTTCCATGGTATCCCTTTCCATTTTATAGGCAGTCTTCACTGCCCTTTTTTCTATCCAGCAAACTCAATCTGAGGGTTGTGGGGTAGCAAGGGATCTTAGGGAGGGGCTTGAGGTCAGGAGCTATCTTTTTAGTGCCAGTTCGGATCCGAGGTCAGATCCTACACCCATCCATGATGACACTGGATAGCCCAGATTCCAAGTTATGGTAAGTATATAACTCTTTTGCCTATGTCACAAGGGATAAATTCAGTAAAGGTGCTTTTGGAAAAAAAAAGTTGTTTTATGTACAGTTACTTTTTTTCCCTCTGAGACCTTCTAATCATTAATGACATAAACTTGGGTATTTGCTTTTCAATCCACTCACAAGATTAACAAAGTCAACAAAAGTCCAATCTTTCTTGGCCACTTTTTCTTGCAAAGTCATATATCATAAATGTGATTGCTTTATAGTCTCACATTTATTCACTAATTTCAGTTTTGCTGATGATCTTCCTGTTCATCTCCCGTCTCCCAACACCAGATCTGGTTCAAGTCCAAGGTGCTCCTGATTCTTCTTGTCAACTCCTGTGCTTTTTTCTGTCTCTCAAGCATTTCACTTTGGAACATTGGAAAAGGTTTCACTGGCAAAGTTTCTCAATGAACATTGTCAGAAGAATGAGAAGCAAAACTCCCTTCTGTTTGAGGTTAATCTTTGTTGGATAAACTTTTGTATTTCCTCCTTAGCCTGTTCTGCATCAAAAATGTCCTTGATCCTCAAAGAAAAAAAATATTCTGATCAAGACTAGCTGTAGCAGCTTGAATCACAAACCTCCCTCTCGACAATTCCTGATTACTGGGATAAATTTGTTTTTCTGCCTGCTTGGCGTACAGTCAATAATCATGTCCTAGCCAGTAACTGAATTTTATTCATGCTGGTAGAATTTATTATCTCTTATTTCTTTTTGTTTTCACACTGGGAGAACTGAAATAAGCTGCTAGTCTGTGTGCAGCCATCTTGGAAGTCAGATAGAGATGGATTTTGGTGTGCTGCACTGAGTAGCTGAAATTTTTGTCACTGCAGCCTGTATATGTGGTGTTTGTGTGCCTGTTCAGAGCATGTATCAGGAATAATCAGTCTGCTTTTTTCCTTAAGCCCATGAAGAATTTCTGAGGGAGCCTTATGGAATTCCTTAACATTGCCTTGTCATACCTCACTGAGGAGACATTAAGCCCATTGCATCTGTAGTACCCTTTTTTCCTAATGTAGCCTTCCTCTTCCATTTGTAATGGCAAATACAGCACTTTCTAGGTTTAAGTAGCCAAAGAACTTAAGTGATTACTTACTGAAAAGCTCTGAAAAGACACTGAGCAGAGAAAATGGACTTGGCTGCTGTTGAGTTGATTATGAACATGGTAGTTTACAGGGTCTTGTGTTTTAGGCAGGCCCCTGTGATGTGTGGATTTAGATGTGGAACTATGACCTGATGAGAAGATTAAGAACTTGTAGGTTTATTTTTTTTTCACCCAATAGCAATATGGGTGCATGCTGCCTCCATTTTATCAGTTTGCAGATGTATAGGTTAAGTGATCATCATATGTTACTCTCCAAAAACATGCTTAAAGCTTTTGTCCTAAAAATAGCCAAACAGAGGGTGCTGAATTATGAGTTTCATGGCCCAAAGGTATGGCAAAAGAATGCACAGTTACTTGCTAAACTGTAGAAGGGCCATTATTTCCGATTATACAACGACACCCCATTAATATTCCAAAATGTGCACGCTGATTAGTCAGCATGCACGTTGTAAATCAGAGTTATAGTAATGGAAAAAGGTCCGGTCGCCCAGACTTTTTCCATTAGTATAACTCTTTTTTTTTTTTTACAGCAACGGAGAACGCAAGATCTCCGTTGCTGTTTAGACACTGTCTTGCTATGTTAAAGGAGTTTAACATAGCGAGACAGCTTTAAAAAAATTAATGGAGATCTTTCTATCTCTGTTGCTTTTTTAAAGCTGTCTTGCTATGTTAAACCCCTTTAACTTAGTGAGACACTTTGTAAAAAGCGGCGGAGATCTTGCTTTCTCCATTGCTTTTTTCAAAACTGTCTCGCTATGTTAAATTGGTTTAACATAGCGAGACAGCTTTAAAAAACAACTGAGATTCTCTGTTACTTTTTTTAAAGCTGTCCCGCTATGTTAAACTCCTTTAACATAGCGAGACAGTTTGTAAAAAGCAACGGAGATCTTGCTTTCTCTGTTGCTTTTGCCCACAGCTCTGATGTACTGCATAAGCATACGTATGCGCAGTACATCAGAACTGCCGCAGAATACCAGACAGCTGCAGAAGGGCAGCAAGGAGGCATTATACAATGCCATTACTTAAGAAAAATAATTATTTTTTTTCTTAAATAATGTCATTGTATAATAGCAATAACCCACTTCTGGGTGTGGGTAATGCTGGCTTTACCCACGGTTGTCTTTGTTTGGCCACTCGGGCTTCGCCCTCGTGACCAAACCACACCAACCATGGGTAAATCCAGCATTACCCACACCCAGGCGTGGGTTATTGCTATAGTAATGCACATTTTTAAATATACAAAATATCCAGATCCTAATCAGACCCAGCTCAGGAAAAAGACATCAGTACTGGAATCAAAAGCAGTCCCAAAAGAAACACTGTCCAAGAGGTGGTATTCCATCCCACTGACTACTGTAGGTGGCCTGCTGTCTTTCTAGTGTATCTCTGACTTTTTTCGTAGAACAAATGGTCATGGGACAATATTTCCCTGTATTTGTAATTAGTACCATTGCAGCTGATGTTTGTGATACGGGTCCATGTAGTAATATACCTCCTTAATGTTCTTATCAGACAAGACCCTTCCAGAAGAGGGGAAAAATAAAAAAAAAAATCCCTGAGAGCATTTCTATTTAATGGTGCTGCATAAGTTTTTGAAAAGAATCACTGAATGTGGTTACTCAAAACAAGAGGCCTGGAGCTTTACTTCAAAGTTTTATATCAAAAAGAACAAGAAAACTGAGACTGCTGTTCAGTTTGAAAGTGTAGTTGTTTTCATACTGTACATACATTTCAGAATGTTTTTCTTTCCAAAAGCTTTTTCCTCCTTTCATATACATAAATCCCTGCTTATACTTTCCAGTTAGTGTTCCTTTCTGATGTATAATTGGAGAATTGAAAATATGTAGCCGAATCATGTCTCATCAGATGGTCTAATATGCCAAAAGAAATTACCCTGAAAAATGAGATTCATCTTTTAAAGTTCAAGACCCCCTGCATGTTTTAGTGATGGGGATATGTCCCCAGTATTCATGCTTGCTCTCACTCAGGGGTTACAGGCCTGAGAAAGGGTAGCACAAGTAGTCCCCTTTCCTAAGATTGTGAGACCTTTGAGATAAGAATAATTAAGGGGTAGTTCGGGTGTTGTATTTGGCTTAATTCCCTGAAAAGACTCTGTTTCACTAGTTTTTGTAAGAAATTTTGTAGTGCAATACAGATCTGATGTTATTCATGTCATTATTCATTACCATAGGGTCTTTGATCCAGATCAAAGGCTCAAGCCCCCTCCCTCTCACATAATGCCCTGCTGCCCTCTAACCCTCTGATCTCATTTGCCACTATTTAGCATGGACATGATCCTTGGCTTGTGCTCTAGGTAAGTAGTTGATTTTAATTTTTTGCTGTTAGCTAGTTTAGTGGGTTTAACTTTGTTTTAAGCAACTGGTAGCTTGTGTTGTAGTTGCCTCCCCTCCCTTAGTTTTAGGCAGTTATATTATTAGTCTCCGGTTGTGGTGTTTTGGCGCACTTTTGCTGTTTAACCATTAGGGGTCTTTTACTTGTTTTTCTATAGCTGCAGTCTGGTGTTGTCGTCTTCTGGATCCAGGGCTTCATCAGATCAGAGGCCCTCTGATCCGGCCAGGGTCAAGCCAGCCATGGATTCGACCAGTTTGTCAGATTTGATTGCTACGTTGGCTCGGGCGTCTGCTCTGACAGGTTTGTCAGATCCAATAATAGTTCTTGAAGAGGTAGCATCTCCTTCTACCTCCAGATAGGTAGTCCAGTCAGAACTGTCCAAGGCATGTGGTCCTGTGTAGAGACCAAGTTGCACATAAACATCCTAGAGATGAGAGCAGTTCTAACGTTGCAAGCTTTTCAGGACTGCCTCCCTCTGGGGAAGATTGCAATTCAGACGGACAACATGGCTGTGGTCTGGCATGTCAGCAAGCGGAGGGAACACAATATTACCCTTGTGCAGAGACACCATGAGTGTGTGTGAATTGGTGATGTCCTCTGAGTGCTTTCTTCTTGCAAAGCATATTTCTGGGACTCCAATGGGTTGGCCGACAAACTCAGCAGATCCATCTTGAGTCCTCATGAATGGTCCCTCAATCCCACGGTGGCGAAGCAGATTTCCGACCTGTGGGATCAGCCATATTGCAACCTTTTTGTCTCCCTAACCAACCACAAATGTAGCATGTGCTTCACCCTGATCCCCCCCCCCTCCTGGGAAATCACAAGGGGATGCTCTAGTCCACGATTTGCCTCTGGGTTGCCTTTGTGTATCCTCCTGTTCTTCTAATTCCCAAGGTTTTGTAGAAAGCACAATGCCTGAGGACACCCCTGATCCTCATTTCCCCTTTCTGGCCTCATCAACAATGGTTTCCCTTTATCCGATTTCATCTGAAGTATCCTGCCTGGATACTGGATCCTCTTCAGGATCTGATTTCCCATCCTTCATGGCTCCCTCTTCCAAATCTCTGGACCCTTTATCTAACTGCATGGTTTCCCCAATTCCAGTGATCTTGAAACAGTCCAGGCTGTCTTCTCCCATTAAGCAATATTATTCTAGCCTCCCAGAAACCTTCCACCAGAAAGGTTTACAGTAGTAGGTGGAAAAGGTTTTCTATCTGAGATAAGAGCAGGAATATGGACCCCCCTTTTCTACTTCTGTTCCAGATATCCTTTTGGTTTTGTCTTCTCTTTTCCAAGCAGGAGCAAGCTTCTGTACAATTAAGCTTCAGTTGGTGGCAATTTCAAATTTTTACAAGAACAGTGAGCCTACCTTTTCTTCCAGGCTTTGCAAAGCATTCAAGAAGGTGGTTTTCCTTCTAAGGCTGCCTATTAAGGATCCCTCACCACCTTGGGGACTTAACCTTAGTACAGCAGTCTTTGACTAGGAGTCCTTTTGAACTTGCTAGTTCATGCAATCTCAAGTTCTTGTCATGGAAAATGTCCTTGGTTGCCATAACTTTGGCTAGGAGGTTTTCTGAATTGCAAGCTCTTTCCATTTCTCCTCCATATATGATCTTTTACAAGGACAGAGAGTGTCTTAAGATGAATCCCACTTTCTTGCCAATGGTTGTGTCCAAATCCAATATAAACCAATGTATTCAGTTGCCAGTGTTCTTACCTAATTATTCCAACAAAGGAGAGTACATTCTACATACCTTGAACTTACAAAGGCAATTTAGTTTCTGTCTGCATAGGCCCAAAGGATTTTGCAAGACAGATCAGCACTTTGTGGCCTGTTCCCTGAACAGAAGTGGTCTCCCGGTTTCTGAGGTGACTTTCTGGATGGATCTCTGGCTGCATGTCTACAGTCTATGACTGTAGGCATCTTGAGGTTCTGGAAGAATCAGGGCCCATTCTAAGAGGTCTGTAGCTACTTCCTCAGCGTTCTTGGCCAGACTTTCTATTGACATTTGTGCTGCTGCCACTTGGTCTAATCCTCACACCTTTATATCTCATTACAAGCTGGACTTGATTTCCAGGAGCAGGGTTTCCTTTGGCTCCATGGAGCTCTGGCATGTCCTTCCATGAGGCCTCCCAGGATAAATGGTAGCTGAGGACTCTGATCATATGGTGGTAAGTAATTACATGGATAACATCAAGTAAAGAGTCATGCTTACCATAACTTGGCATCTGTATTATCCTATGTCATTATTCATCACAATTCCTTCCCACCATCCCCCTTCCTGGTTGGATCTTGAAGGAAATTGGAGTGTTTTGGGTTCCAGACTCTTTCCTCTCATTTTTTTCAGGAGAGTAGCATTAATGGATATGTTAGCAAGCTGTTTCTGAGAGTTAGAGGGCATCAGGGCATTATGGAAGAGGGAGGAGCTTGAGCCTTGGGATCTGTCTGTGTGAATGTTGCCAGCTCAGATCCAAGGCCCTATGGTGATGAATAACAACATATGATAACACAGATACCAAGTTATGGTAAGTACGTAACTCTTTCTTCTACAGTTGATTTTCATTGTAGCTCTACATAGAACAGTGTTTTCAGACACTTTAGAATTTTGTTGGTTGAGGAGTCAGAACATTTTGTTTGAAGTGCAGTTTGGTGGGATGTAGGCTGTGGTAAGATACCACTGATCTTGCATTCCTATATCTTGATGGGTGATTGAGTTGGCCATCTCATTGTTGCCATAATTGTCTCCAACCATATATTCTTCTGTCCAGTTAATTATGGTCTTCTCGTGAATTTCATTCATCAGCCCCTCAAAGTACTCTTTCCATCTGCTCAACACACACTCCTCGCTTGTGAGTACATTTCTCTCTCTATCCTTTATCACCCTTACCTGCTGCACATGTTTCCCAGCTCGGTCCCTCTATCTAGCCAATTGGTACAGGTCCTTTTCTCCCTCTTTAGTGTCCAATCTCTCATACAACTCTCCATATGCCTTATCCTTAGCCTTCACCACCTCTCTCTTTGCCATGCTTCTCATCTCCTTATACTCCTGTCTACTTTCTTCATCTCTCTGACAATCCCACTTCTTCTTTGCCAACCTCTTCCTCTGTATACTCTCCTGTACTTCCTCATTCCACCACCAGGTCTCATTGTTCTCCTTCCTCTGTCCATATGTCACACCAAGCACCTTTCTAGCTGTCTCCCTTACCATCTCTGCTGTAGTTACCCAGCTATTCGGTAACTCTTCACTGCCCCCCAGTGCCTGTTTCAACTCTTCCCTGAACTCCACCTCGCAATCACCCTTTTTCAACTTCCACCATTTGATCCTTGGCACTGCTCTTACACTTGTCCTCCTCTTCTTGATCACCAACGTCATCCTTCAGATCACCATTCTATGCTGCCTAACTACAATTTCCCGTCACCACTTTACAGTCTCCAATCTCCTTCAGACTGGCCCTCCTGCATAGGATATAATCCACCTGTGTGCATCTTCCTCCACTCTTGTATGTCACCCTATGCTCTTCCCTCTTCTTAAAATACGTATTTACCACAGCCATGTCCATCCTTTTCACAAACTCCACTACCATCTGACCTTCTGCATTCCTCCCCTTAACACCATACCTGCCAATCTCTTCCTCATCCCCTCTGTTCCCTTCACCAACATGCCCATTAAAATCCACTCCAATCACCAGTCTCACCCTTGGGTACACTCACCACCACTTTATCCAACTCACACCAAAATTTTTCTTTCTCATCCATCGCACACCCAACTTGCGGAGCGTATGCACTAACAACATTCATCATTACACCATCAATTTCCAGCTTCATAAACATCACTCTCTGACACTCTTTCCACCTCCAAAACTCTCTTGGCATACTGTTCCTTCAGGATAACCCCTACCCCATTTCTCCTCCCATTCACACCATGATAGAACAATTTGAACCTGCCTCCTATACACCTGTCCTTAGTCCCCTTCCATCCGGTCTCTTGCACATACAATATATCAACCTTCCTTCTCTCCATCATATCAGCTAGCTCTCTCCCTATACCAGTCATACTGCCAACATTCAAAGTTCCTGCCCTCACTACTACACTCCTAACCTTCCTCCTCTCTTTCTGCTTTCGGGCATGCCTTCCCTCTCTTCTCCTTCGGCCAATAGTAGCCCAATTTCCGCCAGCATCCTGTTGGCTAACAGTATTGGTGGCAGTCATTGTTAACCCGGGCCTCGACCAATCCGGTATGGAAATTTGTATTGTTGTCCGCATATGTTGTTTGGCAGAGGTTTTACACCAAATGCCCTTTCTGACGTAACCCTCCCCATTTATCCGGGCTTGGGACCGGCACGAAGAAATGCATTGGCTTGTGCATCCCTTCTGTCCTTAACACCATATCTTATTCTGTCAGACAGGTAAGAACCTGTAATTGGGAGATTATAGCTGGTGTGGCCTGGAATCAGTACACTTTGAGGAAATTAAAGATGAACCTGTTAAGTTCTGGACTGCCTGCTAGAACCAAGTAGTGTGGCATTCTGGACAAACACCTTGTATATTTTCCTTTATATTTCTGCTCATCCCACATCATCCTTAAGATCAGGAAAATATGACCAAGATCATAGATGGTGGAACTAGAAATTTTAGTTGTAATTTATTCTCCATGTGCACATCATTTTTATTGGAGTCTTAACACATTAAACATGCTTGGAAACAACAAACTTAGAAAATCTCCTTACATTGTTCTGTGATCTCACCTGCCCTGCACTTTTCTTTCTACTTGACAAGGAATCTAAACCAATGGATCATTTAGATAAACCTATTTACTCATCTGCTACTCTTCACATATAGTCCTTAAACTGCATCTCACAAACCAGCCTGTTGGCACCAAAGCAGGTGCATGTCCTGCTGGCAACCTAAGATTGAGTAGTAACTTGAGATTTAGGGGGTCAGGGGTATAGGATTAACTGGGACATCCACTAAGGGAGAGTTGAGGAACAGTATGCTATACCTACACACACTGCTATATTGGCAGAGGAGGAGTGCTAAGTGAATACATGGTATTCATATGCCTGGGAGAATGGTGAAATGTGCACTGTTATTGTATGCTCTCCTTCTCTACATTATGGCATTTCTTTCCCTTCCAACCTGCTGTTCCTCAACATGAATAAAACGAGTCTACTTCACATTAACGAAAACTCACCCAAATACGAAATTGCCAAGACAACAATGCTGAAATTGGATTTTAACGAATGACCGGATTGCCAGAACTTTGCCCAGGTAAATATCCAGTCATATGTAACAAACTTTGCCCTGTTCTGCACTGTAGTGTGATCTCAGAGTTGGTATATTTAGTTTTGGGGCACAAACCTCCACCTGGGAGGGTTGAAGATAGTGCAGTGTGTGTTTTTTATGAAATTTTGGGTGACTGGATACTTACCTTGGGTAAAGTTTTGGCAATCCGGTCATTCGTTAAAATCTGGTTTTGTCAGTGTCTTGGTGATTTTTGGATTTGGGTAAGTGGATTTTCATTAATGTGAAGTAGACCCAAATAAAATATCCTTTCCCTGGCCAGTATATTATAATCCTTTCTTTGGCTCTGTAAAGAATGTCATTTGAGAAATTAGGGACCGAGTCAGTGACAGAGATGAAGGCCAATGAAATTTAATCCGTTTCTAGTCCATCTTTAATGAATCACTCTTGTGAACATTATACAGCTTCTCTGACAGTTTCCAGAGAACCTGTGCTGAGATGGTCTTCAGTATCTCATTCAAGGTTGGTTTTCATACCACCAGGTATCATTTTTGTCATTTCTAAGGCAGTGACTAGGGCTACATCTGCTGCTATCAGCATTTATATGGCTACATAATATTACTTGTAATGCCTCCAGGCAGTGGTGAGGCATAAAGTAATGGATGATTTTTTTTTAAGGGTGAAATACTTTTTGATGGCCTCATTCAAAAGACTCTTGAATCCCAGAGGTAGGGAAAGGACACTATCCATATTTTGTACATAATCACCTGAGCTGCTATGGATCTACGTCATATGTTCAAAGGACCATATGATCATGTTTCAGAAGATTGACTCACAGACCACTGAACTGGCTTCCCCTCTGGAAGCTAGGAACACAACAAAAAACAAACACCACCTGCATATTATATATACCAAGTCTGAGATCACTTCACATTGAGGAAACCAACCACAAAAATGAATACCTTTGAGAGGAGAAGCTGATTTGATATGAGAATCAATCTTCTGAAACTCTATCAAATGTCGAGCATTTAATAAAAAAAAAAAAAAAAAAAAAAAAAAAAAAACTTACCTTCACGCTGCTAGCAGGGGGGGGCTATGCTCCCTTGCACCCCTGTGGGGGGCTCCGCTCCCCACATCCCCAGAACTTAAATATACCAACTCCGAGATCGCACTACAATGTAGAAGATGGAAATCTTTCCATTCCACACTGTATGGAGATGCCAGTTCCGCATGGTCGACATTTCGAATGGCAGTCATATGGTCTTTGACATTCTGAAATGTCGACCATGTGAAGCGGACCCATATATATATATATATATATATATATATATATATATATATATATATATATATATATATATATATATATATATGGGTCCGCTTCACATGGTCGACATTTCAGAATGTCAAAGACCATATGATTGCCATTCGAATGTCTATATATATATATATATATATATATATATATATATATATATATGGATCTATATTACATTACCAAAAGTTCAAATCGGCAGAAATCAGTCCATATATATATGGGTCCGCTTCACATGGTCGACATTTCAGAATGTCAAAGACCATATGATTGCCATTCGAAATGTCGACCATATCCATATATATATATATATATATATATATATATATATATATATATATATATATGGATCTATATTACATTACCAAAAATTCAAATCGGCAGAAATCAGTCCACAGGATGACAACACCAAAATTGCATAAAACTGACCATTTACTTTCCTAAAGTTTAAAATATCGAAACAGCAGCTGTGCATGTTTCACAGTGCTCAGAGCTTCTGACTGGAGATCACAGTACAATGAGGATTGGGAAATGTACCCTTTTCTTCACTGTAGTGTGATTTTGGAGTCTGTATATACATATAGGATCAGAGGATCATAAGTAGTTACTAGGCTAATGACCCTAGGGTCCTTACAAGCCTAGCCCAGTTCTACTCTTATTTCAACAATCAGCACGAATTGCCCCTGTTCAAGAGGGACACAGGAGAAACCCCTGGGGTGAATTTATGGTTACACATCCAATCGACCAGATTGCATTTGAAGAGGTCCAGTGAGGTGCTCTGTTTGACATGAAGTGGGAGTCCATTCCAAAGGTGTGGTAACCTCTGGGAGATGCATCTGTCCCTCCAGCAGGTTCTATTAATGTCACATACCAGGTTAAGATCTTTACAGTGAGTAACTCATGTACCATTTGGCTTGCGGATATGCAACATTTCCAATAAAGCAGAGTCATAGATTGCCTTGTATGCAAGGCATAGATCACCTCTGAGTAGTCTGTATGAAACAGAATAAAGTGACAGTGATTTCAGACTATCCACATAGGACAGATGCTGAAGACCTTTAATTTTCCTTGTGAGGAACCTTTGTGGTCTCTCCAATTTCTGCATGTGCTTGGAAAGGTACATACCAAAAGGGGCACTGTACTCAGTTATTGGCCTGATGAGGGAAGAGTACAGAGAGGTTATAACTTCTTTTTCTCTGGATGCAATGCCCTTACTTATGAGATGAGCACTATAAAATACCCTTCTTACCACTGTGGAGACATGGTGATCAAAGGTAAGGTTACTTGTCAACTTGTGTGCCCACCTCTCTCACCAGTGAGTGGGTATTTAGGGTGGTGTTAATGATGTGGTTGTTAGCAGGCAACATTGCACTTAACGAAAGGGATGATATTTTTTTTTTTGCATTGAATTTAAGGCCATGACTTTGGCACCACTCATTTGTAAGAGGATCCTCTTTTAGGATGTTGATATTGTTTGGAGATTCTATCATCACTCCCATTTTGCAGTCATCAGTAAACTTTGTAACCACAGACCTTTAGTTTTAGCTTGCACTTCGGAGAAATAGATTCCAAACAGTACAGGTCCCAGGACTGATCTCTGTGGAACACCACTAGTTGCAGGTCTGCTGTTGGGAGGTGGATTCCCCTGTTTTGACTATATGGGGTCTATCAGTGAGCCAGTTAGCAACCCATCTAATGAGATAAGGGTTGATACCTAGCTGAGTTTGTCAGTTGGTGTTCTCTTCAAGTTGGATTGATTTTCACTGATTTGAACTTTCGGTAATATATCTATCCTGTACAGAAGATGCTGACCAGTTGGAAGATGGTTCTTCACTTTCTAAAATGTTGATTCATGTGGATTCAGTCTCTTAGCAGTATTGATCACAACACTACATTACCTGAGTGATGACTCATGGTAGCAGGTAATTTAATTTTCAGATTAAATGTAACCTAAAAGTAAATAAGCCATGGCTGTCTCTCGTTTGATTTTTAGGCATCGCATATTGGAACTCCTGTCTAGCCACATGCATTTTTCCATTGATGGATCAGTTGGTTTCAGAAAAACTTTTTACCCTAGCTTAGCTGTTTTCCAAAGGAGGCAGTGGAGATGTTGCCTCAGAAGAAAATAGAGAGGTGATTTACTCCACTTTGTTCCTAATTTCCTAAAACCTTATTAAATGAGGAACAAGGTGGAGTCATCCTCCCATTCTTGATGTCCGCAATTGTGATGTGCTTGTAAAACACGTGCAGTTCCAGTTGGTCGAGCTCCATGGCAATCATATATTTGTTCTGGAACTGGCTGATGCTGTCAGTGGTGGTAGTACAATATCCAAATTCAGAATTGTAAAAACTGCATTCAGAACCCAGAAATGTGAACAGAGAGGAGGATATTTACCCTAACTTCTAAACTGTGTTGCTTCAAAGGCGAGAGTAATTGCTTAGGAAATGGCTTCAGGGCATAGCAGTTTAGACTGTAACAGTTACTTGGACAAACCTGTGTGTGATTACCAAGCTGAGTGCTTGGAGAGATGGTGAAAGAGATGTGAAAATGAGTAGCAAAAGCTGATTTCTCCATTCCAGGGATATGTAAACAAAGTGCTAGTACGAGAATTTCACCTAAGAGATGACCAGTTGCTGGAGTTCTAATGTGAACTCTGGAAGTATAAATCCACTAAAGAGCATGCAAGCATTCTAGCTGGATATCTTGAATTTGTGAAAGCACTCACCATCACTAGATCCACCATAGAGGATATTGCATTCCACTGTCTATCCAGTTTGGGATAAGAAGTAACATGCAAACCACCTCCTGACACCCCCATGATCAATTACCATGATTCCTGGCTCTTGCCTCCCCCTTCTGGTGTCATGAACACAAGAGGTTTGGAGGAGGGGTTGATGGTTTGTGAGGAGACCTGTTCCATAAGAATTAGAAAATAACACAATTATAGCTATAGGTACAAGGGCAAATCGTCTCTCTGGTAGTTGTAGACAGATTTGCTCCTTGCAGAAAATGTATGTAAAATGGTTCTCTCCCATTTCATACCAGAACTGTGATTTTCACATTTCCGAAATTTGGAATGCTGTACCTGCTCTGGGTTAGTGAGTATGATGGCTGCCTTCTGGTGCTTAAAGATTTGGGAATTGCCAAGTGTATTATTTTGCTTTGTTCTGTTGTCCTAGCAGTTTTAGTGTAAGATGCTGCCTTTTGGTCTTTCAGACATGCTTGGGATCTTTAACAACTATTTGATCATCACCACATAGATGACCTGGTGTTATTTTCCTGGATATTTGGCTGTTAATGGCATGCTGTAACCTTACCTGGAAAAGATTTGAGTTATCAGTTTTGTTTACATAGGGTGGTTGTCTATCATATTTAAGAATGGTCCATACTGTTATCTTCAACAGAGTCACTCTGCATCAGTTACCAGACCTTTCTTCCTCTGGAAAGAAGAATATAAATTGGAGATCTTGCCTTCTGGGTTTTCCCAGTAATGGAAATCCAGGCTTTGGACCATTTTCTGACTACACGATTTCATAGTACTGAATGTATTCATGAAACTATTTACATTCCTTTGCATGTTTAGCAGTGGAGCATCCATTGCAAGCAATTTCCACTTTAGAATATTTCTCATCTTAGATCATACTATCATTCCTTAATCTGTTGACAGTCCATTGGCAATTTGGAGTTCTCATTTTCTTGGTTTCTGCAAAGCAAATCCAGCTTCAGAGCTTTTATAGATGGATTGGATACTATCTGGGTCTTCATATGGTTCAGGATCACTTGGGTGCCCTAGACACCAAGTTCCATGTCAGCACTCTAAAGCATCACCCTGTGTTCTATTATCTTATTGAAGATGACTATAAGCCCTGATCCATTTATAAGTCTGGTTTTGATGATAAGATAGTAGTCTTGGATTTAAACAAGTGAAGAAGATGTGGCTGTGTACAGCAAAGTTCTTCAGAGCATTTTTCAAAATGATTCACATTTTGGGAATCTCCTGTCTTGTCAGATTTTCTGGTCTGTCTGGAATGTCTCCTTGCTTATGTCATCTATATTACTTTGACTGTAAAGTTAAAAGCAGACTTTCTTGCCACAAAAATATTCCATAACAGTTTTGCTGTGTCCTTCGGGCCATGGGTAATTGCAACATGGATGTATTCTTAATGGATTGAAAAAGAGCTGTTTACTAATGTTTTACCCCTATTTTTCCTTCGTATCCTGTCTGGAATGAGATTGGACGATGCCATGCTTATTCTAATCTTATCCTTTTCTGGCTGAAAAGGACCTTTTTCCAGCTTCTACACTTCCCAAAGATTGAAGGTCCAGGCCACTGAAAGTTTTGAGACCAGGACTCTATCTACCTCAGTATTTTATCTATTTCACTAGCTTTTGTTTTGATGTCTAGGCTTTCTGTAGAGATCTCAGGGATTTTGGTTGACTCTAGGAACCAATGTGCCATTGCATTTTACAAGGTTAAGTGAGGGAGTTCATATTTGAGATGGTTAATATGTTTGGCCTTTCTTTTCTACTTATGTTGTATATGCTGCATTTGGAGGATTACCTCGAGTTATTTTTTTCAACATGAGTCTTGGCTGAGAAGAGATGTTAGAAATAATAGCATTACAGGACAGAGCACTTAGGGAAAACCTGAGATTTTCTGCTGTACCATAACAACTGGAAGGAACAGACTGTGATAATTTTATGAAGGCACAGATAAGCAATTGGACTGGTATTCCACAACAGGAATTTTTAATTGAAAGGGTACAATGTGTTTATGCTCCAAACCTGGCTATGAGAACACCATAGACCTTTAATAGGAAAAATGCAATCTTACCAGCAGAAGGAGTTGATTCTGGCAAAACTGTGGCAGAAGAACAAAGTACTAAAAGTGGGAGACAGCAGAGTGTTTGTGGAGAATGACTACTCATTACACACCAGGCAGAAGAGGAATACATTTATTCTATTATATAGGGAATGCCAAGAAGCAGACATGAGACTCAAACTGCTGTATCCAGCTATCCTCAAAATATTTTTCCATGGAGGAACAAAAACAGTTTCTGATGAAGTACATGCTAAGGGAGAAATACAAAAGTCTGTCCCAACAAAAAGTGAACTGCAAAACAAGAGATTCTGTTTTTTGTTCATTTGGTAATAGACCAGAGAGAGACTGGTGTCAGTGACTCCTTTATTTCAATGGAAAATGAGAGAGGGAAAAAAGCACAGTAGTTGACTAGAAGACCCAAGAGTGCACTGGAGATGAAACAGATACAGGGTTTGGGAGATGGAGATGAACAGGAATGCAACAAAAGAATCTGGACTTAGAGGACTCTAAAACATATGTCCTATGTATGTCATTAACATTTGGAGACTAAAACCGGTAACCTGGAAACTGACAAATGTGGGATTACAAAGTAATCATTATATTTGTGAAACCGGACAGAAGAAAGTCTGGAAATATTGGACTTTGTTAAACTTGTAGGGAACTGTAAAGCATATGCCCTAATTCATATCATTAATATTCGGAAAAATACTCAGGAGAGGGGAAGAGGAGGGAGAGAGTTAACTGTAAGTAAAACATTTTTTTTATTAACAGTATTAAGTGGTGCATGATTTTCTCTGCATGTTATAACGTTTTTCAGTTATTTTTAAGTGTAATGGGGATACTAATGTAAATAGTTGCTTCTGTTTGTCCTTTTTATCTCCCTCTCCTTATTTATTTTAAAGAAATGTAGGCACTGCAATGTAAAACAAAAAAGGGGGGGTTTGATTAAAAGAGCATGATAAAAAATTAGTATGCTTCCCCTCATTCTTGTATAG
Organism: Protopterus annectens; assembly: GCF_019279795.1. NCBI lineage: Eukaryota > Metazoa > Chordata > Ceratodontiformes > Protopteridae > Protopterus > Protopterus annectens. The sequence goes on along the minus strand of NC_056746.1, from coordinate 521,901,110 downwards.
GGGAATGACTGTGTTAAGGCCTTTAGCTTTATATAGTAAAATGTTATGATGGAAATCAAGTAAATGAAAAAAAATATTGAATGCTATAAGATTTTTTTCTAGTAAACAGTTCTGTATCCGGTTCTCATATAACTAGCAGACAATCTGATAGAGAAATGGCTTGGAGAAAATGTTTTCTGAAATCCTTTGTTTCCCAGCTGGGAGAGCTGTAAAGATAAGGCAAAACTGGACAGCACTTAATAGACTCAAGCTAAACAGAAAGAAAGCTTATCCATGCCAAGATGAATGGCAGAGCCTATGATTCTGTCTGTCAGTTTGGCACTTATGTTCCTATAAATGGGGTAAAACTTTATACTTCAGTATTCGAAGATGTACATAGTTTTGTGTATTAAGTTAGTAGGTTTGGTATTGGGGTGTATTTTTATTTGAGGGTTTTCTGTAAAGCAAAATGTTCTGCAAGATGTGACATGGGCTCAAGTAGAGATGACAAGAAACAATTTTATAAAAGATTAACATTTCAAACAGTGCATGCATCTAACACAAAGGCTGGAACTAGACAGCTAACAATAAAGCTCTTATACAAAAAAGGTGGGAATAATAAGCCCTCAAGAATATGATTCTTTCTATAATGTCTGTAAATGTTAATCATCTCACAGATAGATCTAAAACAGAAAGAGTAGTGAACTATATTAAAAAATATATAGAGTGCAAATAGCTATGCTATGGGGGGGAGACACTTGGAAAGAACTGAACGTGTGAATTTGATAAAGGTTTTCAGGATGGTTATTCAGCAGAATACCTTTGGTAAAGGAAGACAGGAGTACTTATATTAATTGCAAGAGGAGCTCCAATAGTAATAGAGGAAAAAAGACAAACATGGTAGATTTGAAGTATTAAGGGACTACTGGCAAGGGAGGATGATTACACTGGCATGTATTTATATTCCACTGAACACTGCTGTGATAGAGCTAAAGAAAAGTCTGGGAGAAATAAGCTTAGGGAGCCTATTACAAGGAAGATAACTAGGGATCCTATAGAAGTATTAGAAATATTTTGGAAATTCTATGAAAGTCTGTATAAAGCAGAAACATATGGAAATCATGAAAATGTACAAATGGAAATGTTTATGGAAGGATTAAATATACCAAGACTAGAGAAAGGAGGCTCAATTACTAACAGGATAGGAGGAGATGAGATGAAAATGGTGATGTCTAGCCAATCTACAGGAAAGTCCCCAGGATTACATGGTATTCCTGTGGACATTTGGAAGCTAGGAGGGAAAAAATTGATGATCTGGAAGGTTTTGTTTAACAGTATTTTAAGAGAAGTACCAACATCTTGGAAGAAAATGGTAGTAGCTGTACTACCTAAACAGGTTAAAGATCCATCCGATCCAGCTTCATACAGGCCCATTTCAACACTAAATCATAATTATGTGTTTGTCTATAATGGCTAAAAGAATGGAAAAGGTGATGCCAAAATCAATAGATACTGATCAGTGTGGTTTTGTGGAGGGGAGGCAAATGTTTGACAACATAAACAGAACAGTGATGATCCAGAGGGAAGCAGAATGTAGAAAATACCACTGTTGCTGGTAGATCTTAATGCAGGGAAAGCATTTAACAGAGTAAGCTGGGTTTTATGAGCAGAGCAATGGAATCATTTGCTTTCCCTGATAAAATTGTAAGGTTGATTAGGAGGATATATGAAGGATTGGAGGTGAAAATTAAAGTGGGTGGGTTCCTCTCTGGTAATCTCTGCTTGAGCTGAGGAACCAGGCAGGGGGTGTCCTCTCGCTTCCCTTTATTTAAATTATATTTGGAACCATTGGCAAAGAAAATAAGGAACTCAGAAATTCAACGATATAATTGGTATGGTGGTCAAGAAAACCTGGTTCTCTTTGCAGATGACATTATTTTATACCTAACAAAATGAGAAAGGGACATTACGGTGCTGGGGAACATACTGAGACAGTCTCAAACCTTTTCGGGATAGAAAATTAATGAAGCAAAAACAAAAGTAATAGCGGAAAATTATGTACCCACTTAAGAATTGGTTCAGCAATATTCATATTTATGGGGAACATGATCAAGTGAAGTATTTAGGAGTATACGATCAAATGAAGTATTTAGGAGTATACATTAAAAATGATACTGGTGTGGCAGCAAAGGATATGTGGGAAGAGACTAAACAAAAGATGATACAAAAGCTGAAAAAAATGAAAGCCATGCTATATAGATAGTGATAGTAAGATACAAGTTGTTAAAATGTTTTTAGTCCCTTTTGTTTTATACACTGGTCAGGCATATTTTTATCAACATGAGGAGAACTTGTGGATAGCAGTTAATAAAGAGCTGAAGGATTTTATCTTTGAGGGAAAGGCAACATGAGGAGAACTTGTGGATAGCAGTTAATAAAGAGCTGAAGGATTTTATCTTTGAGGGAAAGGCAACATGAGTCAAGTGGAATAAGATTATTCTTCTAGTAGAACAGGTCAGATTGGGATTACATTAGTTGAAGGGGTATTTCAGAGCAACATAGTTAAGGCTCCTATAAATAGCTCAAGCAGAAAACTATAATTCAAAGTGGAAAGAGATGATGAAACAGGGAGAAAGCTCAAGTAACGGGGAGAGACTGGGATTTTGGATGCAGACCTTTATGGAGAACAACAATCATACAGAATTATTGTATTCATAAAGTGGGAGAAGGTCTTCTAAAAACTAAGCCAACATGGGAATGGAGAAAGGAGATTCTGCCGCTAGGGATGACTGCAATTAGGGATACAGACAATAAGCAAGAGGGGGTAGGAATATATTGGAGGAAAGTGGCAAAGGAACCAAGATACTGGGAGCAAATAACTAGAGAGGGAACGGTAAAGGAATGGGAAGATGCCAAGAACTTATTTGGACTACTGGCTAAAGACTGCCTTTCATATCAAGGATTGATGTCAGAGTATAGGTAAAGAGAAAGAAATAAGGGGGTCTTAAACAAAAGATCAGCACGGGTAGAAATTTTAGAATCTAGAACAGAAGTTGCCATTAAGAAAGAGGAATAAGTAGTAGAGCATATAAAATATTGCATGATAACTGTAAGAATCAATCAGGGGAGGTTAGGAAGGACTGGGAAGAGAGATTAGACAAGCAATTCACAAAGAAACAACAGGTGGATATATGTATGCCTCCCAAATATGCAACAAAATCTAGAAGGTTTCAGATCTTTGCCTGGAAGTGCTTACACAGGTATTTTTTTTTTAATATCCTAAGCAGACTTCAAAGAATTTTTCCTCGGGTAGACAGAAAATGTTAGAGGTGTGATGGGACAGAAAGAGGTAACTGAGAACATATTTTCTGAGAGTTGGTAGACTTTAAAGATTTCCTGAAAACTGCTCTATCGGTGATGCTGGGTGAGTAAGCTGGAGTGATTAGGGAAATTATTTTTTGAGCTATGATACAGAATCGGAATTGCCTAGACATAGTAAGGCCTTGCTGAGTCTAATGATGGCTGCCAAAAAGGAATTACTAGAAAAGGGAAATCAAAATCTAAACAAACTTTACTAGAAGTAGTGAAGATAGTAACAGAGTTAAAACAACCGAAACTGGGATCTTTAGAAAAGGGTAGGAACAAATTACACAGGACAAATTGGGAACTGTGGGATCAACATATGCAGAGGAGAAATGAGGTTTAAATGAAGGCAGGATTTGAATGAGCTATGTAATGGTTGACTAACAATGACAGGATATGTTAACAGCTTCAGTTGTGTTGGCATGGTTTGGAATGTGTAATGTTTGCAACTGAGGTTGTGTCACTATGTTTATTGTCATTTATATAAATGTAACATGGCCTATGTCATACATGATTTAAAATAAAAAAAAAACGCTAGTCTTAGCTTTTTAACTGTCAATGTATGAGCTGGCTTTTTTTAATTTCTTTGGATGAATGCAAGACCATTGCTTCAGTGCCGTTTTTTAAAGGAGTTCCTTCTGTGGACCTACTATGTCAAGTGTCATTAACATTCATTCACACTCTTGACTATAGTGATATAAGACTATAGAGGCTTGGCTATTGGTTGCAGTCTGATATGCTGTAAATAACCTTACTTATTCTTCAGTGGCGAGACTGCACAGGAGCAACAAATTTCCTCTCCAAAATGAACTCCAGTGTCCAGAGATGTTATATTCATCTTTCCATCATCACTCTTAATTTTTCCAGACAGAGTGAACTTGGTTTTGGGAGCACATTCAGAACAATCTGGATGTAAACTAGCAGGTGTTTGGTGCCATGGTAGAACTAAAAAGGAAAGTAACCATCAGTACCATGGCAGTTCTATCCAAGAACATGAAGTTGGACATCACTGTACGAGTATTTACTAATTGCTTAGGTGGGAACCATATAAAATGGTAGGGAGTTTCTGGTATTGGGCGGAATCCTTGGTTAACTGACCACAGGATTCATTTTAGTCTATATAATGGACAAGGATAAGATGAATCCCATGGGATAAATTAATGTCTGGTTTGAGCACATATTTATGATTTTGTTTCATTTCTGTCTAAGGGAATCATTCTCGTGGGAGGATTTCTTGCAGCAGCATTATAACAGGTGTCAAGCAAAAAGCCATGCAGTGTAGCTTAACTGACAAAACAAAATCCATCATATTTCAGAAGCCTTCTACACTGGCTGTTGCAGGGTATTTTTCTGTTATCCCATACTTGGCAGTATTTTACTCTCTCTCTCCCAAACCGGAGTTGCTCATCCCTCATGCTGGTTCATTACATGACATCCTGTATGTTAGATTAGAATGAAACATCAAACCTCTGTGTCACTTACAACTGTGCATGCAGCAGAAAGATCAGATTGCAGTGCTAATAGTTTCATAGGAGATTACTAGGATAATGGTTTAAGGGCTCTTACAAGCCTAGACAATATAACCCAATTTTACTCAATATATGGCCTCTGGGGTAAGAAAATGGTATGGATTTGTCCCTACGCATTGAATATCTTAGAGATTGCCCCTGTCCATGAGGGACCTAGGCACTACCCCAGGTGTTAATTTGTGATTCACCCATCCATGGATCCAATTGCATTTATAGAGGGCCAGGGAAGGGTGCTGCTTAATGTGAATAGGAAGCCTATTTCAAAGAAGAGTCAATCTCTGAGACCCATATCTTGTTTCTCCAGCATGTTTTGTTTGAGTCACTGAATAAGTTTAGATCCACAGATCGGGTGACCTTCATGATGTTTAACTTGCAGATGTGTAGCAGCTCCATCAGGGCTGGATTTGAGTGCCTTGTAGGTCAGGCATAGGTCATCCCTTAATAGTCGGTAGGAAACAGAGTAAAGGGATAGGGATTTTAGTCTATCTGTATAGTTCATGTAGTTTACACCCTGTATTTTTTTTGTGAGGAGCCTCTGAGGTTGCTCCAGCTACTGTAGGTGCCTAGTCAAGTACATGCTAAATGACGCATCATACCGACTATTGCTCTAATGAAGGCCAAGTACAGCAGGACTATAATTTCCTTGGATCTAAATGCCATACCTTTACTTATAAGTTGTGTCACATAAAAGGATTTCCTCACCACTGTGGAGACACAGCAGTCAAAGTTCAGGCTACTATCTGTCTATGTACCTAGATCTCTCACCTCTGAGTCTACTGTAAGGAGTGTGTTATTGATGTAGTTTGCAGAGGTGTTTGACTTTCCAGAGAGTATGATAATGCCTTTTTTTGGATTTAGTTTTGGGACATGGTACTGGTACCAATCATTTGCCTGATCTAGACCCTCCTGAAGGATATGTACATCACTGGGGGATTCAGTGATTGTCATCAGCAAATTTTGTCATCCAGAGGCATTCCACATTTGCTTTGATTTCAGAGAAGTCTATTCTAACCAGAAGTGGTCCCAGTACTGAGTCCTGTGACACACCATTAGTAACTGGCTTCTTGCTGGATCTGGATTCACCCACTTTAACCAAGTGTCCTGTCAATGATCCAATTGGCTATCCATCTGGAGAACTGGGGGGTGATGAAGCGAAATTTAAGCTGTGTTTTTCAGCCAGCAGATGTTCATCGTGTTACACTGCTGCAGTCATTACACTTGGGTTATCTTGCAGTCAGGCGGTCCCTCAGTCGGCCAGAGTTACAAAGTCTTGGTCCGGCGTCGGTTGCTGTCACTTCTTCCCTGACGTCAATGCGACAGGGGTATATAAGATGCAGCCGATGCCATTTTCTTCAGTCTTTCTTGCTGCGCGGTGCCCGAAGCAAAAGCAGTTCGCAAGTGCTGGTTGGCCGACTCCTGAGATTGTCATTCCGAATCCAGAACCGAAGTCTTCTACAAAGCTAAGTACCCCATTGGGGAAACTTTTTCTTGCCTCAGACTGATGTCAATAAAAGTTAATAACTGTATTTCTTGTGGGAAGCAAATACCTCATAAGGATTTCCATTCTTATTGTATCCCATGCCTAGGCCCAGACCACGACGTCACAGGTTGTCAGTTTTGTGCTAAGTTTAACAAGCGCACTATTAAACGTCAGTTTGATTTTGCCCAACATTATTTTGGCAGAAAATTCAATTACACCATGCCGTCAAAACTACCGACGACTAGAATACACAAAAAGCGCAAAGACAAGGACAGGCATCCGAGGCCCAAAACGGACGATGAAGCCTCTTCTAGGCCAGTCGCTGGTTCTCTGGTTTTCAGCCAGGCGCCTTTGCAGCCCCTGATGACCACTTCTTTGGAACCACAGGCCACCTCTGACTCCCATGTGGAGATGGCTGGGCCTTTGGACACACCAGATTTACAGCCTACCCCTTCAGAGGGATCCAGAGTAGCTGAACAACCTGCAGCTTCAGAGGGTGTTTTCAGACCTACTCAGTTAACCATTAAATCTTCTGCTAAGTCTAAAACCTCTTTAAAAACAAAGAAACAACTTCAACATTCACCAGGACAGGCCTCCATGCCTAAGAAACAAATGCTCAAAATGGCCAAAGACTTAATTACTCTGATCAGGGGGTCCCACCCTCCTCCTGATAAAAGGCCTAGACAGGATGCAGACTATGACTCATCCGACCAGGTATCCATCCTCAGACCTAGGATACTCTTTCCCCCCTTATGAGGATTCTGATGCTGAGGAATCAATTCCTTCAGCCTCTCCACCAGAGGACTACTCCTTTGGGGAAACCTTACATACCATGAGGGAGCATTTCCATTGGGAGGGCCAGGATTATTTAGAATCCAAGAAAAGGCTCAGAGATTTTCTATTATTACCTCAACACAGACCCCTTGCTATTCCGCCAGTGTTAGATATTGTGGATGACGTGTATTCTGAATCCAGTTTAAATCATGATTCTTTACTTCCTGCTCCAGTTAAGCCAGACAGATACTACAGAGTCCCTGACTCTCACATATTTCTTTATAAAACCCCTGTTGCTGACCCTGAAACTATTTTCCAGGGTCCCAAAGGGGTAAAGGCCTCTACAGCAAAAAATCCAGTCCCCTCTGACAGAGATTCCAGAGCATTAGACAGATGGGGGAAGAAAGTATATACATCTGCAACTTTAGCAATGAGGGCCTTAAATTTCCAGTTTCACATGCTTAAATATCAGCAATATTTGATGTCTCAGTTGAAACAAAAAATGCTTCCAAATTCAGATCTTCCTAATTATAAGGAAATGCAGAATTTATTGCATGCAGCTGAACAAGTGGGAAAACATACTACTTTGCAATGTGGTTTTGATTCATTAGAGGCCTCCTGTAGAGCAGCAGTTACATGGTCTGTCATTAGAAGACATGCTTGGTTAAAAGAGCAGACTTTACCAGATCATGTTAAAGCAAAATTATTGGATGCACCTTTGCAGCAGGATGTTTTATTTGGACTTAAGGCAGAAGAGGTATTAAAGAAAATGGAGGATAAGGCTAAATCTATGCAAACGGTGAAGGATTTCTTACAGGTTCAGCCTCCTCGATTTTGCAGAAATTGGCCAAGAAAGAATTGGTCCTTTCCAGTTACAGACAGACATCCAAGAGGCAGAGGTCAACCACAAGGTCCTTACAGGCCTCGACAATGGGGTGCTTCATCCCAGAAAGAAGGGGAAGACAGGCCTCAACCTTATAAAAAACAGCCCCAATGACTTCCCACTACAGCTGCCAAACACTTCTCTCTTGGCAGCCCCCTTGGGAGGAAAACTGGCACCTTTCTGTCACAATTGGCATATGATCACCAAAGACAAATGGGTTCTCAACATTGTATCTCAAGGTTACAGCTTCTACTTTCACACTCTGCCAAGGTTAAAAGGAATGCCAAATCTGCCACCAAATCAATGGGCAGAGGCTCAAAGACAAATTACAGCACTCATGGACATGAGAGCTATTCAAAAGGTATCAACACAGGAGCAAGGACAAGGATTTTACTCAAGACTCTTTCTGGTTCCCAGAAAAGACAAAGCCTGAAGGCCCATTCTGGATCTTTCTTCTCTAAATACTTACCTGGATGTTCCAAAATTCAAAATGTTGACACTACAGCAGCTTCTTCCCATGCTGGGCAAGAAAGCTTGGCTCGTAACTTTGGACCTCAAGGAGGCATACCTGCATGTCCCTATCAGACAAAACTGCAGAAGATACCTCAGATTCTTAGCAGGTTCAATGAATTACCAATTCTCTGCACTGCCCTTTGGCTTATCTACTGCGCCGAGGGTCTTTACAAAATGCCTGGCACCAGTGATTGCATTTTGTAGGCAAAAAGGAATTCAAATTTACCCATACTTGGACGACTGCCTTATTCAAGCAGAGAGCAAAGACATTCTTCTAAAGCATCTGGCATTTGTAAAAAGATTGATAATTTGCCTAGGGTACACAGTAAACGAAAAGAAGTCAAAACTAGTGCCTTCACAAGAGATAATATTCCTGGGTGCCAGCTTAAATACAACGGCCCAGATGGCTAATCTCATGCCAGACAAGCAAGGACAACTGACTCAATATTTCCAATTGATGGCAACAAAGACCCAACTCCCTGCAAGAAAAATTCTGCAGGCCTTGGGTTACATGGCATCTTGCATACTACTAATTCCATATGCCAGACTGCATATGAGGAAACTACAATGGGTACCTAAAGAGTGTCTGGTCTCAACACTGTCACAGTTTGGAAACAGTAATACCACTTATTCCTTGCCTTCAACAGGAGTTTCGATGGTGGGTTCAAGCCTGTCACCTCAACAAGGGACAGCTTTTCACTCAACCCACAGCCAGGCAAACACTGACAACAGATGCATCAGATTACGCCTGGGGAGCACACATGGCAGGAAAATGTATTCAGGGCAAGTGGCCCGCAGAACAAAGGCATCTTCACATCAAGCAAAAAGAGATGCTAGCTGTACAAAATGCCCTTATAGCTTTCAAGGACCTTCTGCATCCAGGACAACTACTACTAAAGAGAGACAACACCACAGTTATGTGGTAAATAAACAAGCAAGGGGGGCACTCATTCTTATCCCCTATGCAGACAAGCCATGACCTTGGGGAACACAGCTCTAACCTATCAAGTTCATCTGCAAGCACAATTCCTGCCAGGAGAGAAAAACACACTGGCAGACGACTTAAGCAGAAACATCATGGATCCGCACGAGTGGAAATTACATCCACAAATATTCAGAATGATAACACAAAAATGGTGGAGCCCGGACATAGATCTGTTTGCATCCCCAATGAATTGCCAGCTACAGAAATTCTGCACAAGGACTTACCACCCACAAGCATGGAAAGTGGATGCCCTCCCATTCAGCTGGAAAAACCTACAAGTATATGCTTTCCCACCACTACCTCTTTCAAAGGTACTCATAAAAGCCAGGTAAGAAAAGCCAAAGATGATCCTGATTGCCCCAGACTGACCACGCCAGCACTGGTACCCAATCTTAAAGAACTTAGCACAAGGTCCACCCTGGATTTTGCCTCAAATCCCACATCTTCTGACTCAGCAAAACAATCAGATACTTCACAGCCAGCTCAAGACTTTAAACCTGGCTGCATGGCAGATTCCTTAGTCAAGCAAGCAATGCCTCTCTCCAAAGCTGTTATGGATGTCATTCTGGAGTCCAGAAGGCCTAGTACCAGGAAAGCCTATTCGGATAAATGGAACAGATTCTGTTCCTGGAACCAGGCTCACAGCCTTGACCCTCTTGTCCCAAATATTCCTCAGATACTACAATTCTTAACTGAGATGCTGGACAAAGGCCTCTCCTTTTCATCCATCAAGATCCACGCCTCTGCCATCTCTGCTTATTACAACATGGACCCACCAATTTTTTCTAATCCTTTGCTAAAACAGTACCTCAGAGGGGCTAAAAACATAAGACCGCCCCGTAGAAAACCAACTCCAACTTGGGACCTCAACTTCGTGTTGGAAAAATTAACTTTACCTCCTTTTGAGCCAGCTAACTCAACAGACTTAAAATATGTCTCCTGGAAAACTGCTCTACTCCTGGCAATAACCTCAGCACGAAGAGTTTCAGAATTACAGGCACTAATGGCAGTGGAACCTTTCATCATTTTCCACCAAGACAGGGTGTCTTTAAGAACAAACCCTACTTTTATGCCAAAGGTGGTATCAAGTGTGGCTCTAAACCAAACTATTCACTTGCCAACTTTTTATCCAAATCCACAGAATAAAGGGGAGAGACTTCTGCATTCCTTGGACATACACAGGCAGTTACGCTTCTACTTGGACAAAACAAAAGCTTTCAGAAAAACTGAGCAATTGTTTGTAGCATATGCTGCAGGAGCACAGGGAAAAGCCATTTCAAAACAGACCATTTCAAAATGGATAGGACACTGTATACATTTCTGCTATACACACCATGGGAAAACTGTACCTAACAGCATTAGGTCTCATTCCACCAGGGCAACAGCCACTTCAACTGCCTACCTCAGGGGAGTACCTACCAAGGACATTTTGGAAGCAGCAACTTGGAGTTCTGTACATACCTTCACCAAGCATTACCATCTGCGTCTTTACTCTAAATCCAGAGCTGGCTTTGCCACTGCAGTGCTACAGGGCCTTATAGCCACCCCTAATGCCTTATAGAACCAGCCACCCTACCTCAGCTTTGGGATTCTACCCAAGTGTAATGACTGCAGCAGTGTAACACGATGAACATAGTACAGTTTTGTACCTACCATAAATGTAGATGTTCGAGTGTATACACTGCTGCAGTCCAGGTTACCCTCCCTCCTTCCCCTCTTACTTGCTGGTACGTACCTAAGCCTTCTACCCTTTGCTACCTATGGGGAGTATTTGCTGGTAATTGAAAGTTTTTGATTGCTTTTCTTATGTATGTTTTATTAGCAATTTACATTGCCTACCTTTTTGGGGGCACCTGACATCTGGGGCAAGAAAAACTGAAGAAAATGGCGTCGGCTGCATCTTATATACCCCTGTTGCACTGACATCAGGGAAGAAGCGACAGCAACTGACGCCAGACCAAGACTTTGGAACTCTGGCCGACTGAGGGACCGCCTGACGGTAGGATAACCCAAGTGTAATGACTGCAGCAGGGTGAACACTCGAACATCTACATTTATGGTAGGTACAAAACTGTACTTTTTGCTACATCTTCCAGCTGAGTATAGGTGATGCCATCTACAACTAATTCTGCACATTATTGGGTGCTGCCCTTAAGACTGCAGACATAACTGAAGAATGCCTTATGCTTATCCTTAGCATTGGAGGCTATTTTTACTTCAAAAAGTACTTTCAGAGACCTCACTAGTTCCCTGATTCACATGTTTAGACTAATGAGGGACTTACTGCTCTGTTGTGCATGTTTCCTCTTACTTCTTGACAGGATTTTCTTTCTTTTGTTGTACAAACTATTAATATCTAGGTGGCTGGTTTTGACTTGGTTTTATTTCATTCTGGTACTGCCATTTCTGTGCAGTTGTTTATATGGTCATACAGGGTTTTGTGTATGCATATGTTTGTGTTTTCTGGATTTGGAGGAGATTGGAAACTAGCTATGCCATCCCTTAATAGGGGATAATTTACCTTAGAGAAGTTCTTAAAGTTTTTGGGGGTTAGTTGGGGACTAGTTCTACCTTTATTTCAAGGGAGACCACTTTATGATCTGATCCTACCAGTGAGAACATAACACTGTGGGGGGGGGGGGGGGCGGCTATACTCTCCCAGTTTTGTCAGTACCAAATCTAGGATATTTGTTCTAGTAGAAGTGCAGACTACATCCTTCAGGCCATTTGAGTTTACAAAGTCAAGAAATCTTTGGATTTGCATGTTAGTGGTCATGTATGCCCCTCAAATAATGGAGGGGTAGTTAAAAATTTCCAATGAATATTGTATTGGGCTGGATGGTGAGTCATTCTAGTAACATCAGGTATGGTGTATGGGTTTCTTGTTTCATAGTGGGGGACCTGTTGCTAGCAAGAATATGATAATGAATTTTTCCCATGGTTAGCTGGACATGGAGTAGCTCAAGAATGTCATATTGTTTGACCAGCCTGAGGGTGTGCTTATCCTTTATGTAGATAGATATATCTCTGCCTTCTGCTCTTTCATGTTCTGATGGAGAGACAGGTATGGATCCCGGAGACTACCCCTGGTCTGGAACAGGTTCTCATCCACGTGAAGCAGAGTTCCTCCCTAACCAAATTTATGTGTAAATTGGATGGGGAATAAGAAAATCATCCCTGGATGTTTATAATGGAAAAGTTTCTGCATTTGGTGCTTAAGGATCTTAGACATTCTAGGTGAGTTTGGAAACTTCCGGCCGGAAGCCAGGGCCATACTAGCACTATGTCTACTAAGCAGCATGATTTGAAGATGGAAACGGAAGAGGCTCTATGAGACCGATCTCATTTTTTTTTATGATGATAGCTGTTGTACTTACCCAGTGCAGGAACTAGCAGCTGGGCAACTCATGCAGTCCTAGGCTGATATGTAGAGCAAGATGAGGGAGTAAGAGGATAGATATCTGTCACATTTCCTTTCTGTGAAGTCCACCAAATAGGAGACCTCATATCCAGCTAGCTCACCTGGATTAAGGTAGGCCGGTCAAGCTCATTATCTTCTAAGAAGAAGCCTGTAAGAGCCATATAAACACACCCACTATGAAAAGGGAACTTTTTTTCTACACACTACATGTTGGTTTGAGAAATAAAACTATTATTAAAAATCTTATCCTCCATAGTTCCTTCTAATCATCCTTCCTCTGAAGAGAAAGAGATGTAGACAAATGAAGTCCTTTGTGCTCTGGGCTGCAGGGTCCTGTGCCTTCTCCCCAGAAACGTGTGAACTGTTATCTGATAACATGATGAAGAACTGTGGGTTATTCTTTTCATAGAGCTTTTCATCAAGAGATACTTTCCTTGTAGCCTACAAGCATCTGAATTCTGTTTCAGCTCATAAGAAAACTAATGCCTTCCATAAGCCTTGAGCTAAACGAAGTCAGAGTCTGACAAATCATCATAAGGCAGATGTCTGTCTGATGTATTCCTTCCATTGCAGGTACAGACACCACCCACATTCTTAGTTTCATGAGTCATCCGAGAATTTGTGCAGAATAGCAGACTCGTGCATTGCAATCACGCTGTAAGATACAGGTCCCTGATGTTTATATGCACATTTGCAAGTGGTTAAAAAAACTGCCCTGTTGTGCAAATCATCCAGCAAATTAAGCATTACTCTGCAGGAGAATAACTTGATGTCAAAGAGGACAAAAGCGGAGATTCCAATGTACTGGTGGCACAGAAAATGTTCCCATGCAGCCAAAAGAGACTCCAGCTGAAAATACAGCCCATCTACTCTACCATGAGGTAACTTTTGATATAGCTGAGATTGCAGAGAAAACTGACAAAATGCATGAGTACGTTTAAAGGATCAACTCCTTGATGGACTACATAAAGAAAACAGACATAACATTAGATGAAGTAGAATCAGCCCTCTCTAAGCATTCTGATAAGACAGAATCCCATAAAAATCAAGAAATAGAGGTATTATATAGCATGGCAGAAATGGAAGCTTCTAGTGAAGAAATCCATGACAAGTTGCAAAAGTTAGAGAAGAGAGAGAGGTGTGTGAGAACTTGAGTAATTATAATATTCTGAAATGTACAGAAAAGAGAGACTGTAAATCATTCATAACTGACCAGGTGAGTGAATGGTCTGAGCTCCCAAAATGCATCATTCTGCTTGACAGAGATTATGGCATCTGTGCTTCCCAGAAGACAGAAGTCCAAGGATGGACATGCAGTCTGCGAAAGATGGCCATTCAAACTGTCTCCTCTATTTAAAAAGAAAATGCAGAGCATACAAAAAAAGAGCTTAATAAAAAAATTCCAGGAAGCACTCTAGCAGTCAGGGCTGGACCTATCTGTTGTCTTGGAAAGTTGATTGATTTTTCTTGGATGACTGCTGCATGATACAAGGGATTTCACCTCCACCTGTGTATGTTGCCCAGTTGTAATAATACAATTGTAACTGCTTTTCTCTCAGTTCTAGGTCCTTATAAGAAACATGTAAATGCAGTTCTAAATCATACAACAAGCTGTTTATTCTATGTAATAGTAGGTTGACTATTTTCCAAATGTTTCTCATTGATTTCTGCAAAAGTCACCATTTCAAGTTTAGCAAACTATTTGAAAGAGTATAAGTTAAGAGCAGACATCAAAGTCAGCATTTCCCAGAGATTCAGAATATGTTGTATGGGGTAGATCACCAACAGATTTTTTCAGTGTGCAGTAAACCATAGTGCATTTTCAGTCAAAGGACAAAACGAATGCAATGTGGCACTGCAGGGGAAACTACATGTGAAGAAAATGTTTTAATATCCTCAGTTAAAAATGTGAGTAGTAAGTGTCATTGCTAAAGAACACAAGTAGTTTTTACAAAATTAAAATAAGTAGATTAAAGGAAGGGAGGGAAAAACTAAAATCTTCAAAAGGAGAATGTAATTGATAAATGAGCTAATGTGGGGAGTGCATTTTACAGGAGTTTAACATTTCAGTTCAGAACATGGTCCAGAAAAAAGATAAGTAAAGGAGCATCTCTAACGATGTAATGGAAGTTAGGAAACTATGCCTAGGACTATGAAAAGAGCATGCAGGTTGTTAAGCTCATGGAGGGGGAAGAGACTGCAGGGTATGCCTGGAATATGCCTTATTTTTTGGTTTGTACTAATAATATCCATCTGTGCATAATGGATTTTGCCCCAAAAGTGTCATTAAAACCAAAGCAGACAGCATCTCTGATTGTGAGTATATTGACTTAAAATTTATATATAGATTGTAGTCTTGTAGTTCATTTTCTGAAGTCAAAATCATGTAGACAAAAGGGTGAAATAGATGGGTAAATGTGTGTAGTTTTTTATTTTTAAAGATGGGGTTAATGTAGGGGTTATTTCAGGTGTGTTAGAGCTCCCAGCAGAATTAGCTCAGGGACACAAAACACAAGTGATAATATCAGACTTGGATTGTTTTGAAAGAATAAGAGAGGAGAAGCGGAGATTTAACAATATGGCAAAGCAAAGAAAAAGAAGGAAGGGCAAAATGAAAGAAGAAAAATGAGAAGAAGATACTTGAATGATGATGGGTGTTCGTATAATGATTTGGAATATAAATGGGTTAGTGGATGACTGCAAACGGTGGAAAGTTCTCACCTGTATTAAAAAGGAAGGAATGCCATAGTAATGCTGCAAGAGAGACATTTAAATGATCAGGAAACCATGGGATTTATACAACATTCATGTAGAGTACAGTTCTTTGCAGAAGCAGGTGTCTGAAGAAAATGTGGGGTAATAATAAAAAATAAATAAATACAAGCATAGAAACAGAAGAAAGTAAGGAGAGGAGTGGTCGACATATTCTGTCATGTGCATGCTGGGAAAATAAAAGGATTACGATGGAGAAAGTCTACTTTCCACCAAAACAAAAATGGAGGAGATGAGACCGTGGGATAGAGGGAATGGAATACCACCAGGGGATTTTGTTAGGGAGAGATTGCAGTATTGTCACTGATGAAGATGATGTAGATGGTGGACCTCAAGTGAGAGCAGTTATCACAGAGGGGAGATTTTCAAACAGGTGTGCAAAGTGTATTGGTGGGGTGACACAGCTAAGGTGGAAAGGTGCAGAAGGAAATGCACCTTTTTTTTGCATCTAGATATGGAATTTAGACTAGACTGGATCTATATCTGAACTGAATGTGACCATAGATGTTAATCAACCACCTCAAATTAATAACTCAGAAATTATTGCCACTAAATTGCAACTTAAAAGTATAAATGTATCAACATCATCTGTATGTTTATTCCGTCGGGTAATAATATAGCCACACTAGAAGACATCCTACACTGGCTATCATGTCATTACCCCTAAGAAAACCTATTATTTGGTGACTTTAACATAGACAGGGGCACCTGTTCCTCAGAATCCCCTTCTACCCACATTAACCTGCATGCATTTACACAAATCATAACCACCCCTACCAGGCTAGGTAAACCCAAACCTAAAGAAAGCATAGTCGACTGGGTACTTGTAAATAGTAACTCCCGACTGTACATTGCTGGTACCCTCCCCGATGACCTAAGTGACCACCTTCTCAATTACATAGTTAAGCAAAAAGCCATTAATCCTCATCAATCCTTGCTCAGAAAAGTCAGAAACAAAAAAAACTTTGACCCTGCCAAATTCCAACAGAACTTAACTCCTTTAACTGGTCTATGCTAAAACACCTCCCCTTAGAAGAGGCAGTTGCATATTTTAACAACAAATTACTTGAAATCCTTGACTTGCATGCACCTGCCTGCTCAAAGTGAACAAAGGCAAAAACTGCACCATGATTCTAAAGAATCTAGACTAAAACTTATCAGTAGAAACAAAATTTGGGCTCTATGGCGCTCCACTAAAGACCCTCATGATCATGTTAAATACAGGCAAGCTAGGAATGAAACCAAAAAATCCATTTTACAAGACAAAAAAACAATACTAGTGTAATTTACAGACAGCAAATCAGAACAATCCTCAGAAGTTCTGGGCAGGTCTGAATAATCTACTTCATCCTGGAAAAACTTCTACACCTATCCTCGCTGTTACCATTGATAAACCCCCCGAGGATGTTTCAGGTAGTTTTAACCATTTCTTTACTGAGACAATTCAAGCCCTAGCTAGACAATTACCTCCTAGCTCCCCTGGCCCTGATAGTACCACCCCATATAAACCTACTCTCATTCAGCTTCCAACCAGTGTCCACGTCGCTTATCCGTACCTTGATCAAAAAATTAAAACCTACCATACTCTGACCAACTCCCCGCCGAGTACCTTCAAAAATCAGCTGATGCCACTGTCTATCCAGTATTAATACTTATTAATCGTACCATAGCAGAGGCTAAAATTCCCACCATTTGGAAAACATCCTATGTAATCCCACTACATAAATGAGGTTCCTCCACTGAATTCTCCAATTATAGACCAATAGCTATACTTTCTCCACTAGCTAAGATTATGGAAAAATGTATACACAAACAACTAATGTACCACGTAATTCAGAATTAGCTCATGGCCGATACCTAACACGGCTTCCGTCCACACCACAGCACAACGTCAGCCCTACTAGTGTTTACCGGTACCATAAATAATAATCATAACAATAATCACATATCCTCGGCCCTCTTCTTGGCTCTTTCTAAGGCATTTGACATGGTAGATCGCCAACTTTTGATTCATACCCTGCAATCTTTCTGTCTAAATTCTAAAGCCATTCTATGGTTTAAATCCTACCTCAATGGGAGGCAGCAGGCTGTTCTCTGGCAGAACAAGCTCTCTAATCTATTACCTAACACCCTTGGAGTACCACAAGGCTCCATATTAGGTCCCCTACTGTTTTCTGTCTTTATTAGTGACTTATATACAGTCATCCCAAATGTCAGCTGTGTCCAATATGCTGATGACTCGACCCTGATTTGCTCAGCTACATCTCCTACAGACTTGAGGTCTGCTACCCAGTCCACCTTTAATACTATAGAATACTGGCTCTCCGAACATCGATTGTTGCTAAATCCCCAAAAAATAAAATGATGTTATTCTCACCAACACAAAGGTCTGTTGCTTTTACCTTCACCATAAATGCAAAAGATGACACAATCTCCCCTGACCCCTCTACAATACTAGGTGTCATTATTGATAACCTAAAGTTTGACCTTCATGTAAACCAATCGATCAAGACCATCAATAAAAAACTTGGGTCACTGTATAGAATAAAAGCCTTCCTAACCCCTCCAGCCAAGGTTGCCATAGTACCTGCTTTCAACACTTCTATATGCTTCCCCCTTCTCTTTAATCTAAACAAGTCTGTACTTAATAGACTGTCAACCTGTTACAATCACAATGCCGGGTTTGCCACTGGCCTGCCCTTTAGAACCCACCACTGCATCAACCTTAAACAGCTTGGGTGACTAGAACTTCCCAGTCTAATCCAATATAACCTTCTGAGTATGGCTAATAAAATCCTCTATAATCTAGATAATACACCAACTCTTAAAAATATTATCACCCCCTATAACAATCCAAGACTGCTTCGATCCTTGAACAGACTACTAATTCAGACAAACAAAATTAACAATGTAGCTGGTGATTCCCTCTTTGCAAACTCTGCAGGCAGAGCTTGGAACTTAACTTCCAGCTGATATTACTTTGCTCTCCTCCCTAGGCCAATTTAAAGCTAAACCCAAACAACATCTGGTACTAAACTGGCTTTGCCACTGCAGCAAGCCTGGCTAACTCTCATCATGAATGTGAATAATCAATTAATCAAACTAGTGTTTAATTTTCCCCTGACTGTCACCAGGGGTAACTCTAACCTGTAAACTTGTTTCTTCATGTCTGCTTATATATTCTTTGTAAATACCATATCTGTAATATACCTTCTTTGTTATTATTGTATCTGTCTACCTTGGAGCTTTTCTCCCCGGGCCTCTGCTGAAAATGGACGTGAATCCAGTTGGACTATCCTGGTCAACAAATGTAAAATAAATAAAAATATCTTAAAGGACTATGAATATGTGCTACAAACAAGGATATACTGTAGGCCTCTCTTTGCTCATGCACCAGTAGAGTGTAAAATAAGATCTCCCATTATAAGTAGAATGGAGAGCAGAGGGAAGTAGGCGGAAAAGGAAAGAGCACATAAAAGACAACTGGAATAGCATGAGAAAACAAAATACTGGCACTCCAGGTAGGGGATGAGCTGGGATAAAATTAAGAAAGACCTTTGCATGTATATTGAAAGTCAAGAGAGAGAGGATTGTGAAGAAGAAAACCTTGGCAAAAAATATAAAATGCAAAGAAAAATAACTTACAACGGAGGGGGGGGTCTGTTGGGTGCAGGAAGAACAAAGAGTTGATGGAACTAGAAGAAAACTGGAAAGAGCACCCTAATATGATTTGGTGTTGAGACAAGTAGTGGTGAAGCAAACCTTTTTTTTTTTTTTTTGCTCATACCCTCACGCTTCAAAGATTATTAGCCAGTATAAATGAAAGCAACAGAAAATGGACAGATATATTCTGAAATCTAGGGATCCCACTACAGGGCAAATATATAAGGAACCACCATGCACATGGAAAGCTTTTAAACAGTTTTATGAGGAACTGAAAGGAGAGAAATTACTTAATTAGGCCATTCAGAACAGGAGCTCCACAATCAAATGAGAATACAAGCTGCAGGAAACTCACCAGTATGGAATGGGCTGCCAATAGAACTCTTGAGGGTCAAAGAAGAAATTATCAAAATATGGTGCAAGCTATTTAAAATTATTTAGGAAAAGGTATTTCCTAGGTCATAGAAAGATTTGGTAATGTTGGTTCTCCCGAAGGAAGGTAATGACGCAGTTAACACGGATTTTTATAGACAAGTGGTGGTCCTTAACCACGAGTATAAAATATTTGCTACTATTGTTGCAAATAGGATTGCAAAAGTACTACTAGGCCTGATAAATGTAGATCAATGCAGTTTTGTAAAAGGGAGGTAGATTTTTTAATAACATTGTTTTAGTTCACTTGTTACATAAAGATGCAGAAGAGACCAGAAAACCTTTATTACTCATGGGGTTAGATGTAGAAAAGGTGTTTGATAGAGTTCACTGGAAATATTAGTGATAGTGGAATTTCCAAATGAACTGAACTTGTTCCAGGAGCTGTACAAGGACACACAATCAAGAATAAAATTAAATGGCAGGGTTATTCCAGGCATTCCAATTTTTAGAGGGACAAAGCTGGGTCATTTGTTGTCCTTACTGATCTTTTTTGCAATGTATGTAGAACCCCTAGGACAAAAGAAGGTGGCTGAAATATGATAGTCATTTTATCAGACCTGGACAAAGACTTGCTGCATTTATTTGAATTATGACAAAAAAAATTGCACAGTATAAAATGAAGACAAAACAAAAACAATAGCTGTTAACTATGCCCCATCTTGGCATGTGTTGCAGGAATCTACCAACCTATGTGAGCCCTAGTAAATGAAATATCTGGGAGTGTGGGTAACAAAATAGCAAAGGATTCCCCCTGTGAAACTTGAAAAGAAATGCATGAGAACAGAAGATCAGAAAAATAAGATACTGGGAAGCAGTAAGGAAGTATAGAGATCAAATAGTACAGGCCATTAAGACAGTTATCGTCCCTTTAGTCCTTTGTATAGGTCAAGCTTTTGTTTACTGACCTGAACAGCAGGAATGGAATCAAATTAGGAAAGAGATATCTAAATATATATGGGATGGACAACAACTAAAAGAAAGTTTAAATATTTTGATACAGCCAGTCAGCAAGGGAGGGTTAGTAGTGCCAAACCTAGAAGGGTACCATGATGCTGCACATGTGACATACCCATCATCTTGTACGTAATATAATAATATGAAATGGAAGGAAAGGATGCTGAACAGGAATAGACTGGAGTAGCAATAATTGAAAAGTCTATTACTGGGAACAACTTACAAGGGGTAATAGAAGAATGAGCTGGAAAGAGGTAAAAGAAACTTATGGCATAGGGAGAAATTAATGGTTATTGTATAGGGAACTACTGTGCATATTAGTAAAGTACAACTAAGTAGTAGAGATAAACCAGCAGTAAGTCAGATAGTATTAGAAACCAGTAGAGGAGAAACCAAGAGGTTAATATTGATAAGCAGACTTTATAACTCATAACTAAAAGATAGTGGAGAGAAAAATCTAAAAAGATGATCACCTTAAGTGACCACAACATAATATACTTTATACATAGTAGAACAAGCATATGCAAAACCACTAACTATATATCCACTAGAAACACAAAAAAATTCTCTCCTGAGGTTCTCAACACTTTACTCTGTAACTGTGACTGGACCCCCTAAAAACCCTCCCACTTGACCAGGCTGTAGCATATTTCAACAAAACATTTCTACAACACCTAGACACTGTCGCTCCATTGCGCAAAATCAAGGTTAGAACCTCTACAAACCCCTGGCTCAGTAAAGAAACCAAACAAATCCTCAAGTCCAGAGACACTACCTGGCTTTACTATCAAAGAAACACAAAGCCTAACTAAGTACCAAGAACTGCACAACCGTGCAAAAAAATGCATTAGGCTGGACAAAAAATCCTACTACACAACATTACAAACTAAATACCAACACAACCCGCAAAAATTTTGGAAAAATGTAAACCAGCTACTAAAATCCACCCAAAAGGCTACCCCCAAACCAACCACCCCGACACTAAAGTTCCCATCGAAACACAATTCAACTCCCACTTTGTGAACTCAATTCTATCCTTAGTATCACAGGACAGTTCCTTCCTCACTATCCCCCCCCAACACAAATAACACTAATACAAGCTTTACCCTCAAAACAGTTTCCACCACTTCAATCAAAAGCATGCTCTCCAAACTAAAAACCTCATCAACAGCAGCCGACCTACTCCCCAGCTATTTCTTGAAACTCACAGCAGATGCTATTGCTGTCCCAATCTCCACTCTCATAAACAGATCAGTTGTTGAAATCTATGTACCCAAACTCTGGAAAATATCCTATGTTACACCCATACATAAAGGCGGGACCTCCACTGAACTTAATAACTACAGACCCATTGCTTCACTCTCCCTCCTGGCCAAAATCCTAGAAAAATGCATCCATACCCAGATGCTAAACTATCTCCTAGACAGAAACATCCTGTCACCTACTCTGCATGGTTTCAGACCTGCCCATAGTACCACTACAGCCCTCCTCTGCTTCACAGACACAGTAAACCATCTCAAAAATGAAGGCCTACAAGTGTCAACTATTTTTCTGGATATGTCCAAAGCATTTGACATAGTCTCACACCAAATCCTGCTAAACAAACTAAACCAATATCATCTATCAAATTCCAAAGCTACTTAACTGACAGGTACCAAGCTGTGAAATGGGAATACTCTCTCTATCCTCAGCTGCCCATAACTAAAGGAGTCCCACAGGGTTCTATCTTAAGACCACTACTATTCACAGTCTTCACAAATGACGTCCATACCTCCACACAACATGCATCTATAATTCAGTATGCAGATGACACTACCTTAATCTGTGCTGCACAAAACATTCCCACCCTCCTGCAAACAACTCAACTAGCATTCTCTGATGTTGAAAACTACCTTACCAAGCCCAGCTTATCCTCAATCCAAAGAAAACTTGGCTTATGATTATAACCAGTTCTAACAAAAACACTCAAAACAGTCAATTCACTATCTACTCCACAAATGCTACTCCAATTGCTCCAGTGGCACAGGCTAAGCTATTGGGAATAACCATAGACTCCCACCTAAAATTTGATAGTCATCTCAACTTAACTATTAAAAAAGTACATGCCAAACTGGGGTCACTCTACCGTATCAAACCATTTCTTATCAACAACACAAGATCAGCCATTGCTCACTCCCAACTTCTATCCACCCTACTCTATGCATCTCCCATTCTGACTAATCTCAACAAAACTGAACTAAGCAAAATGGAAGCCTGCTATAACAGAATTGCCCACTTTGCTGCAAACTGCTCATATAGAACTCATCACTGAACTGCTTTGAGACAGCTCCACTGGCTTGAACTGCCCAACCTCCTAACCTACAATCAGCTCTGCCTCTGTCATTCTATCTATTACCTCCCCAATAAGTGTCTCCTCAAAAACCTAATACAACATCACTCAGCTAAAAGGCCTCTTAGATCATCAAGCAAACTACTACTAGAAGTCACCAGCAGCTACAATAGCTTTGGAGATGCACTATATAGTAGTTCAGTGGCTAAAAAATGGAACTCTGTCCCTACTAGCATTCAAAACACATCATCCAAAGCCTCCTTTAAAGACCTCATCAGGCAACATCTCAAGCAAAGTTGGCAGTGCCATGATTGCTCCCCAGGCTAGTGAAAGCGGATAACATATACATACTAAATCTAGAGCACTTGATAATAGTTTTCAGTCTTACTCACAAACACTGGCTAATCTACAATGTATGTACTGTACCTGTGTACTATGTATGTATTCTACCTATGTTCCAAATTTCAGCTGTACACCACAAATCTATTAATTACCTTTATTTTTAAAATTAATATTTTTGTTTGTTCTCTCCACTGTAACTGTTTATGTGCCACATACCACTGTAAAAACATGTCTCTTGTAATGTGTGTGTATACTGATCATGTCTAAATAACTAAATGTGTCTGTAATTTTTCTTTGTGGAGCTTTTCTACCCGGACCTCTGCTGAAAAAGGGCTTTTTCGGCTCAGTCAGACACCCCCAGTTAACAAATGTAAAATAAAAATAAAATAAATGATAGTAAACTGGGAAATGACTCTGGGGGAAGGCAACCTGAGAAGCCAATTGAATGAAATATATAAAATCCTAAAAAAGGTAACTAGTTCTAGAAAATTCCCAGTATTTGGGTGGAAATATCTACACTGATAGTTTTGTACCCTGAATAGGCTGGAATATATGTTCCTAGGGAGGACCAATAGATGGAGGTGCAACAATGATCAAATCAGGAAATAGTATATTTGTGGGTGTGCTTTAAACTGGAAAATTTCCATACAGAGCTGCATGTACTGATAGGATGATTTCTAGCTTCAAGGCAGTTGAAAGAGGGAGGCTTCCATCTAAACTTGAAATGTACATGTAAAGTCCCCACAGAACGGCACTGATCTTAATATATATTATATCAAGTAAAGTCATTACCAAGAAATGGAAACTGCAAGAGGTGCCCACAGTAGAAGTAGTAATAAACTTGCTGGGAATTTAAGGAAGCAAGAAAAACTAATGTTACAGGGAAACAGTAATGCATTTCATATGAGGAAATGGAAGATTTGGGAAGAGACTTGTTAGGTGAAGAATGGGCCAAGCGGCAGAAGGAAAAGGGCAAGTATGTAATGAATAAATGCATTTAGCTACTTCAGAAAGGCCACACTAGTTCTGCTTAAAAATCAGAGAAGTTTAGACTTACTGGTACACAAAGCAGTTCTAACAAAGGGGGAATGGGCTGTTAAATTTTGTTGTGTGCTGTATACAGTTATGATGAGGAGTATACTAGAAAGGTAAGGGGTAAAAGGTTGTATGAGAAAAGATGAACTGTGTTAACATTTTTGGTGCATTGTTTGGAGTATTAAAATGTGTTGTACAGAACTGTTTGGATGCAATGTAAATGCTGGTTCTCCGAGGTGTACACAGCATTTAGTATGTGTAAACTAGATATTTTCATGATTTGTAACAGGAACCAGCACCATTCTCAAAAGTGCACCCTGCATGTATATTGCATGACACACTGGAGATATGACAATGTAATGTCAATAAAGAAATAAAAAAAAAGAATTTGTGCAGCATTGTCAAATGAGTCATCTGTGCCACACTTAGGTTTAGGCCCAACAATCACTTGTCTCACGTTCCAGTCTTCAATGGAACAGAAAAAAGCTGGAAGACATCCCTGATTCTGGAGTAGAGGAGGATTTGGTGGTGGTTGACTTGAATAAACTGATGTTATAGTTAAGGGAGTAGGCTCAGAAATGTGCCTAAATAAGGTAGGCTCACCTTTTAAGGATACACTCAGGCAGGCCATCCTGATGTTAACCAAGGGAGGTTATGTTTTAGCAAGCCTCTCTGGATTTGATTAAAAACCTAAAAATGAGGAAATTGATATTGATAATGTGGAGAGCATTTGAAGAGCCATTGTGGCCTCTCCTATCTTACTAGGGCTACCCAATTCTCTAGGAAGAAGCAGTTCTCCTATAGAATAAGGAAGGATTCCAAGTATCAAACAGTTTTGCCATTGTGATTGTCCAAGATAATTCCCTACGAGAGAGTAACTATGCCATCCCAGCAGTTGGAATCCTGACTGCCGCCCATAGCTTGGCCATTACTTTGAATTTACCCCAACTTGGAGAGCTATCACAGAGTTTTTTTTTTAATTAAGTTTGTTTATTCATCACACTTTCACTTGAAACATGAGTTCACGTGCATTAATGATGAACATTTCAATCACATTTTCATTGTCTTCATGCATTATACACCTTTTCACACAGCTTCAGAATTAGTCTTTACATTGGGTCTTCACATTTTCTAAACCCACCAACCCACTCATATCATACATCATCCTCAAAAACAAACAAAAAAAATACCACAGCCATGGGTATAAATGGAAAACATAAAACTAAGGTACTTTATTAAACACACTAAGTGCTTTCGCCCATCTACATCTAGGGCTTCTTCAGAGTAAAAACCATGTGATACACAGGCAGTATAAATACTAAAAATTGATCACATGACCATTCACCTAAAATCAATTGAATTGATACATTACTATACAATATTAAACATACCATAAAATATCCACAGTATTATACAAAATAAACATTGAATAAACTAATGATGGCTTTAACACTACCTAGTTGATATATAATTTGAGATCTTAGTTTTAAAATACTTGAAACAGAGCATAATACCTGGAAAATGCTTGTCATTTAATCTAAGTTGCCATACTAATTCTTTAATTTCTAACATATTCTTAAAATCACCTCCCCTTACATTTATATCCACCCTATCAATCACAAAAAATAAAAACTTCTTAAAATTATCACAATCTGTAGAGTGCATGTATAAAGCATTACTACTTCTTTTTAATATCCCTCAAATGCTCAGCCATTTGGTCCTTCAACCTTCTTGTCTTGCCTACATAAAATGCAGGACAAGACATACAGGAAGCCACCATAAATTCAGTATTGCAGTTAACCTGACCAGGAGATTGTAGGGTTCTTTCATATCCTGCAATAACTACATAGGATCCATCATTTATACATTTATAATATCTACAAGCACCACACTTACTCATCTTAGATTATCTTTTTTCAAATGTGAACCACACTCAAACCAACCTTTTAAATTATTCCCCCTACTATAAGTTATCATGGGTTTTAATCCCAATTTAGCTTTGATTTCACCAGGGAAAAGAGAATTACAATGTGTATTTAAACCATTGACTATAGCAGATGCAGAAAAGTTGTTGTATTGCAACACCAAGGCTCCTTTTCTACTCTGCTCTTGTGCCTAAGATCTTGAATCATAAGCCATATTCGTTGGTAACCTGGCCTTTAAAATAGGTGCAAATTTCACTTGTCTGGCTTTCATTACTTCATTTTTAACATTCATTAACAGGCCCATTGGGTAACCCCTACCTTTGAGCATTCCCACCAATGTTTTTAATTCATCCTTAAACCTAATGTCATCACTCACTATTCTTGAAAGCCTCACCATTTGACCTTTGATAACACCCCTTTTTTGATGGGAGGGCTGACAACTAACAAAGTACATCAATACATTTGAATGCGTTTCCTTTCGGAAAATATTTGAACATAATTGTATTACTTCATCCTTATAAATATATAAATCTAAGAATTCTATACCTTCTTTTTTGCACTTTACTAGTAAATTTTAAAAATTTAGTATTATTTAAATAACCTAATAGTTCTGAAACTTTCTGTACACTCCCTTTCCATAAAATCAAAATATCATCCAAAAATCTCACATACATTAAAATTTTGGACATGAACTCTGAAGTGAAAACATGGATTTTCTCCCATTCAGCCAAAACCAAATTGACATAAATAGGGGCACACTTAGCACCCATTGCCACACTAGATACTTGTCGAAAAAATTCACGTACAAAAACAAAAAATAATTTTTAAGAACCATTTCCATCATAGTTACTAAAGTGTTAACCAAGGTATTAGTTAACGTATCACTCTTAACCAAGGTGCCATGAAAGAACTCCATACCTATATCATAAGAGATTACAGAAAATAAATTAATAACATCAATTGTCACAAAAATAAATTCTTCTTGCGTGTTAATATTTTTTAATAAATTTAACAATGCCAAGAGTCTCTCAATATTTGTGAATTCAACTTCAACATATGTTTACAATGATAATCAATAAAGGCTGCTAGTGATTCTGTTTTTGACCCCCTTGCTGCAACAATTGGTCTAAAAGTGGGGGGTGGGGGTTAACAATACTTTTGTGAACCTTGGGGATTCCAAATAAAGAAGGTATGATAGGTACCTTCACTATTAAAAAATCATAATCCTCCTTATCTATTTCTCCTTGAAAAAAGGCATCAAGCAGCCACCAATCTATCTTCGCATAAGCAACATTAATTTAATTCTTAGAAACTCTAGCATAAGTATTGCCATCATTTAAAATTTCACTCATTTTGAACACATAGTCTAAATGTGCCATTACAACCACCCCACCACTTTTGTCTGGCTTCATTATTCTGATTTCTTTGTTTGAAGCCAATTGATACAGTCATGCTCATCTGAAGTTAAATTATCACTAAACCTGTGAGTTTTCAATAAGTGTCTAAAGTCTGCCTCACACATTTGTTGAAACAAATGTATAACAGAGTGTGTATGTAGGATAAACACACTTCTCTTATCCAGAGAAATTAAATTGTCCCTTAATATATCACCAGTATCATTGAAAAATAAGAGCAAATTCAAATGCCTAGTGTACAGTTTCAAGCTAATTAACAAGTGTGAAATGTCCAGCCTGTGTTCAGGTACAAGGCTAAAGCCCTTTTTAAGTAAAGTAAAATGTTCTTGCTTTAATATTAAATCATAATTAAAAATACTAAACCCATCAAAATGTGAAACATTCATATGAGACCCTTGAGTCACAGTGAATAAAACCTCCCCCTGCGTTTCCTTACTCCACTCATTTGTTATTGTGGAACCCCATTGTCAGTCCATCTGCCTTGAGGTTGCTGGTTCTGGTTCCTCAATCTCTCTGAATGCCTCATCTATGGGTCTTCTAAAAATTTGTTCATTTCTAGTAGTGTTCTCCATCTCATTATAGTCAACCCCCTGGAGATTCCACATTAACCATTCCTCTTGTGTCACTATCATGGACAGATGTATTACCCTTGGGCAGTGGGCAAGCTTGTCTATCAGCATATTCTCTATAGAGTCCCCCAACATCTTCCATTGTTTCCTCTCCCAATTTTCAGAAATATATTTGTCCACAGATTTAAATTATTATATATGCCAACATTCATTGAAAACAATAAATCAGCTGTTATACTGTCATTTAATTCATTGATCTCCTTCTGAATCACTGCTATTTTCCATTCATTATAATGCACAATTATTCTCATTAAATCCAAGCCTGTTCTATCAAACAGCTCTAACAACTCCCTATGCATTAAGGTGTTTAATTCCATACCTGTGGGATATTTCCAAATACCCCTCGGCACCTGGTTCAATGCGATGGATTTTGAAAGAAAAAGATTATCCAGCTGTCATGATCTGTACTTCCTCATTAACCTTTCTAACGAACATAACTATGTAATTATCCTCGGTCTCTTCCTCCATCACTTGGCATGTTAATATCCAGTTCTGGCATTTTAAGCCAGTCAGAAATATTAAATTCAAGTGAACCATTGCTCGTCTTTGAAGTGGACACTAAGGCTGTAACTGCCAGCAAATTTACAGACGTATTATCACTATTGGTGTTTGTCAACAGGGGCGTGTGGAAAGGTAAATCATCCGCTTGCATGGAAGTTAAGAAAGCTGCTCCAGTCAACTGACTGGCTCTCAAAGCCATGGAAAGTGAATCCAATTGCCCCATAACTGCTGGATTAAAATAGTGAGATCCCCAGCTGAAATTGCCATAATTGCACCTCAGAATGTTATAAAACATCAATAGCAGGGTATATATAACACTACCAAAAAACACACACTAAGCAAACTTAGCGATAAAAAACACAAAAATTAAAAAATTAAAAAAAAAAATACCACAGCCAAGGGTATAAACGGAAAACATAAAACTGAGGTACTTTATTAAACACATTAAGCGCTTTCACCTATCTAGATCTAGGGCTTCTTCAGAGTAAAAACCACGTGATGCACAGGCAGTATAAATACTAAAAGCTGATCACATAACCATTTGCCTAAAATCAATTGAATTAATACATCTCTATACAAAATTAAACATACATAAAATATCCACACTACTATACAAAATAAACACCGAATAAACTACTGATAGCTTTATTAACACTACCTACTTGATATAATTTGAGATCTTAGTTTTAAAATACTTGAAATAGAGCTAGCTTCATTAATACCTGGAAAATGCTTGGCATTTAATTTAAGTTGCCACACTAATTCTTTAATTTTTAACATATTCTTAAAATCACCTCCCTTTACATTTATAGCCACCCTATCAATCGCAAAAATAAAAACTTAAAATTATCACAATCCGTAGAGTGCATGTATAAAGCGTTACTGCTTTTTTATTTTTAATATCCCTCAAATGGTCAGCCATTTGGTCCTTCAACCTTCTTGTTGTCTTGCCTACATAAAATGCAGGACAAGACATACAGGAAGCCACCATAAATTCAGTATTGCAGTTAACCTGACCAGGATATTGTAGGGTTCTTTCATATCCTGCAATAACTACATAGGATCTATCATTTATACATTTACAATATCTAGAAGCACCATACTTACTCATCTTAGATTTTAATCTATCTTTTTCAAACCTACCTTTTAAATTCTTCCTCCTACTATAAGTTATCATGGGTTTTAATCCCATGGTTTTGTACATCATCCTCACCATTATGTTGTATGGATTATTCCCAAACATGCCTTTTATTTTTATGCGGTTTGATTTACTTTTTTTTTAACTTAAGGTCTCACTCTATCATGGCACATGTAGCCCTAAATTGGCCAGATTGTATAGAATGTCCAGAGTTTTGCCTCATACTTTTGGTCTGTTCCTCATAAAAGTTGAAGCTTTCTAGGAAATCATTAAATACTGAAGCCACTAACTAATGGTAGGCATTTGTGTTTGAGACTTCATGTCAGTCAGAAAACACAAAATCTGCCCTATTAACTTTCTAAGTTTATAAGACCAATATTTAAAATATCTCCCTGATTTTGGAACTTAGTTTCCCCATTATTTTGTCTTTGTCCAGAATTCTTCCTGTATGAGGTTGAGAGGTACTCAAAATATCATCATAGTTACTACAATTTGTTCCCCAAACTTTTGTGTGAAAGCATTCTGTAGGGAGTCTTTGAAATCAGTCATCTCTTCACAAAATACATTTTCCTGTCTGTTCCCTTTCACATCTCCAACATCTACTCCCCACATAAAGAGGAGAGCCTTTGAAGTGTTCTCAGTGTATGAAAAATACCTCTGTAAACATGTCTTTGCAAATATCCTGAGTTGTCTGGACTTTGTTACACAATACAAATCTCTTTCCAGTATTCCTTCATTTATTTATTATTTATTTATTTATTTACATTTGTTGACTGGGAAAATCCGACTGGACACAGGTCCTTTTTCAGCTGAGGCCCGGGGAGAAAAGCTCCACAATAAAAACAATTAAAAACAACAATTAATTACAAGTTACAAGAAGTATAGGTAATTTTTTTTGTTTGTTTAACAATAGCAGTAAACAGTTATAGTTCAAAATGAAATTATTTAGTTAAATGGTACAACACATATCATTGGTGCCATAAAGACTAGCAAGTATTTTAATAGCTGAGCTAGCAGCTATTACCCTTGAATAACAGTGGCTAGATTACAGCTGAGATATAGGTTTACAAGCAGTGTATTTGGCTGCAATCTGAGGTAGTTAGAAGAGTGGAAGAAAAGGATTAGAGAGGTTGGGGTAGAGATGTTAGAGAGGTTTGTTACACGGGCATGTCCAGTGCTCTTTTAGATGAGATTTTAGAGCAGCTTTGAAGTTAGTGCGTGATGACACAGACGTTATAGTGTGAGGAAGGGTATTCCATAATTTTGCTATGGAGTAGGAGAAGAGAGCTTCTCCAGCAGAGTTCCTGGTTTTAGTTACCTGTAATTGATTTTTGTTGCTGGAGCGTAGTGGTCTGGTGGTATGATAGGGTTGGAGTAGATTTTGGAGGGAGGGGACTTTTAGAGGATGATTTAGTAGTTTGTGAGAAAGTGAGAGTTGGTACCATTGAAGGAGGTGAGGGAGTTCTACCCAGCCTAGTTCAGTAAGTGAGGTGTGCCAGTGGCAAACCTTATTTTGTTGTAGCAAGCTTCGAGTTTACCTAACTCACTTTGCCTTGGGTTGGTATATATTGGAGAGCCGTAGAGCAGGGTGGAGATAAGGTGGATATTTGTAACTGATATCTTGGCTGTTTCGGTGAGGAATTGCTTATTTCTGTATAAAGCTCCTAGTTTTTTTGTGTACTTTTTGTATGGTTAACGAGATGTGGATGTCAAACTTGAGGTTATTGTCAATTTCAACTCCATGTAGTTTGGTGTGGTCTGTTGGGGGGATAATGGTGTTATCATTGGCTTTAATATTAAATTGGTGGGTGTTTAGATTGTGTTTGGTGGGTTAGAAGATGAGGAGTTTTGTTTTGTTTGGGTTAAGTATTAATTGTGCATCTGAAAGCCAAGTTTCAACTGAGGAAAAAGCTTTCTGTGGGGTCTTTTGAAGTTCAGGTAGGGAGTGGGCTGAGCAGATGATAGTGGAATCAGCTGCATACTGTATGAGAGGGGCTTGTTTGGTAGCAGAGGCTAGATTATTAGTGAATATGGAGAAGAGTAAGGGTCCAAGGATGGATCCTTGGGTACACCTATTGAGACAGGGAGTTGGGGGGATATATCATTATGCCAAACAACGGATTGATGGTGGTCTGGAACTAGTTTGTGACAGACTGAGAGAAGGATAGAGTATTGAGGACAGTTATAAGTTGTTTGAGAGAACATGTTGAATGCTTTAGATAGGCCTAGGAAAGTTGCAGAGCTGAAATAACCCTTGTTTTTATGTTGAAAGATTGTATTAGTGAAAGCAAGTAAGGCAGTGGTTGTGCTGTGGTATGGACGGAAACCATGTTGTGTGTTAGGAGGTAGCCTAGAACCTGAGAGTGAATGCATCTCTCAAGTATTTTTGATCGAGGAAAAAGAGACAGGCTCCATTCTAATTAGGTTAACTCCAAAAAATGTTTAATGTGAAGCGCTTTCATCTTCCGCCTTTGGAAGACTTTTTCAGACAAAAGGAAAAAAGTTTACAAACACAGTTTTAAAATAGAAAAGGCGCCAACAAGCACAATTAATAAATAATTAATTAAGCTGCCATTCAATTAACCATTTAAATGCTAGGTTAGATGGTTAAAAGTGTTCCGCATCAAAAATATTTTCCTTGCACTAACAAGCTTATATTACATAATATAATCATTCATTTAAAACTTCATTTTTTTTAAAAACATTTGTTTAAAACAGGAACAGGAACAGAATGTAGAACTATACTCAAACATAAAAGTATAAAAGTAATAAAAGGACCACATGGATGAAGGAAACGTAACTATATATATATATATATATATATATATATATATATACTTAAAATGCACCTACATGCATTAATGAAAAACAGGAAAGCCAACAACATACAACAGACTACTGTCACAAAGCAAAAAGATGACAGTGTCCGTGAACCAGGGTGTCAATACATACAAGGAGGGTTTCGATATCTAAAAGGACAAGCAAGTACAGAAAACGAAATTCCAAGACACCGACTAGTCTAAGTTCTAAAACACTACTAAATCTAAATTCTAACCTTAGGGTGACACTAAACTAAAAAAATGTATAAAGTATATGTGTATGAAAAATCAGAAACAAACCCATAAATATACATAGAGGGTACTACCTTTAACTCAAATAAATTAAAAACTAGGATTTATGTCACCTCAATAAACTTAACTTCAGAATACAAGTCAACGATGTGACCTCATTTAAACCAGGTAAAGTATAAGTATTCAGCCTAAGTTGTCAAATAAGTTCACATTTTTCTAACAATAACTGGAGTGGTCCACCTTTTTCATCAACCACTACCTGGTCTATGACTTTAAATAAAAAGGCATGAGAAGGTTTTCATTGCAGTGTCTCACTAAGGCATTAATACTACTCCTCTTCCTTATATGATACGTATGTTCACAAATCCTTTCTTTTAATTTTCTGTCAGTCTTGCCGATATAAAAAGCCGGACATGACTGACAGAAAGCCAGGTAAACCACTGATTTAGAATTACAACTATACCGGCCTCTGGCTTTGAACATGCATTGATTCACTGTAAAACTGGACCCTGTAGATATAAATTTACAGTAATTGCATGCCTCACATTTATATGTATGAGAATCCACCCAACGGAGAAACCAGAAACACCAAGCAATAGAAAGAATATACCAAGTACTGCGACTTCAACTTCTTCTTAAACTCAAACGCTTTAAGTAGTCCAATATGTATCACAAAACGTTACCCAGGACAAAGCTGTACAGTCACAAAAAACTTTTAATAATGTGAGCGCTTTCACGGCACCTAGTAAGCCGCTTCATCAGACAAACAACTAAGCGCCACTAAGGCGCCAAATTTAAAACATTGTATCACTCTCTTCCAATAGACAACAATGTTAAATTTAAAGTGCTAGTGCCCATTAGGAATGGCTTCAAACATTTGTATCTACATAAATACAAGTGAACAATTAATAGACATTTAAAACATTCAATATCTCAGATAATATATGAGTGATATATAAAGACATAAACCTAATAATTCATATACTTGCTTTTATATAGGCAACACATGTCATAAAACTTCATCCATAGATATTAAAATAACAATAAAAATACATATAAAATATATAAATATAAATATATGTTCCTATATTATATATGTGTGTAAAAATCGCAAAACTAAAATAGTAAAACCACAGTTAATTCTACATAAGTATGCTTTATATATACATATAACTGTTTGGTGTGAAACTAAACAAAAACATTAGTATAAAACCTGCACCTATATAGAAATCACATATTATCTAAGTGGTCTGCCTTTGAGATAGGGCTTAATAGAAAGTACTTCGTTCAGCCCTTCCTCCCTATGTGCTGCTAGTCTACAGATCCATTTCAGTTCCGCTTGCTCTGTTAGATTGACAATATCCCCCAACCTGGCACTAATGCTAATGAACCAACGAAGCGGATATAAACTAGAACACAAGAACAGGAACAGCTCACCAAACCCGGACCAGGACCAATGCGAGGAGTAACAATCTTCGGAAGCTGAAATAAAGTCTTATAAACCAGCTATCAAGCATGAGTTGA
Source organism: Protopterus annectens (assembly GCF_019279795.1). Classification (NCBI taxonomy): domain Eukaryota; kingdom Metazoa; phylum Chordata; order Ceratodontiformes; family Protopteridae; genus Protopterus; species Protopterus annectens. The sequence continues at coordinate 521,866,450 of NC_056746.1, read as the reverse complement.
CAAGCCAAACAGTACCAAGTAAAATATCTGCTGCGTAGTGCTAGGTTTCCTTCCAAGAATAGTAAAAAGGTTGTCCAGATAATTCCACCGCAAAAGCTTTTATTAACGAACACCAAGCGCTTTCGCCTGGACAATTCCAGGCTTTTTCAAGGTTAAATTCCAAGTGTGGCCACACTGCTTTTATACACTAGTTGATCGGCCAATTAAACAATTAAGTTCATCATTGAGGTAAAACAATCAACTTTTTAAAGTGCAATCGTGCAGTATTGCTACTAAAAATCTACTTGTTTTAAACAATATAATGTTAATAAATACTAATCAAAAACAAAAACAAACAACAAAAATACAAATATAAATATTATTAAAACCTAGTCTTATTCTGGATTCGTTCAAGTTGACAAATTCCACTAACTATTCATGTGTGACTAATTTATATAACACTAGAAAACCTTTCATTTAAAAACACATCAATAAAAATAACATGTTTTATAACTATTAAAATTCTCTAAATAAATTCTATAAGTATAGAGTAACGTGTTGTTGTTAGAGAAAAGAACATGCCCTTTGTAATTACCATTGGAATTAATTAGTTGTTCGTTGTACTGAAAAACCTATGAAATTAGTGTTTATATTAATTAATGTTTATATTAACTCATAATATTAATGATTAAATTCTTATATAAATTAATTAAATGTTATTTTTCATTTTTTTAAAAATTACTAAATTCAAATAAATCAACTATTCCTTCCATCCTATGCTAATATTGTTTTACACAAATGGGAGCAAAATTACATACATTCTTCAAAATGGAAGTATAACATTCTTTTTTACAAACGATACCTTGTACCCGTTGATTCCCATGATATCAGGTCTTCCAAAAGTGCACAAGAACGCACTACAACCAGACTTTAGGCCCATTGTGGCCGGATCTGGATGGTTCACTGAGCCTATTTCTATATTCTTAGATCAAGAACTAAAACAGGTTGTGAGATCATCTAATTTCATCCTACAGGATTCTGAACATCTTTTGAGGGAATTACATCTTAAAGTATCCGCCTTTAGTTATGATGTAATTGAGTCCATGATATTTGTTACAATGGATGTTACTTCACTGTTCACTTGTATACCGAACAGTGAAGGTATACAATTTTTACAGTCATATTTGACTGAGCATTCGAATTTTGCTAGTAGTAAGGTTGATTTTCTATCAATGTTGATGGAGATTGTCTTGGACAATAATTTATTTTTGTATGATCAAACATGTTATAAACAGGTAAAAGGGGTCGCCATGGGCACTAGCTGTGCTAACAGCTATGCCAACTTAGTCATGGCGACCTTTGAGAACTTGTTTATAGTCCACAATCCACATATCCTGTTCTATAAACGATTTGTGGATGATCTCCTTTTCCTGTGGGGAGGAACGATAGAGGAACTGCATGCTTTTCATCTAAGCTTGAACTCCAATAGTTCCTTTTTAAGATTTACCATCCAGTATGATGTTCAGAGCATTGACTTTTTAGATGTCACGATATTTAAGACCGTTCACACAATTAACACTAGGGTTCACCGTAAGTCCTGCTATAGATTGTCCCTTCTCCACAGGGAAAGTATGCATCATCCGCATATTTTTAATAATGTTATTAAAGGCCAGGCAATGCGGATCTCTAGACTATCCACTAGAACGGAGGATTATCAGGAAGGGCTAGAGAGTCTCCATGAAAGCTTCATCACACGAGGTTATACCGAAGAAGAACTACAGAAGGTATATAGGGAGATGAAATATCTCAGGGAGAATAGAGCCAAACCCTTTTATTCAGTTAAACCGACTGGTCAGGATAATAAATATGATAAGAATACCGGTTCAAGATCTATGGGCTTTGTAATGCCATTTGGTCAAGGTCTTAGTAATATCCAATGTTCTATTTTGAAACATTGGAATATACTAACCACAGATGACAACATAGCAAGGATAGTGGGACAGAGTCCCTCTTTTGTTTTTAGTAACATGTACAGTCTAAAGAGATTATTATGTGGTACGCGTAGTTTAGAGCTTAAAACTAGGACAGGCATAGAAAGGACACATAAATGTGGAGTGTGCCAACAATGCATCTTTATAGATGAATCACATTATTTTAGACACCCCACCACAGGCCATCTATGGAACATTAACTGTGATAGTGATTGCACCACTAAGAACGTTGTGTATGTGGCACATTGTGTCCAGTGTTTTTCTTTCTATGTAGGAAAAACAAATAGGACCCTAAGGGAAAGGATACGTGATCATGGGTACTGTCTAGCCAGAGGACACGAATACAGTGCACTGGCTAAGCACACTATCAGAAAAGGAAAGGCACATAAGTTCTTATTTCAGGTGTTACAGGTCATTAGTACTAGTGCCAGGTTGGGGGATATTGTGAACTTAACAGAGCAAGCGGAACTGAAATGGATCTGTAGACTAGCAGCACATAGGGAGGAAGGGCTGAACGAAGTACTTTCTATTAAGCCCTATCTCAAAGGCAGACCACTTAGATAATATGTGACTTCTATATAGGTGCAGGTTTTATACTAATGTCTTGGTTTAGCTTCACACCAAACAGTTATATCTGTATATAAAGCATATTTATGTAGAATTAACTGTGGTTTTACTATTTTAGTTTTGCGATTTTTACACACACATATAATATAAGAATATATATTTACATTTATATATTTTATATATATTTTTATTATTATTTTAATATTTATGGATAAAGTTTTATAGTATGTGTTGGCTATATAAATGCAAGTATATGAATTATTAGGTTTATGTTCTTATATATCATTTATATTATTTGAGATATTGAATGTTTTAAATGTATATTAATTGTTCACTTGTATCTATGCAGATACAAATGTTTGAAGCCATTCCTAATGGGCACTAGCACTTTAAATTTAACATTGTTGTCTATTGGAAGAGAGTGATACAATGTTTTAAATTTGGCGCCTTAGTGGCGCTTAGTTGTTTGTCTGATGAAGCGGCTTACTAGGTGCCGTGAAAGCGCTCACATTATTAAAAGTTTTTTGTGACTGTACAGCTTTGTCCTGGGTAACGTTTTGTGATATATATTGGATTACTTAAAGCGTTTGAGTTTAAGAAGAAGTTGAAGTCGCAGTACTTGGTATATTCTTCCTATTGCTTGGTGTTTCTGGTTTCTCCGTTGGGTGGATTCTCATTATATATATATATATATATATATATATATATTTATGGTTACGTTTCCTTCATCCATGTGGTCCTTTTATTACTTTTATACTTTTATGTTTGAGTATAGTTCTACATTCTGTTCCCGTTTTAAACAAATGTTTTTTAAAAAATGAAGTTTTAAATGAATGATTATATTATGTAATATAAGCTTGTTAGTGCAAGGAAAAGGTTTTTGATGCGGAATACTTTTAACCATCTAACCTAGCATTTAAATGGTTAATTGAATGGCAGCTTAATTAATTATTTATTAATTGTGCTTGTTGGTGCCTTTTCTATTTTAAAACTGTATTTGTAAACTTTTTTCCTTTTGTCTGAAGAAGTCTTCCAAAGGCGGAAGATGAAAAGCGCTTCACATTAAACATTTTTTGGAGTTAACCTAACTAGAGCGGAGCCTGTGTCTTTTTCGTATTACAAGAGTTTGTTTTTCCAGTTGTTACAAATTTTTGATAGAGGAGACAGAATTGCTATGGGCCAGTAGTTGGTGAATTCTGTGGAGGGCCCATCTTTGTGGAGGGGATAATGTGGGATATTTTCCATTGTGAAGGGACATAGCTTTCAGATAAAGATCAGTTAATCAGGATTGCAACTGGGTAGGCTAGGGCTTCAGCTGCAGTTTTAAGATACTCATCTGGGAGGTTGTCAGTTGCTAGTTTTGTGGGCTTTAGTTTCGATAAGAGTTTTTTTATGTTGGAGGTAGGGATAGGAGAGAAAGCGAATGCAGTGGGCAGGTTACTAGGTGTAGTTGGAGGGGGTAGGGGAGAGGGGTTGTTTTGTTTTGGTAGTGATAGAATGGTTTGTGTGAAGTGAGTGTTGAAAGATGTGCCAATGTTTTCAAAGGAGTTTGTTTTGTTTGGTGGAGGGGTTCCTACTTTTCTTGGGAGGAGGATTGAGTTGATGGTTGACCAGAATTGTTTAGGGTTGATTTGTCTATTCTTTTCCCAGTCCTTTCTAATCTCCTCTGATTGATTCCTTACAGATATCATGCAAGAATTTTGGATGCCCTGCTTATTATCCCTATTTTGATGACAGCATCTTTTTTTTTTTTTTTTTTTTTTTTTTAATAAATATATCCACCAGGGCTGGTCTTATGCTTCTTATTCCTCTCTGTACTCTGCCATCAGCCCCTAATATCAGAGATGGTCTCTAATATGCAAGTGAAATACTTAGCTTCCTCCCACTCTGATACTTTTCTCTTCCAATATATCTGTTTCGAGTACCTGGGTTCTTTAGACAATTTGTCCTGGTTACTTCCGGCCACTTGCTGTTTAATTTGTATACTCTTAGTACTTTATATTGGAAGTCTCCTTCATAGCTATCAGTGTTCCATCTCCAAAATGTGGAACACTGCCCCTCATAATGTGGAATAAATGGACAAATTGTGGAATGCTTACTAACAACTTGAACTAGGAAACTCACAGCATGGTTAAATTTGTTACTTTGTACTTATAAAACATGTATTATTTTGAATTAATATGATTCAGCATTATTTAACATGGATATCACCTAAAACAAATGCTAACACTGAATGCGTGACAGACCTTTCAATGTGGAACTTCAAGAAACATTGACATTTTAACAGTTAAAATGAGGAATGTTCCTCACAATGAGGTATACCTGGGAGTTATGATTTCTCCTTGCCCCAGTCCCAAATTGCTTTAGTCATTACAAAACGTTCTTATTTAATTAATATTTTATATGTTCATTACTACTTTTCTTAATTACTTACATTCAGAATACTAATTTCTGTCTCGTACACATTCTATCATATTTTACTTCGATATGTATGCCTAAGCTTGTGTTATATATACAAACCTCAGTTTTTGTGGTCTTAAAAAACCCCTTCAAATCTGTTAGTCATAATCCTTTAGCTCTGTTGGAAATTCAGCTTTACTCTTGCTCTTCTCTCCTCCAAATACATTTTCTTTTAGTTCCTTATTGGGCGTCATCCTCATCTCATCTGGAAAAATTATAAATATTTTTACAGCATGTATCTTACTATCCAAATTCACAGTCAGAACCTTTGTGTCTCATATGTTCTAATAATCTTCTGCATACTCTCCTCCCATGTCTTTAACTGCAATGATCAAGTCTTTTTTTTAATTCATATCACAGTTATTTCATCTTGTCATTCCCCCATAAATACAGATACTGATAAACTAAGTCATATAGGCACATAATTCACTCCTGCCTTTGTTTAATTTTCATTTATTGTATATCCCAAAAAATGTCTAAAACTGTTTCAAAATAATCCACAGCTCCAGGGCATCTCATCTTTTTCTGTGTCTGTTATGCAATGTATCATCATTTGTCAACAATGCTATTTTCTCTTGATTTGGAAATGTGAGCCCCTTATTTTTGCTGCCAAGAGCTCCAAATTTAAGGCAAATGGGGGGGGGGGGGGGGTAAAGAAGGCTGCTTGATTCCTTTGTTCAGACTCAGTTTGCCCGATAGTATTCCCCACATTTATTCTTGGCTCTGATCAAGTCATATACTGTCCTTAGTAACTGCATTATTTTAGCTGCTCTACACAAAATCCCAACAGATGCTGTTGAATATTTTTACCGCATCCAAGCTTGCCAGCAGTAATGGCATTTTTTAAAGTTCTGATTCCAATGTGAATCATCACTGTTTTATTAGTGTTGTCAAATGCCTGCCTCCCTCCCATTAAAATACATTCATCCAAGTCTTATCAGTGTTAGTACCCTTTTGGATCTTGATATTCTCTTTGCTAATATAGGCATAAACACTTTGTTATAATAGTGATTTAAAGTAGAAATTGGTCTATACAGTGCAGGGTCCGTGGGGTCTTTTTCCTCTTTCAGCAGTACGTCAACCAACCAATGACTTCCTGCAGGATGTCGGCATTTTTCCTCCTTTCGATAAATGATTAAATAATGCCTTCAAAGTTTATCATTTTCTTCCCACATAACATTCAAACTTGTACAGGAAGTTCTCCATGCATTTGACTACACATAATAGTTATTTCTTCTGTTTCTTGCCTATCAACAGTTGAGCCTATTCTTCCTCTAACATTGGCAAATCTTACATAAATATTTCCAGCAGCACCTAATCCTGACTTTCTCACTGATCAGCTTTATACAACTGTTCATATTTTTGAAGTCTTTCGAATCTGTAGGTATTCTTGTGATATTCTCCCTTAGTTTTGCCACTGCTCTTTCTGCTTTTTGTTTCCTTACCCATTGCATTAATCATTTCTGTACTCTTCGATTGTTTATCTGCTTTACAGCAATTTTTCTATATACATGTATATCATCTAAATGCTAACTTTCTTTCCCCCCAAACACAACGCAGCTGTTCTTTCTCCTCTTCTGAAATATTACCTATTCACTTCTGCTTAGATTAACTTTGCTATCATCCCTAAAAAAATATTTCCCCTTCTTTCTATTCCTTATATTTTCAGGGGAAGTTTCTCTCTGCCATTGCAGCTCTTGAATTTTAACTGCTAACCCAGTTCTTAAATTATTCTTTTCAAGAAATATATACAAAAGGACTTGGTGTCTCCCCTTTCTTTTGTTACTCATCTGTATTTTAACACAGTTTTATTGAACTCACAATTTATTAAACAGCATGTATCCAAAACATATCACAATCATATACATACTGAATTTACATATTCACTTTTTCATACATTTTCTTAGCAAATAAAGACAGTCATTTTCCAACCTGTAAACCTATATGCCATACACTACTCTTATTTTATCCCATTTTCAAATCCCCCTCACATTCATTTCTTCCCATCATTCTGGTTCTAATTGTAAAAACAGTGGTCCCAAAAAGTCCATTTAAAGATATGCATCTTGTTATTTACACATCTAACAAGCCTTCTTCCAACTGCTGTATTTCCATACTTCCTAGCAGATCTTCCAAAGCTTGTCTAACTCCTGATTTTTTACTTTCTAGTTATCACTTTTTGGTCACTGTTCTTGGCTGGGGAGCCTTCTGTGCAGAGTCTGCATGTCCTACCCATGTTCATATGTTTTTTTTCTGTGTACATTGATTTCCTCCCAGATTCCAAAGACATGCAGTAGGGGAACTCTAGATTGCTCCTAGGTGTGAATGCTTGTTGCATGCATGATATGGATGAAGGACCTAGCAATTTACTTCCATTTTCTTCTGTTGCGATGTAAATTCTGCAGATGCTGGTTGCTGTCTGTTGGGTCACTCTAAGTGCTGGCTGTGACTCAAAAGAGAGAAAACATAAAGTTAGTAAGGCCTTCTTATATCTTGACATTGTAGTTCTCCTACACTGTTTCAGTTTATCTTTACACTCTGTCAACTTTGTACACTCCCAAAAACATGCTGTCAGCCCCCCCCCCCCAACCATGCACACTACACACATGTCCGACTGTGAATGTGAGGAATGATACTTTGCAATTTATTCAAGAGTATAAAAATATCTGTATGTTTCCAGTGTATCAGTATACATATATTGAGCCATCTTGATTTAGTCGTATTTCAAAACCCTGCACACTTCTCCCATTGATCCTTTGTAATTTATCAATCCAACCTTTTTTTCCAATCCTGCTGCAGTTTCTTGGATTGATTTTTATAATTTCAATGTGCAATTCTGTACACCCTACTAATTATCCACTTTTTATAACCCTATCTTTTCTTGGTTCCTCCAATATTCCACCAGGGTAACCACTCACCTATCATTCCGCTTGTTTCTTTACTGTATACTGCTTTTATACCCAGATATGGGAGGCTGTCACTGTCATGTAACCTAAACAGTTATTTTGCTTCTTTTCATTGTCATAGTAGCTCTTCCTGGGTAACTTGTTCCCCAATACCTTGGTTCCTTGGATAACTTTCTCTGTTTACTTCCTGATGTTTCTTGCCTATGCTCTATCCTTTTATTTGGGGGCCCTACATGCAAAATGTCTTTATTCCATTTTTCATTAGCTTATTTTTCAGTATAGCATATATCACTCTATATGAATTATCTGTTTTTTCTAGCACAACACCTAATTCCAGCAAAACAATCTATCTGGTAGTCCTTGCCTCATCATATATGTATATATAATAGCCTTAATTACATGTCCTTAAAATGCCCCTTGTCTCATTGCTCTGTCACTAGGAGCATTTCATCCCATTAATCCTAGTCCTCCTCCTTTCCCAAATAAAGTTCTTTCTTTATTGCTTGCCATAACTTATCAATTGGTTGACAGGAATATGCATGGACAACACATTTATGAACAACAATTAGGAAATAATCAGAAGCACCCCCCCCCCCGGTTTTTCAGGTAAAGAGCCAGAAAAACACACACACACAAATCATGTTATGTCCCTTCTACTGGCACACCAACCAGGTGGCAAGATGCATGACCCACATCCACTCCCTTCTGCCCAGCCATTCAGGTACCATTTCTGTCCCCTGCCCCAAACCCTCCTCCAACATATTTTATTAAAAAAATACTTTCTTCTTTTTAAAAAGTAGCAAACAGTTTCTACATTTGTTACTGTCTGCATGGAGTCCTAAATTGCTCATGTTTTAGTTAAAAAAAACAATTAATTTTAAACTATCAAACTGCTCACATATGGAGTGATATAGTGCTCAGGTTTGATTACAAATCCAATACCAGCTTTTAACAGCCAGTATTGCATTAAAGAGAGATGGAGATCAGTTGATTGTACCTGTGATGCCCCTGCACAGGCCCAGTAATCAAGGAGCCTCAGTCCTCACAACTGGCAACAGCTAGGGAAGGTACACACTGGGAGGATGACAAGTACACACACAGTAAAGTGCAATTTCCCTTAAGAGCACACAGAGATCACAGTCAGTCTGGGGCTGGTTTCTCCCTCTTTCTCCAGATCCCCAATAAGACTCCCCACTGGCACAGCTATAGGGTTAAGATCTCAGCTGAGGGGCCAAGCCAAGACCTCCAGCACCCTCTCTGTGCACCCTCTCTGTCCAACCAGTGCTTTGTGTCCCTGCCCAAGTAGCTGACACACATACACTTTCAGATTTGGTTTATATACAAACACACACATCTGGGGAAGGCTGACACAGGTTTATTAGCTATGCCCCCTTCTGCCCAGTCTAAAATGTAGTTTCCACTGCCACTAACCCCTACTTATCAGCTACTATAAGGCCCTTACAAAGGGTGTCCAATCCTACTGTGTAATGTTACTATTAATCCAAATGGTAGTTTTGACCACGACTATTTAGGAGTGGCCTGTACAGTGTCACCAAATACATATGCAAGTACTCTAAGAGCTTAATTATGTCTCACAAATATCAGCCATAAAGATAGGTTTAAACATATGTAATAATAAATAATAAAAGAACAAGACAATACTCAGAAAATCAACACAGTAACTTCAGAGTTCAAAATCACAGGAAATATTTTAAAACAATATTGCATGACAGTCTCAAATAAATACAGAAAACATCAAAGGTAATATTTACTATATCCCTACCTATATCTAAAAGCGATAGTGTGCCCTAAATCTTACTTACAGAGCAAGGCGAGTGCAGATGATGAGTAGATGTTCTTGCTAAATCCAAGACAAAATACAAAATGCACAGTTTTTCTCTGAGAGAGTTCTTAAAGGAATATCCAATATTACTGCTGGGTTAGCTTGGATGATATCACTATTTGTCACCTGACTTCAGTTCCCAGGCTAAACAGATGTTAACAGAATTTAACATATCTGTGTGAGAAATGCATATTTCTCAACTCTTTGCTGTTGCTAGAAGACATAAAACACAATGCAGAAGGCGCCCTAGTTCTAGACATCCTGTTTCCTTGCTGCATTGAAACTAACTTTTATAACACAATCATAAAGCATTCAAATTTCAACTTATTTTCTTGAAGTTTTGCAAGTTAACTCTGTATGTTCCATTTTCTACTATTAAAACATACATTTGCACAGGTATATAGTTTATATACATTTCTGTTCTTTTCCAGTAGGGTACACTGTGGATATATCTTAGCTCAGTACTAACATACAGTTCTGTATAAACCATATCAATATTCACAAATTATATAGAATTGTTTACAAAATTCCAGATAGCTGGGCTGGCAGTGTGACAGTGCCCATCCACCCCACCCCACCATTTTGCATTTAGGGCAGTTGCCCATCCTAGATATGCTACTGATGGTAAAAATAATATATATTTAAAACTCCAGTTTAACTTTTAACCCTGGAAAAAGTTCCCAAACTTAAAAAAAAGTTATTTATTATCCTAAGCAACAGCTTGCAAACTGCTTATTCATTTCATCATTTTAAAATCATTGCAGATAATCTATTCCATTAGTCTCAAACATAGGCTGTTTCATTCCTGCTTTTCAAATGTTGTTTTTTAGGCTTTGTTGCCATGTTACTCCCACTGGGTTAGCGGACTTTCTTCAGGGAAGACCAAAGTGGTGTTTCTACTGAGTAGGGGAAGTTTTACCAGGACACCAGGGACTTCCCTTACACTTTTTGATAAGTGGTATGGGATCTTCTACATATATCAGAGCTACTACCAGTTCAGAAAGATGGGACCACTGCTTAATGTCTCATCCAAAGGATGGAACACTCAGAAGTACAGCACCCCATGCCATACTGCAGTGCCAACAATGGACAATTTACTCAGTAACCTGGAGTGGGAGTAGAACCACGTCCTTCTGATCATCCAACACCAATGGTGAGTGTGCTACCTGTTGAGTCATTGAAATTACCTACTCAAATTTTTCTAGCTGCAAATGGATACATTGTACAAACTGTACTTTGCTACACAGTGAAGCTAACTGATTTTTATTGTATTTTGTGACTGTTAAGTTACAAATAGTTATTTTTAGTCCAGTGCCTTATTTTACAACCCTCAGAACTCACAAATGAAACCCCTAATGTGTATCTACTGTACATCCCCACCCTGCAGAAATAGTGCTTTATTTACCCCAAGTATAGACTGTTGTTGGTCTCATTCGAGTTTAATTCAAATAACAGCTCAATTAGCTCTCATTTTGTTAATAAACAATTGTAATTACATTTTCTTTAGTCTTACTAATCTTATTTTCTCTTGGATGTAATAATCCAAAGCAATAAATATATAGTTATGTCCCCATCACATCATCTCAAAAGAATTTGTAGATGTACATTCAGTCTCATTCAGGAGAGCCTATTTTTATTTCAATACCACCATTCACAAAGTGGGGTTGATGCATTGCAGTTCCCCACAAAATGTAAAAGTTCACTGCTGCTTCAATTCTCCTTGGATACTTTGCCTTTGATCTCCATTGGCACCTAATTTGTTCATAATTCTCTGCCAATTCTTCTGCTTAGCTCTTGTACTTTTCTTTGTTTTTTCAACACACATTCTCGCTCTCTCTTGGATTATCATTGATTGCAGATAGCTTTGCTGCTGGAGCCCCCATCTCCCTTCCTAATGGTTACATTATTTAACTCCTCTTATTCCTTGATCAACCTCCATAATTGCCTTTATAAATGCCTTTGAGTCCTGGTGGGTGGGTGTGTGATTTACTATAGGATACAGCAGTTTAAACCTCAGTCTAACTCACCAACACTCTTCCATGACTGCTTGTTCCATTTCTGAATGGTATAAACTGAATAGTCAGTTATTACAGGTGCTTTAGTGTCTCAGATTTTCAATGCCTTTCATCTCTGCTGTATTTTGTTAACATCTCCTTTTATTAGTATATTTGCATCCTGACAGATTTTGGTCTCTGCTGTTTTCTTAAACTGTTTAGGGCATAAACACAATGTCTCTTTTCTATTAATATGTCCTGGACACCATTCTAATTGATAATGTTGATTTTCTTAAAGCTTATGCAATCTCTTCGTTTCAGTTTCTCAAGGATAGTTGTCCAAGATTGTGCCTCCTTTTTTTCTATATTTCAGATCAGCCATGTTTCAAAACAGTTCTTCCTGAGATACCTTATTTTCTTTCTCTCCTTAATTACCATGTCTTACTTTTGCAACTTGACCAATACATAAGAGTGATTATTCAGTGCTTCGTCTATTTTTTTATTCTCGCCTATGTGTATGGTTTTGTAGTGCCCCACTTATTTTAAAGACCTCTAAGTTTATCTTAGAAATTTTCTAATCAAAGTTATTGGAAGACATATCTTAAATCTGCATAATGCGCCGATCTGCTTCCTGTTGAATCTGTATGGTATATTTCCAGCACAACTTTCTCCTCTCATTTTTTTTTTCTTCGCTTCATTTCTTCTGGATTTTTCGTATTTGATATCCAGATTAAATAATCTTCCAACATGATGCAAATTTAAATGAAACTGACTTTTACTAGGTTTTATCAGCAATTAACATTTTTTTTTCCTTCTGGGAAAGTTCTGATTAAGATGCTTCACAATTGCATCATGGAAGTCTCAAAATTATACTGTCTTAACTCAATAGATGTTATCAATGTACACTTTTCTTGTATCTGGCCACCACCCTAGGAGAGCATCAGTTATATTTACATCACTTTCCAAGCTTTCAATTAGCAGTGCAACACCATTTCCGAACACATCTGGTGCTGATAAAATAGCAAATGTAAGTTCCAGGTGTATTTACCCTTTAATAGAGTATTAAGTATACACAAAGTAGGGTCCTATTCATCTACTTTATCTATCAGAAATCCTATCTTTTTTGGCCCTGTTTGGACACTGCAACAGTTGAACTGGTTGCCATGGTGCCAATTTGCATAGTAACAAAGCTCCTCACAAGCTCCAGCTCCTCTCATGTCCCATAATACCTTGCTGTGAAGAGCCATCTCCAGATCTTATTACTCCCATTGAAGCACAATGACATTAATGATCAAGCTCAAGTTGTAGGGTTTAGTATTGTTGAAAAGGGCTACAGCTGCCATAATACTGATACATTTTTTGTTACTTTTTTCATACTTTGATTCCTATATATCCTCCCTTATCCTCTCACCCTCCCTCACCACATAAACTTCTTTCTCTTAGAGTTTTGAACATGGGAGTGATCTTTTTCCAGATTACTGTATTAGCAGAAGTTAGCAGGGCCCCCACTATAGAGAAAGAACTAAGGCAGGCTTTAAAAACTGTACAAACTGGGCATAAAATTCCCCCCTCAAGATCTGCTTTATCTTCACACTGTCTGTTTTAAGGTGGCTCATCTGGGTAGTGCCTTATCTACGAGAACTTTAGTTCCTGCACCCTTCTTGACAGTAGGAATAAGTTAGTTTTAAAGGAGTTACTTGGAAACATATGATGTCAGCCTTTCTCAAAGCCCAGCTATAGCATGTTGTCACCTCGGCCATGTCTGTACCTAGGGCAGCCAGAGATACACAGCCATCCAACTTTCCTGCTGTTCTCCTCTGGCCCCCATTTTGGCACTGGTAGTGATGGAATTGATAGTTCCAAATTCCACTTCCTCTGTGTTTGCAGATGCTGTTCCTACCATGGCAAAGCCCTTGACATTGTTGGCCCCTTTCAGTTCCAGTTCTGTCAGCTCCAGGGACCATGAGGGCCAGGGGACGCATGCCTTTGGCATCGATAGCAACTTTGATGTTGTCAGGACCAAAGTTGGTATTGGAGCACTCAGCTTTCAACTATTCAGTGCTGAAGGTCTCTGTAATGACTTCAACACTGGAGCCTTCATGACCAATGATATTTGTAGGTATTACTTCAGTGATGTTAGTGCCTATCTGTTTGGTGCTGGGCTGCTGGACCCCAAATACCACAATTCACCCAGTGACTCTAAGGAGAACTGAGGTTGGTTCTTTGTTAGGCTTTATTACACCCTGAGACAGTACTGAAGCTGAAATGTTTGACTAGTCATCTGTGTTACCATTGGACAATGGGTCCATAACACTGAAATCCAGGGTTTTCTCTTCCTAGGACAGTTTTGAGGACTGCCCTTCCAGTCCACTCTATGAAGAGATGGAGCAAGAGGAAACGCCTCTTCTTTTTGGAGTCCCCCTCCCCTGATAAAGATATAGACAAAGGGGAATGTTTGACAATGAACACTTAGAAATCACTGAGATAAGGCCATTCAACCTATGACACACCAAATATTTGAAAAGCTGCGTCAAGAGTTTCCTCCTGAAGACTCCTCCTTTGGAGCGATTCTAGAAATGATGGCCTATAGACCCCACTTCCATGGAGGAACATGTCTTGCAGAATGAGAATAGGCTAGGGAGGTGAATGTATGTGTATAGTACATTCTCAGGGAGAGCTTTGAACTACATGGTGCATACTGTTAGATTGCAAAGGGATTTGGCCAAGAAAACAGATGATATTCGGAAACACTTGCCTGTGGGTGAATGAATGATGGACTCTGTTGAAAACAAGTGCCAATTATGAATTCCATCTCCTTGCTCCATATAGGTTTTATCCATAATATGATGGATGGTGCAGCTTGAGTGGTGGCTCTGGCTTAGCAATGAAAACACAAGACTGCTTATGCCTTACAAACTCTGTGCATCACTCCAAGGCAGTGTTCTTCAATGCCTCCATTAATGGAACATTTTTATTTGGGCAAAAGGTGAAGAAGAAGCTGCATTATGTGAGCAGGAGGGCAAAACACTCCCAGCTGTTGGCAATGAAGTTTTCAGTACTACAAAGAACATTTCAAAGGAAACAAAAAGATGCAACAAACTTTTATGGTTTCCTAAGTCCCAGCAGCTCCAGAATAGACAAAAATATAATAGAGGCTCCACAGCAGGGGAGATTTCCAATCCAGCCACCACCCTAGAGGTACAGGTAGTTCCAACCATCAGGACTTAAGGAATCCTTTTGCAAATCCCATCAGTATAAGTCCTAAAATGTTGCCCGACTATCCTACTCTGTAGGCAGTTGGGGATGATGTTCTCTTAACTTGCTAGCATAGTTTAGGCCATCTATTCTAAGAAATGGATAAGGGGAATGATAACCAGCATCTATTAAATCCCCTTTTTTGAAAATTCCCAAAATCATGCCCTCACATATGCCAGCAGTTGTACCCTGTCAAAAGAGGGCAGCATTGAAGCAATTAGAGACCGCTCTACAAAAAAGGAGGAATCCAATAGGCGCCATCACCCCAGAGAGGGTCTAGATTTTATATCAGATTCTTTTTAGGGCCCAGGAAGATGAAGGAGGTCAGACGATCAAACCAATTAATGAAGGAGAAGTCAAAAGGGATGGTCACAGTGCAGTCGATACTGCCATGCTTCCAAGTAGGTGACTTGATGTGCTCTTTCGGTCTTCAGGATGCCTACCTATTTGTCAAAGCAGCCAAGACCTTGAGGAGTTTCCAACATTTCCAGGAAGGGGCCAGTCATTACCAGTTTTTAGCCATGCCATTTGGACTTACTACAGCCTCAGTGTTCACGAAGTTCATGGTTCCATTTATGGCTCTCGACAGATGAATTTTTCCATACCTAGATGGCTGGCCCCTAACAGCACCTACTGTGGAGAGGCACCTATTAGCAACGCAGTACTTACGTAAAATGTGTTTATCTTTGGGAATCACAGTCAGCATGGCCAAACTCTAACTAGATCCATCTCAAACTTTAATTTTTATAGGATGCCAGTTGGATACAGTCACTCAGAGAGCAAAGATCAACACCAGACAGAATTTCTTCAGTAATGTCTGAAGTCTTCAGTCTTCTTCAAAGACTCCAGCCATTGGCAGCAGATGTTCTTATGGGTGCTAGGCCTGATGGATGCCTCCATGCATATGTGGTGTCCTCTGCATGGTTGGACATGAGAATATTGCAATGTACGCTCAGAAATCAATAGGATCAGGCACTTTGTGGAGTCCACATTGCAATTTACACTCAGAAATCAATGGGATCAGACCATTCAACCAACAGCACACAATAAAACATTCAGAAAGCTGCAGCAAGAGTCTCTCATGGTGAATGAATCCACAAAAACTGTCTATGGGTAAAATCTTTACCAGACCATCCTCTGCTACCAAAGTAACCATGAACACATCCATACTGGGGTTGCGGAGCATTGTCTGCACTGGACAATCTAAGGTACATGGACTGCACAAGAGGTCCAGATTCACATCAACATACAAGAAATGAGAGTGTTCCTCCAAGCATTGCACATTTTCCCTGACTCGCTCCCTTGAGGTGTGATATCCATACTTTCAGACAGTATAGCAACAGTATGGTACTTAAGCTAGAAGGAATGTATTCCTACTCTCTATTCTCTATATAGAGAGGCCATGAGATTTTGGAATGGGACATCCTGTTGCACCACCTTGTTATAGCAAGGCATATACCAGAGACATCCATTTATATTGAGGACAGGTTGAACAGACAAATATTGCTCCCACATAAATGGTCTCTCAACATATAAACAGCTTACCCAATATTTCAAAAATAGGGAAGGCCTTGTTGTGATGTTTCTGATTCACCATCCAACACCAAATGTGAAAAGCTTTTCAACATTATTCCTCAAGAAGGGCAGTCACCAGCAACACCAGTGTAGTAGACAGACAAAGCCCTGACAATAGCCCAGAAGACGTAGTAGCTCAGGCTATTGATGGAGTGGCAGAGAAGGGATGGATATGCCCATCCCAGATGGGAGGATGCTTGTTGATACACTCCCTAACTGGGAGTATGGTTCAAAGAGGAGAGTTGCCCTCATACATAAACAACAAGGGTGGTGGGTGTGGAATGGGAAGTCAGTAGGTCATTAAAAAGAAAAAACTCAGTGGAAGCCCAGATGAGCCAAGCCTCCAGGACACCTTCAGAATTCATGACTGACCCCAGCAAAAATTGAGCAAGTCTTGGAGGGTTGGAGAGTAGCTGGGAAACTTGGCATGGACATTGGGCACCGGGGCTGGGCTGGTAACAGTGAGGTCTGAGGGGACAAAAAAAGAAAGAAAGAAAGAAAAGGGCAGCCACCAAGAGATGCAGTCTCTCATAATTGGCCCCCAGGTCTCCTATATGCATTCTGCCTCATTCCTTCTAAACCATCTTTCTACACAAAGGTAAAGTATGCTCATCAAAGGTAATTCTCACAGCCCTATTCTGGCCCTTGTAGCAACCTCATATCTAGCCCTTTCTCCTTCCACAGCACCTCTGTCTACTGTTGCACCCATCTGGGGTGCATCACCTGAACATATGCTCCCATCACTTGACTGCATGGTTTCTCCACTTCCTATGATGGTCAAGGACCAACTCTTCTCTAATGAGGTAGTTTCTCTAATTATTGCATCCCTGAGGCCTTCTACAAAGAGAATTTACAAGGGAAAATAGAAGGAATTTCCCATCTGGGCTTTGAAACATAATTTACACTCTACTCTAGCACCTCTGGTCAGTGTCCTTACCTTTCTAGTAGATCTGCTTAAGAAGGCAGACAGCTATTCAAAGATTAAGGTGCATTTGGCAGCATGTCTTCCATTCACGCCAGCTTCTTCACATTCTCATTGGCATCCCATCAAACAAACCCTTTTTGAAAGATTTTTTTTCACTTTAGACCTTTGCTTAATTGGACATGTTCCCTGGGATCTGAATTTTGTTTTAAAAGCATTAGCCAAACCCCTGTTTGGGACTGTAGATTCCATTCATATGAAATTCCTGAGTTGGAACATTGTTCTTCTGGTGGTTATTACTTCTGCTAGACGAGTTTCAGAAATTCATGCCTTATCTTTAAAATACCCATACATTGCCTTTCATGGACAGGGTCACACTTAAGGGCTAATCCCTCCTTTATGGCGAGAGCGGCTACCAAAATCAATCTAAACCAATCTAGTAAACTGCCAGTTTTCTTCCCCAACTATGCTTACAAAGTGAGTGTTGCCTCTATTGTTTAGATGTCCATAAACACATCCATGTTTACCTCCTTCATACAAAGAGGTTCAGAAGGGATGAACAGTTGTTTGCATCCTTTTCACCAGCCAAAAGTGTCAAACAGGTGACCAAGTCCATGCTTGCAAAGTGATCATCTAATCTTATATCCCATCTAGAAACCCTTTAGCCTTTGAGATAGGGCTTCCTTTGGAGCTACTGTTCTTACTGGCTTAGGCCACCCAAGGTCAACTGGGAATTTGTCTAACTCTTCCATTATTCATACAGGAGCAGAAAAAATTTGCAAATTATGCACTTAACAAAATGTTAGATTTATTTAGTCCTGTCTAGACACTAGAATGACCTGCCCACCTTCCCCCATCAAATTTACTAAGGTACCTATAGGATACCCATTCTGTATTTACTTCCTATATATGGTCAGGAATCAGGAGTTGGCATATTATTTTTTTCTTTCTATTGTATATGATTGATCTGAAGATGGCTGTTTGGAGTAAGGTATTATGGGACAGGGGAGGAACTTGAGCTTGTGAGGAGCTTCATTGCTGGGCAAGCTGGTGCCAAGATGACCAGTCAACTGTTCCCATATCTGGACAGAAACAAGATAAATCTAATGTTTTGTTACTTACATAACTTATGTTTTGTGCCTACACTGAACAAAAATAGTTTACAAGCTTTAGTTCAGTCACTCTATTGATATCCTGTGACTCAATGCAAGTGTTGTCTTCTTTCACAATAGTGATCATGTTATTCATGAATATTCGGCTGTAATTGCTTCTTAAAGCAATCTGAAATTTCTATTCACTTTAGTTCCTGCTGTTTTACTACTGAGAGACACTTGTACTTTCCTAGGAGCAAGTATCACTAGGACCGCAGCATGTATTATCTGTATATGATACTCTCCTGCCAAACTATTTTTTTTTTTTTTAATATATTTTTGGCCTCTTCTTGCCTGTCAAACATCTGCCCCATCACTGATACTCTGACAGTTAATTCCTTAGTTGATCCAGTTTTGACATGACCATCATCTAGGGAGCTATCAAGGGATTTATGTTGCACACCTACTGTTTTCCAATGCACTGCGGTGGGGTGCTGCGGTAACGCTGTCGCCTCACCGTAAGACGTTGTCCCGTTCGATTCTCAGCTAGAGCGTCTTCTGTCTGGAGACATGCGTGAATGGGCGTACCTTCGTTGAAGGTTGTGCGGCAGGGCTGGCAACTCGGCACGTAAAAAGCTACTGCCAATCATTAGTGGACAGGAGTTCCGCTGTGGCGACCCCTAACCAGGAAAAGCTGAAAGACAAAACAACCTACTGTTTTCCAACCTACTGTTTTCCAATGTATACTCTAAAGGATCTGAGGAGTGAATATGTAGTGCTTTAGAATGAGTGTGTATCACTCACTTTCATAAGTGATACTAGCAACAGCACCACCCCTCTTGAGGGCAGACATCGCCATCATTTGTAGAAAATAGTTGCTACAGTTTATACTCTGCCTGCAAAGTGCTCTACAGCACTCATGTTTTAGTTAAATTCTTATAAACTGTAGCAAACTGCTTACTACAAATTTATCAGACAGTTGCTACAGTTTATACCCTACCTGCAGAGAGTACCGTGGCCCTCATGTTTTAATTAAAACATTTTTTTTATAAACTGTAGCAAACTGCTTGCTACAGTTTATATCATACACAGAGGGCTACAGTGCTCAGGTTTGACCATAAATGCAATATTAGCTTTTACAAGCCAGTATTGCATTGGAGATTGAGATTGGCTGATTGCACCCCTCAACCCTTCAGACCAGAGGCAGTTGCTCCTCTTGCCTCCCTTAGCTACACTACTGCTGCCTAACTTCCACAGGAATACCATACATTACTGGAAACTTTCATGAAGTTTGATTATACATCACGATTTCTGTCTCATCCCGCCTTACCTTAACTGTTAGTTGTTGAGCCTCATCTACCTCTGATCTTGGCAAAATTAAGCCTTCCATGAATATTTCTATGTGTGCTCTCTCAGCTTTATACAAATTGTCATTACATTTCCAAGATATCACTAATACATCTATGCGATCTCTTGTTAGTTTTCTTGTTTTAGGGTCCTTACGTGTGGCAACAATCCTTTCTGTTTCCTGTTGCCTAAGTCATTGAGCTAAATTTTTTGTGCTCTGTGATTATCAAAAACTTATTGCTTAACAGCAATCTTTCTAAGCTCATACATATTATCCACATACTCCATTATGTTCTCTTTAGAAGTCTGCATTTGTGCCTCTTCTTTTTCTGTGATATGTTTCTTATTCTGCAGTTATTTAACCTTTGTCAGCCACCTTAAGTAATTCATATTACTTCTTAACCACACTTATTTTTTCTCTTTTATTTCTAAAACTCCATTTTCATTTTATCCCTTTATTAGCTATAACTTCTCAAGATATTTCTACCTTCCCTGATAACTCAAATAATTTCCACTACCCATTAATTAAATTTCTTTCTTTTTAACAGGTAGGTGGCAAAGTGCCAGTCTCTCATTTTTACTTCATTACATTGAATTTTTATCTTAGTCTTTGGCACATGATCTGAAATAGTTATTGGATGTGAAATATAATCATTGTCTAGTCTAGTCCAGTTATTGTACCCTGGGGATTAATATGTAAATCCTGAGTTCCTACTCTTGAAATCATTCACTTTTTCCATAATAAAAAAAAAATAGGAATGATGCAAACCTAGTGTCTGCCCTCTTCCTTGATTCATCCAAGGCCTTTGACACAATTTCTCGCTCTATTCTACACAAAGATGACTTGGCACCACTGCTATATCATTGTTCCGTAGTTACCTCCAAAACAGGACTCAAGCTGTCAAGTGGCAAAAAAAATGTCATCCTTCCTCCCTGCCCCAGTCAGTGTCCACAAGAAGCAGCTGTCCGAGTCAGTGTACCACAATAATCAGTCTGTCTTCATCAGCGACCTACATAAAGCCTGTAAAACTGCATCCCTAGTATAGTATGCAGATGAAGCCACAGTTAAGTTTATCAGGGAGGGGGGGGGGGGTCAACAAACTACAAGAATTTACCCATGAATCCTTCTCCTCTATAGAAACCTGGCTGACATCTGCCTAGCTATTCCTAAACTCAAATAAATCCAAACTAGTCCTATTTACTCCAAAACAGTTTACAGTCAACAAATTCTCCCTCTCAGTTGCTTCATACAGCAAAACAAAAATTAAACTTGCCACGCATACGAAATTTTTAGGCATCTGTGTAGTTCAGAACTGAAAATTTGGCACTTGCATCCAAAATATAGTGCAAAATATTATATGAAAAACTACATTCTCTAGAGCCAAACCCTTCCTCTCAGACACTGTAAGAAAATACATTGCCGCTTCTCTACTCTTACCTACTGTAATGTATTCTGTATCCATTCTTAACAAATCCAAGTGACTTTGCTAAACAAACTACCAAACAGAACCCACCACTGTGCCTAAGAGAATTACAGTGGCTGGAATTCCCAAATTCTCTAATCTACTTACAGTTTTCCATACTATCGTTTATAAATCTAAAATCTGTCCTTCCATCTCCAACCTCATACAAATATGCAACAATTCCAGACTACTTATTGTACAAATAACTATCATATGTATCCAAACCTAACAATTCTGCTACCAAATCACTACTCTCTGTACACCTCGCTAAATCCTGGAACTCCATCCCACTAGCAGTGTGACAAGAATATTCTCTAAAATCATTTAAAACTAAAGTTCTGCATACTCATTTACCAGTTCTGTACATGTGATGTTTCTGGATAATCTCCAGTCCCTTACTGTTACTGCTCTTTTATGTAACTGGCCATAATACACCTACTTCTTCACAATTTCTAACTATCTGACTAACATCTACCCTATCTACTACTGTCCCTTGCTCCCTTTTACTTGGACCTACTCAATAATAGGTATTATACCATGACCCCCCCAAAACGTGCACGCTGATTGGCCAGCGTGCACATTGTAAATCGAGTTATACTAATGGAAAAAGGTCCGGTCGCCTGGACTTTTTTCCATTAGTATAACTCTACTTTTAAAACACTGTCTCGCTATGTTAAATGGGTTTAACATAGCGAGACAGCTTTAAAATAAGCAACGGAGATCTCCGTTGCTTATTTTAAAGCTGTCTCATGCTAAACCCATTTAACATAGCGAAGTTTTAAAAAGCAACGGAGAAAGCAAGATCTCCGTTGCTTTTACTGTTAAGCTATGTTAAATGGGTGTAACATAGCGAGACAGTTTTAAAATAAGCAACGGACATCTCCGTTGCTTATTTTAAAGCTGTCTCGCTATGTTAAACCCATTTAACACAGCGAAACAGTAAAAAGCAACAGAGATATTGCTTTCTCCGTTGCTTTTGCCCACAGCTCTGATGTACTGCGCAGGTGCGCAGTACATCAGAACTGCCGCGGATGCCAGACATCTGCGGAAGGGCAGTAAACAGGCATTATACTATGTCATTATTTAAGAAAAGTAATAGTTTCTTTTCTTAAATAATGTCATGGTATAATAGCAATAACCCACTTCTGGGTGTGGGTAATGCTGTATTTACCCACGGTTGGCTTTGTTTGGTCCCACGGGCTTCGCCCTCGGGACCAAACCACGCCAACTGTGGGTAAATCCAGCATTACCCACACCCAGGTGTGGGTTATTGCTATAATAATTTGTAACCATTTTCATTGTAGAATTACTTCAGTCCCCTCTACTCAGTATCTATTTACAGCTGATTCCATTTTAAGATAACTAGACTCTTATAAGCTTGATATTAACTAATATTTTACTGTATTCTTGTTTTAACTCATAACATTACTTTTGCATGTTCATTTACTCATATGTACATACATGTATCATTTTTAATTAACTGTCATGTCATTAATATGCTATTCTATTTATGTAAATCTTGTATAACTGCCTTCTACTCATTGGAGCATTTCTCCCTGGGCTTATGCTGATAATGGGACCTGTGCCCCGTCAGACTTTCCTGGTAAGCAAAAACAATAAATAAGTAAAATAATTTAAAAGGGAACAATGGGAAGACATATGTATGGCTCCCAAATATGGAACAAAGTTCAGAATGTTCATAGGTAGGTACTAGGCTATTGGCCCAAGGACCTACGTAAGCCTAGCCAACAAGGTTCCCTGGCTTACGCCACCCAAGAAAGTTATTTTCTTGTGCCACTGTCGAGCAGAGACACAGAAGTGAGCCCCGTGGTGTATTTCCCATCTCCCATCCACTCATCAAGATTTTTCTTGAAGAGTGCTAATGAAGAACTTTGCTTGACATAGATGGGTAGCCTGTTCCAGAGTATGGGAAGTCTCTGGGACAGGAATCTATCCCTCCTGTTTATTGTGGTGACAAGGTTTAGGTCCCTAGAGCGTGTAGCTCGGAGGGATTGTGATTTCTTTAGGTGTAGCATGTCCAACAGCTCTGGGTTTGACAGCTTTATATGTTAGGCAGAGATCACCTCGGAGTAGGTGATATGCTACTGAGTAAAGCTGGAGTTTTTTGAGGCGGTTTAGGATTATTTCTTGGAAGTGTTTGCATAGGTATGTTTTATACCTCAAGCAAACTTCAAAGAATTTTTTCTCAGGGAGATATCAAATTTTGGAGGTGTAATGGGAAAGACAGTGGTAACTGGGAGCATAATGATACAAAATGCTCTTTCTCCTCTCTTAGATTTCACTACAAAATATGTGGGCAATACAGTGACTCTTGTAGACATCGTGAAGGCATTTTACACTGTGTTCCACTCTGCTCCTTGTGTGACCTTAACATTATCAAATATGCTCAACCGGTCAGAAAAAAAATGCATGTCTTAATATGGATTTTTTTAGGTGTCACTTCAATGTTTAGGGAGTTTGTAAATTCTATGTGATTTTACAAGCAGACATCCTTGTTGTGCCTAAACTTGTGGGAAGCTCTCTTGCTAGCTCATGCCTAGTGGGAAAAATGTTTATATTATACTGATAAGTGAGCCCACTAATAAAACTGCTCTGATTCTACAGTTATATTGTGGCATGTTGTGAAAGTGTTATATATATATATATATATATATATATATATATATATATATTTTTTTTTTTACTGCATTAGATAATGCCCCATTCTAGGGTTGCCACCTTTTCAGATGGTCAAAGTGGGACAATTGTGGTACAAACATCAGATTTTGCAGGCCAAAACATACCCACGGCCAGTAAAAGTGACAGAACTTCACTTTTTTGCCTAAAATAAAAGCTTATTCTTGTAACATTTTAGTTGCTTATTCTGTTTCTTATAACATTTAGGTGTTGCAGATACAGAATAACTGTTTTATGCAACTATTACATAAAATATAGGAAATGATTTTGCCCTAATATTTCAGGACAGTTGCCATTCTTACAATATTTTTGCAGGACACAACTGCCTAAAGAGGGGACTCCCTCGCAAAGTGGGACAGGTGATAACTCTACCCCCTTCCCTGATTTTCACAGAAAATGGTTTAAATTTAAATTATCTTGGGCTTACATAGTCAGCAAAATAAACTGAGTGGTTTTAAGAATTATTTAGTTCCTTGGGTAACTATAGCTCTGAAAATAATTAATGATGTAAGGTAATCAGGGGTGTAGCAAGCAAATTCCATTTTGCACTCAAGTTTAGTGCTACCCCACCTAACACCTATCACTTAAAATGCACCCCCCCCCCGGAAACAGTTAATAAATCTAAATAACATTTCAGCTGCCCCCTACAACAGGTTTTAGATTAGCAATATTGTATCTGGAGAAGGCATTCACTTTGACATAATATGACCCGAAAAAGCCATGTTGCTATAATGCTCAGAAAAAAAAGAGTACGCCTTGCTATTGCACCCTTGATGGCAACTTAACAATACAGATTTCAACATTCACTGTCCAAAGTGGTACTTCTTCTCATAACATGGAACATGGTGCAATAGTTACAACAAAGCAGCTTGCGTGACAGTTAAAATGTGTTACTTCATCATTTTTATAAATTATAAATGATTCGGTATTGTTTATATATATATATATATATATATATATATATATATATATATATATATATATATATATATATATAAATAAAAACGCACTTAAGTTATGACAGACCCCTTCGATGGTAGGACGGAAAGGAGTATGGATTTTTTTAAAACTCAGAATGAGGAACGTTTCTCTTCATGAGAGACACTTGACAGTGTCAGATTATCCTCCCCTTCCGAGCACAAATAAAAAATAATATGCGGCTGAGAACCACTTTAATAAACTGAGATTATCCCTCTGGGAATGGATGATGTAATTCCAAACCCTGAACAGTGATGCAAAATCACCCCATACAATTCTCTTCCCCTGATTGGTTCTTTTTTCTGGTTCTACTCGAGGGCCTTCCCTTCCTCCACTGAACATAACAAAGATAAGTCCCACCCACAGCAAACTCCGATTGGCCATTTGCAGCGTGCCCCCGACAGCATTTGAACGGTAGTAACCTTACTGCCTGTTCATTGCCAGCTGTTCGCACTCCATGTGCTGCATCTTGTCAGCTCACTCTAATGTCAGATTGGTAAAGTTAGACGTGTTTAGCCCATTTAAAGCTACTCGCTGCAAATAGCATTTCCGGTATAGTGCATAATGCTTGTGATTTCACTCATTAATACTTTAGTAAACTGACCCAGTATTTATGGTATTATACCTGGAGTCACGACTTTTAACGTGCAGGTCAATAACAATGGCTCCTGGTCCTTTTTAGAAATGACACAGCTTGCAGCAAAATGCGTGAACAGTGACAGAAACTTGAGCTTGTAAATCAGGGTAGGTTTTTCTGACATTTGGGGTTGCCACCTTTTCAAATGCCCAAAGTGGGACATTTTTTGTACAAACATGAGATTTTGGAGGACAAAACATACCCACAGCCAGTGCAAAGGGCAGAACTTCACTTTTTGCACAAATAAAGGCTCATTCTTATAACATTTGAGTTGATTATGCTGTTTCATATAACATTTAGGTGTTTCAAATAGAAAATAACTGTTTTATGCAACTATTAAGGAAAACTTGGGAAATATTTTTTGTCCTAAATTCTCAGGACATTTGCCATATTGTAGTTTTTTTCGCAGGATGCAACTGCTCAAAGAGGGACAGGTGGTAACCCTAATGGCATTGCGGAGCTTCAATAAACTAAAAACACATATTTTACAGAGAATAGTCCATGCTCTAGGGTTAGAACATGAATTAAATAGTTGTTAAAGCAATGCAAGTCAGAATGGCATAGAACAACCTCCCATCTACTATAACCAATAATAACTATATGACACAGTTCAAAATTCTACTAAAATCACATTTAGTTGACACTTGGCTTTGCCCTTGTAACTATCCTGGCTAACCCCACTCATAGCACTATTAACCAAATACCACTATTCAGGTTCATTAACCAAAGTCCACTTTATTATTGTCAACTATTGTACCTACGCACAAACATTCATACATTGAAATAACTCCAACTGTCATCACCTCTCTAAAACATGCAGAATCACACATGAGTCAACCTACCCACCTCTACACAGCAGTATGTTCCCAGCATTTAGCTCTGTACATAAGCATTGTGAATGTCTCCAAATTGTTGTGTCTTTCGGCTTTTCCTGGTTAAGGGTCGCCACAGTGGAACTCCAGTCCGATAATGATTGGCAGTATTACGTGTGTGAATGTCTCCAAGTATTTTTATTTATTTTGGCCACTAAACTATTTCTCCTAGGTATCTCTGTGTGTATACATTCTTCCTTTAATAACAATATGCTGGCCCTATTTTAACTGACAACTTTTATTACCTGTATAAAAATGTGCTTCTATTTACTACTATAATTGTATTAATTGTATGTGCTTATTGTTTTATATAATTCTTACTATTTATAATTGGAGCTTTTCTCCTCGGTCCTCCGTTGAAAAAGGACCTGTGTCCAGTCGGACTTTCCCGGTAAACAAATGTTTATTTATTTTATTTTACATTTGTTAACCGGGGGTGTCTAACTGAGCCGAAAATGTCCTTTTTCAGCAGAGGCCTGGGGAGAAAAGCTCCACAAAGAAAAATTACAGACGCATTTAGTTACTTAGACATGATCAGTATACACACAAATTACAAGAGACATGTTTTTACAGTGGTATGCGGCACATAAACAGTTACAGTGGAGAGAACAAACAAAAAAATATTAATTTTAAAAATAAAGGTAATTAATAGATTTGTGGTGTACAGCTGAAATTTGGAACATAGGTCGAATACATACATAGTACACAGGTATAGTACATACATTGTAGATTAGCTATGTTTGTGAATAAGATTGAAAACTATTATCAAGTGCTCTAGATTTAGTATCTATATGTTATCCGCTTTCACTAGCCTGGGGAGCAATCATGGCACTGCCAACTTTGCTTGAGATGTTGCCTGATGAGGTCTTTAAAGGAGGCTTTGGATGACGTGTTTTGAATGCTGGTAGGGACAGAGTTCCATTTTTTAGCCACTGAACTACTATATTGTGCATCTCCGAAGCTATTGTAGCTGTTGGTGACTTCTAGTAGTAATAAAATAAAATCATAATACGAACACTATATTTTAGTGACACCTGCCTCAGGTATTCTACAAAACAAATAAGATTAGTTTGGGAACTTGATGGTAAGAGCATCCCTATGCTGGTTGCTGCCAGTTCATTTTGCAAAAAGCACGTAACCTTTAGTTGATGCTGTGGACTGTGTGTATCATTTCATGTTTAAAGATATTTCGAGTACAGCTATTTTGGCTCTGATTAGTAAGGATTTATACATTTGGTCACCAAACCAAGCTGACCTGCTAGAACACCAATTCGGTTTCTTGATGTACACGCTGCCCCGATCCCTTCCATCATAGGTTACACCCATGCTTGTATACACACATAAAGCCTAACATGAAATGTACACAGCTCGTCATACCTTGTTCTTATATACTGAGAAAAACACTTCCTTTATAGCAGTTCTACCTCGGTATTAATCTTGGATTTGTTTTGGAAAAGTACCTCAGCTTGCTGAATTGCTCCAAACCCCCCAAATCAGGAAAGCCAAAAGTAATCGTTGACAAAGGCCTTGATCAGGACACCTGTTTGTATTGTTAACTCAGATACTGGGCTAAATAACAATAATGGAATTAACATGCATTTCAGAACATGTCTAATTATATTTTCCTCTTCAGACTGACCTTCCGCGTGTACAAAGTTTATATACAACTACTTGGGTGCAAATCTGCTATGACGTAATATCATTTTGTCCTGCGTTCATCTTTCCGTAATCACTGACCGATATGTTACTAGTATGTGTCACGTATTGCATTATGTTGTTTGTGTCAGTATTGTTAAGCTGTAACTATCTTGTACTTGTATCATGTATTAAATTATGCTACAGTTGATCTTAATTTTAATTGTAACTCCCAGGATGTGGCTGAAATGGTATCCTTTGTGGATCAGCCCACTTAGGGTTGCCACCTTTTCAGACATCCAAATCAGGTCATTACTTACACAAATATGCAATTTTGCAGGACAAGCCCTACCCTTAATAAGTGCAAAGGAGTACACTTCACTTTTATGCCAAATAAAAGTTGACTTTTGTAAAATATAAAGTGTCACATACATGATTGTTTCATGTAACAGTTAAGAGGAAAGTTTCTTTCTCTAAAATCTTAGGGACTATCTTATCTAAAGAGGGATAGTTGGCAGCCCTGGGTCAATTAAATAAATACAATAATGGTTGCTGTTATTTATTGATTATGATTCACTACCCTTTGTCAAAAGAATGGCCAATTTTAGGAGGGACAGAGCAAAACTTTATGCCCAAATTAGGGGGCCTTTCCAGAAAATTAGGGTCACTTGAAAGGTATGTATAAGAAATCTAGGTTGCATGCATTTTTTAATATTTAAACAGCTCTGAATGCTCTGGGCAGACTGGGCTCAGTCCGACTAAATGTTTCAAAAAGATGCTTAAATACGAATTTGGTTAAGCACAGCGAATACGACCGATTGCCGAAGCACTACCACCCTGTCTTAGCCAAGCGGCAGCTATAATCCTGGAATTTCCCTTCTCTATGTGTGTGATTCTCTCATCATCATGTGTGACCACCGAAAAAAAAGTGAAGAAAACAAATCTCGTGGTGCTGGTTGGTTAAAGTGGCTGTCATTCAGAATACTTTTACGTCACGCGGCAACAGCAGGTTTGAGAGTTTCAGGCAAGTTATTCTGAGATGCGGTGGTGGGAGAAGCAAAGTAAGAGGAGTGTAATTGATCTGTAGCATTGGACGTACAGTACTCCAAAGCAGTTTGTGGTCTGTATGTGAATCAAATGGGAAAGTTGTCTTTACAAGTTAAAAACGGAAAAAAGTTTATTCAGCGATGGAAATCATGACTTTCGAAGACTCGCCCCTGGACAGTCTCGATCCGTCACTTACTCTGAGTGAGCCAAGCGAGATTGATGCGGCGCTTCTTAACGATATTGATGGTTGGTATACCATATAGCCGTTTTACGTTTCCTTATTAAGTACTTTAGTAACTGCAGAGTGATTCTAGCTGAAGTGGATACAGTGGGAATTTCAAA
Organism: Protopterus annectens; assembly: GCF_019279795.1. Lineage (NCBI taxonomy): Eukaryota > Metazoa > Chordata > Ceratodontiformes > Protopteridae > Protopterus > Protopterus annectens. The sequence goes on along the minus strand of NC_056746.1, from coordinate 521,836,849 downwards.
TGAGGGGTGTTGATATATGTTTGCCATGTAAAGAAGTCACTCGTGGTGTAAATATAGGAAGGACACTGCACTTCGTGAGTAATTATTTATTAAGGAGGTGGTCTTTACCGTACCTCTCTCAATTGTTCAGAATTTTGCAGAACATCCAGATTTTTTTTTACTCATTTTTGGTGTGGTTTTCTGATAAATCATTGAGGTCTTAACTCAGAAAATAATAGAAATTTCTGTTTTAGACTTCACGCCCTTTATAAAATTCATGGTAATGCAATACTTGTTATTTTATCAACTTTCTAAGCTATAAGAGTGATATTTAAAAACTGTCCCCATTTTGGGACTTTTGTTCCCTCATTATTTATGGGGTTGCCAGATTTCTTGCACTAAAAGGTATGGCTTTTCCATCTCTGATAGTTCTCGAATTTGTAGCACGACATGTTATTTTCTGCTGGATCTTGCATTTGATAAATTTGCAGAGCCATGGGATAACGAATCTGAGTTGTATTTAGCCATCACCGGTTATAGCTACCATAACATTTGATCACTTCCCGGCTTGGGAGTCCTACTGCACATTCATTGCATGGTGCTTGTCCTGAAGCTGAACTTTCAGTACCTGCAAAAACGCTCGATGTCACTTTTCGTGCCCTGATTTGGAAGGATAGCTGTTATATTTGTCGATGAGTTTGCAGAATTAATAATATATATTGTACCCCTGCTGGGTAGGGAGGCTATGCTCATGCTTTTGCTGTTGTAGCACTTAGCTTGTGTACCATTTGACTCCGCCCATTGACGTGTGACGGTAGGACGTCAGCGTCGGGGTTACTAACGGACATTGCCTCTACTCATTAAAGTGCGTGCGGTTGGCGTATGAAAAACGAATATATATCTTGTGTGTAGTCTGTGTAATGTAGTATCCATTAGCGTTTTGTATTTATTAGCGGTATAATAGACGGCGAATGTTGAGGTATTGCATGTTGGTTTACGTCACGGATCATTAAACCCCATAAATTAATGACAAAGTTGAGCACAAAAAACAGTATTATACACTTCTTAAAATCTTGACATTTCTCACAAAAAAATAACTGAGCAATTTGTTTCAAGATTGTTAGTTCTAAAATGCAGTATTTGATAGAATAGTTTGTGAAAACACTGTAGAGGTGATGGGTTGTCTATCAAGGTAGACTACTTAGTGTCATACTTCTCAAACTCTTAGAGCACGAAATCTGGACAAAACAATACATAATAGTGAGACAAAGGCCCCAAAAGAGGGACGAGTTTTAAAAATTGCTCTTAAATTTTTTTTAAAGTTGATAGAATAAACAGGCTTTGTATTAGCATGAGTTTTCTGAAGGGTATGAAGTCTGAAACGCAAATGAATGTCATTATTTTCTAACGTCAGTCTTTAATAAATTTGCCAGAAAACTACAATTTTATGAAAAACAGACCAAAACTATGAGTCAGAAATCTGTACAGTTGAGAAGTATGCAGTGATGTGTTGGATGGCCTAATCCAACTAGATTGGACTCCCAAGCATAACAATACTTTTTTGTCACAGGTAGGTGCTAGGCTATCTGCCCGAAGGCATTTATAAGCCTAGTCAGAATGTGTTGGCTTTCTCCGCCCCTTAGATTAGTTCCCTGTGCCTCTGTCCAGCAGAGCCATTGAAGTGATCCCCAGGATAAACTTTGTTTCCCATCCACTTGTCATGGTTTCATTTGAATAGTGTTAGCAAGGAGCTCTGTCTAATGTAGATTGGAATCTTGTTCCAAAGCATAGGAAGTCTCTGGGACAGGAATCTATCCCAGCAGCACGTCCTATTTATTGTTGTGGTGAGGTTTAGATCCCTAGAGCATGTGGCTCGAGGGCATATGGTTTTCTTTAGGTGGAGCATGTCCATCAAATCTGGGTTGGACATGGCCTTGTATGTCAGGCAGAGATCACCTCTAAGTAGGCAGTATGCAATCGAGTACAGTTGAAGTTTCTTCGGTCGAGCTACATGGGGCATCTGTTTGAGGCCACTGATCCTCTTGGTGAGGTACTTCTGTGGTCTTTCCAACTGTTGCAGGCGTCTTGTAAGGTACATCCCAAATGGGGCATTGTACTCTATGATAGGTCTGATGAGTGATGAGTAGAGGGGCACAATGACCTCTTTTGATCTGGATGTGAACCCTTTTGTGATTAGGTGTGCCACATAGAAGGATTTTCTAACCACTTTGGCAATGTGATTATCAAAGGAGAGATTACGATCTACTTGGGTTTTCTCTACTTGGGTCCCCAGAAGATCCCTTATTACGTCTTCCGTATTTAGGGGACAACCACCTATGTGGTAGTTTGTGGATACTTTGTTTTTTCCAAAGGGGATGAGACTGCACTTTTTGGCATTTAGCTGGAGGCCATGATTTTGACACCAGGTTCCGGCTCAGTGAGACCCTTTTGGAGGATGTCTGTCAGCCGGAGAGTCAATTATAGCCCCTAGTTTGCAGTAGTCTGCGAACTTGGTCAGCCATAGTCCTGTACTTGCCTGTACTTATTAAGATTAGCGAAGTGTCAAATGAAGAACCCCTTTCAGCCTTGACTTGGGCTAGAATCAAAACTCCTACAAGGTAATATACCCAGGAGAGATTTGTTTTATTTATATATCTGCTGTTTGTTAACCACGTAAGTGGGCTAGTCCAGAGGCCCTTTTCAGCCGTAACTCAGACCCAAGAGGCAAGAAAACAGAGTAGTTTCAATTAAAATTGTGAAGTCAGACAGAGGTGTAAAGTAACGTAGTTAAAACAAGGCCACAGTAAGGAATAAAAATTAGAGTAGAGTAAGTCATTATAAGTAAGGACAAAAACAAGGAGGCACTCTTGACACAGAAGTACATCCTTCCAATCTAAGGTAATGAACTGACAAACAAAAGGAAGATTAGCAGGCAAGAAGCTCGAGTTATAATAATGGGTGTTGTTTAGTATTGTATTGAATATTTACAAGAGTATATGTAGTGTGTACACCAATTAATGCTCAGCCCAACTTTTTGTTGAGGTTGAATTATTATACACTGTTGTGAGACTGGTGATTAAACTGAGTGATCTTGTTATCTATGACATGGCATTATATCTCCATCAGAGCATCTTAATCCTTGGGAAAGAATCTTGGCTTTTTATCTTGGGTGGAAGTTTGTTCCATAAGATAGGGCCCAGTCTGGAAAAGGTACATTCCCCAGTAGTTTTGAATGGAGGCCTGCTCAAGGAGAAGTTTTTTTCCTCCTCGTCCCCTTGCTGCTTCATCCATTCTGGCTGTCCCAGTGCCCCCACCTATTGATGAGTCACATGCTCCTACTTTCTCCCCCGAACCTTTTCTCTAAATGAGCTGGGGCTGGTGTGGATTTTGGGGGGGGGGGTCCTCTGGTGACAGTGCAGGCAACTGCTTCTACTGCTGGTCAGGTTATATTATGACATGCCTTTGTTCTTCCCCACCTGCCTTTATTGACAATATCTGAGGGCTGCTCCCCTATGTGGACCACACCTTCCCTTGGGAGGAACACCCTCCTCCCAAGAATAGCTACACCCAATGCTCCCTATCAACACCTTAAACATCTGAGCCATTAATTGAACCTGGGTCTCCTGGCTATAGTCATGGCTTTATCCCTCTAAGCCTTGACGCTGGCAAAGGAGGTAATATGGACTGTCCTGTAAATTGGAGCTTTCTTCTCAAAGGAGGGCAGTAGCCTTCCTTTAACAATCATGTCTAAAGGGATGAAACAACCATTGGTTTTTGCATAAAAAAAAGGTAATTTCACTCCATTTTACAAATAAAATTACTTTAAAAATTGTTTTCGAATGCAGAACTCTAAACCTACACAGCTGTGTTTACAACATTAATATTGGTGGGTGGAAGGAGGCAGTTACTTTTACTTCACTTTGGTTTCCAGCACTAATTATGCTGGGTGAGGGTGGATAAGTAATTGTGTATTAAGTTATGTAGTTGCCAAACTGTTAAATTAACAGTTTTTGGTAATTCACAGTTACTTAATACTAATCCACCATAATTAGGACTGGAACCCCAGTTGACATAGCCACCTCTTCCTATCCACTAATATTAATGTCGTAAACATGACAATCTAAGTTTAGACTCCACCGTTTGGAAGATAATCTTGAAGTAATTTTATATGTAAAATGGAGTGGAGCAACCTTGTTTTTTTAACATAAAAAAGTGTTTGCATGCATCTTTTATGCAAAAACCAAAGGTTGTTTCATTCCTTTAGACATGATCTTTAAATATTTTATGAAACGGGGTACCTAGGAAGTAGGTTGACCTTTCAGTTACTGGTAGCCAATTTGTTTGTTGAGAAGGTTGCTATGGTGGGTATGAGAGTCTGAAATCTGAAGTCTGTGGGTATTGTAGGAAAGGTGAAAGACTAGCAGTGGTAAACTGTATTCCAGTTTAGGAAGAAAGACATTTTCTAGGCAGGGCAATGTGAACAGTTGACGAGTGGTGTGAGATTCTATAGTATAACTTTAGTTGTGAAAAAACTTTGACTATGTTTTCGTTGTGAGTAGTGAAGGTAACTGTTAAGAGTAAGGCCTAAGTGTTTGTATTCTGAAACAGAGAGAGTACTGTTGTCACGATTATCCATTATTGTATGGACTGGCAGCTGTGGTAGTCTGTGAGGTGCAAAAAAGCATGAGTGTGGTCTTTTTGTGGTTAATGGAGGTTGTTAGTTTTTGCCCAGAAGCAGATATTTGAAAAAGACTGTTTGGAGTTGGGTCTATAGGCTAGAGGGAGATTTTCTTTGATTATAACAGTAGTATGTTATCAACGTGCAAAGTGGCATCCAATGAAGGAAAGTTTTCTGAGACTGCATTCATAAATACAGAAGACAGAAAGGGACCTAATCTCAAACTTTGTGGGTCTCCTATCCAGAGGGTGCCATGTGAAGAAAGTTAGTTTTTGGAAATGACTTGAAATGTTATTTTCAAGCTAGCTTCAGAACCATTTTATTGTATTCATAACAAAGTTAATTTTTCTTCCAGTTTGATGAGCAGTCTTGTTTACAGTTTTGAATGCCATAATCATGTCCTCAATTACAGCTGTAACGAGCCCAGTCTTGATATTACTGTAGATGGAGTGTGTTGCTGAAAGAAGACCTGCAAGGGATATTAAGGGCATTCCTGAAACTATGTTGCTTGTTTGAAATAAACATTTGAATACATAAATATGCACATATGACATGATTAAACAGTAACTATTCATACAAATACACTTGCAAAAAAAGCTAATAGTTTGTATATGTGTTTGCAAGTGCACTATGCACACAAATTAAATTGTAAAAACGGGAGTATGTTGTTGTGTCTTTCGGCTTATCCCGGTTAGGGGTCGCCACAGCAGAACTCCGGTCCGCTAATGTTTGGTAGTGGATTTTTAAGTGCCGAGTTACCAGCCTGACGCACAACCTTCAATGAAGGCACGCCCATTCACGCATGCCTCCACACAGAAGACGCTCCAGCTGAGAATCGAATGGGACAACGTCTTGCTGTGAGGCGGTAACGCTACCGCAGCACCACTACCGTGGGTACACTAATAACGGGAGTATAAATGTTACAAATGAAATGTTCTGACACAGACCAAGCTAGTGAAACATCTTAACAGGCTTGTGTTGAGAATACATAAAGATGACAATAAGCAAGGCAAGACCTTGAACAGGACTAACATAATTCCATAAAATGCAAAATAAAATTTGTTTGGTAAAAAGAAACGTGTGTAGTTTACTAGTGAATAGGCGCACTTTTACAAGAGTATTTACTCTTAGGCTGGTAAAGAGATAGGAACTGTATGAAAAATATCACTTTGAACTTGATTCAAAATTTGTTTTTTTTTTCCTAGTAAGATATCGATGCATTTACCAGCACACCAGACCACACCAGGATTGCCCTGTAAAAAAAAAAAAAAGGAAGAGGGTACATTCCTGTTGACCACAGAATATTATTATTTGAGCACCGTCAGTGACTCGACGGGTATCTCACTTGTCTGTGGAGGATGTGTGTTCTATTTCCAACTAAGGTGCTTGGATTATGTTTACAAAAGTTTAAAAGATTCCATGACACTTATTGAAGAGAGTAGGGGTCCTTTATTTATATACAAAAATATATTTTATTTACAGTATATTTACTACTACTTCTTCTTTCGGCTGCTCCCATAAGGGGTCGCCACAGCAGATCAACTGTTTCCATTTCTTCCTGTCCTCTGCATCTTGCTCTGTCACACCAACCACCTGCATGTCCTCTCCCACCACATCCATAAACCTCATCTTGGTCCTCCCTCTTTTCCTGTTATCTGGCAGCTTCATCCATAGCATCTTTTTCCCAGTATACTCTGCATCCCTCCTCAGCACATGTCCAAACCAATGTAATCTTGCCTCTCTGGCTTTGTCTCCAAACCTTCCAACCTGGGCTGAGCCTCTAATATACTTATTCCTAATCCTGTCCATCCTTGTCACACCCAGTGCAAATCTTTACATCTTCAACTCTGCCACGTCAAGCTCTGACTCCTGCCTTTTTGTCAATGCCACTGTCTCCAACCCATATAACATAGCTAGTCTCACTACCCTCTTGTAGACCTTCCCTTTCACTCTTACTGGTACTCGTCTGTCACAAATCATTCCTGACACTTTTCTCCACCCACTCCATCCTGCCTGTACTCTCTTCTTCACCTCTCTTCCACACAAACCATTACTCTGAACTGTTGATCCCAAGTATTTAAACTCATCCACCTTCGCCTCCTCTACTCCCTGCATCCTTACCATTCCTCTATCCTCCCTCTCATTCACACACATATATTCTGTCTTAGTCCTGCTGACCTTCATTCCTCTTCTCTCTAGAGCATATCTCCACCTTTCCAGGGTCTCCTCCACCTGTTCCCTACTCTCACTACAGATCACAATGTCATCTGCAAACATCATAGTCCATGGGGGCTCCTGTCTGATCTCGTCTGTCAACCTCTCCATCACCATTGTAAATAAAGTGCTCAGAGCTGATCCTTGATGTAATCCCACCTCCACCTTAAAAGCATCTGTCACTCCCATCACAGACCTCACCACTGTCACACTACCCTCGTACATATCCTGTACCACTCTTACATACTTCTCTGATACTCCCGACTTCCTCATACAATACCGCAATTCCTCTCTAGGCACCCTGCATATGCTTTCTCTAAATCCACAAAGACTCAATGCAACTCCTTCTGACCTTCTCTGTCAACACTCTCAGAGCAAACATCGCATCTGTAGTGCTCTTTCCTGGTATGAAACCATACTGCTGATCACTAATCATCACCTCCCTTCTTAACCTAGCTTCCACTACTCTTTCCCATAACTTCATGCTGTGACTGATCAGTTTAATCCCTCTATAGTTACTACAGCTCTGCACACCACCGTTATTCTTAAAAATCGATACCAGAACACTTTTTCTCCATTCCTCAGGCATCCTCTCACTTTCCAAGATTTCATTAAACAGTCTAGTCAAAAACTCCACTGCCATTTCACCTAAACACCTCCATGCTTCCATAGGTATGTCAACTGGACCAACAGCCTTTCCGTTCTTCATCCTCTTCATAGCTATCCTTACTTTCTCCTTGCTAATCCACTGCACTTCATGATTCACTATCCGCACATCATCCAACCTTCTCTCCCTCTCATTCATCAATCCCTCAAAGTACTCTTTCCATCTGCTCAACACACTCTCCTTGCTTGTGAGTACGTTTCCTTCATTATCCTTTATCGCCCTTACCTGCTGCACATCTTTACTAGCTCGGTCCCTTTGTCTAGCCAATCGGTACAGGTCCTTTTTCTCCCTCCTTAGTGTCCAGCCTTTTATACAACTCTTCATACACCTTATCCTTAGCCACCTCTCTCTTTGCCATGCACTTCATCTCCTTATACTCTTGTCTACTTTCTTCATCTCTTTGACAGTCCCACTTCTTCTTCACCAACCTCTTTCTCTGTATACTCTCCTGTACTTCTTCATTCCACCACCAGGTCTCCTTGTCCTCCTTCCTCTTTCAGATGTCACACCAAGCACCTTTCTAGCCATCTCTCTTACTAGCTCTGCTGTAGTTACCCAGCTATTCGGTAACTCTTCACTGCCCCCCAGTGCTTGTCTTAACTCTTCCCTGAACATCACCTCACAATTACCCTTTTTCAATTTCCACCATTTGATCCTTGGTGCTGCCCTCACACTCATCCTCCTGTTCTTGATCACCAAAGTCATCCTACAAACCACCATCCTATACTGTCTAACTACACTTTCCGCTGCCACCACTTTACAGTCTCCAATTTACAGTCTCCAATCTCCTTCAGACTGGCCCTTCTACACAAGATAAAATCCACCTGTGTGCATCTTCCTCCACTCTTGTATGTCACCATATGCTCTTCCCTCTTGTTAAAATACGTATTCATCACAGCCATGTCCATCCTTTTCGCAAAATCCACTACTATCTGACCTTCTGCATTCCTTTGCTTAACACCATACCTACCCATAACTTCCTCATCCCCTCTGTTCCCTTCACCAACATGCCCATTGAAATCTGCTCCAATCACCAGTCTCTCACCCTTGGGTACAGTCATCATCACTTCATCCAACCCACTCCAAATTTTCTTTCTCATCCATTGCACACCCAACTTGTGGAGCATATGCACTAACAACATTTATCATTACACCGTCAATTTCCAGCATCATAAACATCACTCTGTATCCGACACTCTTTTCGCCTCCAAAACACTCTTAGCGTACTGTTCCTTCAGGATAATGCCTACGCCATTTCTCCTCCCATCCACACCATGATAAAACAATTTGAAACTGCCTCCGATACACCTAGTCTTGCTCCCCTTCCATCTGGTGTCTTGCACACACAATATACCAACCTTCCTTCGGTCCATCATATCAGCTAGCACTCTCCCTATACCAGTCATACTGCCAACATTCAAAGTTCCGACCCTCACTATCACAGTCATAGCCTTTACCTGCCTTCGGGCATGCCTTCCCCCTCTTCTCCTATTTTGGCCAACAGTAGTCCAATTTCCACCAGCACTCTGTTGGCCAACAGTACTGGTGGCAGTCGTTGTTAACCCGGGCCTCGACCGATCCGGTATGTATTTCTGTACTGTTGTCTGCATGTATGATTTGGCAAAATTTTATGCCGGATGCCCTTCCTGACGCAACCCTCCCCATTTATCCGGGCTTGGGACTGGCACAAAGAAATGCACTGGCTTGTGCATCCCCAGTGGCTGGATTTTATTTTATTTTATTTATTTTATTTTTTTACTAACATTTCCAAATGTATAAATATATAAACTCGTTTATACACATTCATAATTTGCTTTACAATCACAGTAAATTTTCATTCCTATTAGACTCTTACTCCTTTTCCCATAAACACCATCTGATTTTACTGTTGCTAAAATCCATTTACCAGTAAACATAATTTCATTTATTCTTTCATTCTGTGTAACCCATATGACATAAAATAACATCTATTTTTTAAGATTCTTTACTTCTCTTCTTATAATATCTGTATTCAATTGTATTCATGTTTATTTTATCCACTTTTATATCTTTGAAAAAATATCTTCTTTACGTAGTTTTCCCCATAACTTTTTAAATCTTGCATGTCAAAAACATATGTTCCATATTTTTTTTTCTTCCTCTTGACAATGTAGACATATTCTGTCACTTTTATTTTTATATGGCATATTTTCTTTTACTGGCAATTTACCTATTAGTAGTCTCCACAGAAAATCTTGACATTCTGCTTTCTGATAGACACCATTTGCTTCTTATAGCTTTATTCATATTTTAGATTTTCCCATGATTTTACATAGTAATATTTATCACTACATTCTTATGCCATACTTTTCTTTTTCTATTTCACCAATTTTTATTTTCCACAAAAGTAATTTGTCTTAACATTTTTTCTTCCTTTATAAACTTTCTCTTTTACTCTTTAAAATACTTGTACAGTTTTTCTACTGAACTCTCATCTTTTTTTTTCCCAGTATCCACTTTAACACTTTCTGTGCAAATTTAATTTAACGAAGCAGCATATAGCACTGGGTTAATTAACCCTAAATCTCTTTCCTCATTATTTACATACAAAATCTTTCTTTTTACTGGGTTTAATCCAAAACCCCATATAAAAAATGTCTGCAAAAATTCCTTTTTTAATACTGTTGGCAACATAAATATGCTTGCTGAGTATGCCATTTTCCCATCGGTACTGAATTTATCAAGTAAGGCTTTTTATGCCGAATGATCATTGAAACATTCTCCGGAAAAGACAGGTTTGTTTAATTTCCTCAGTTGTTTTTTCCCAGTTGAATTCTACTTACACATTTATTTCCAAATTTTATACCAAACACAAATATAATTTATTGTACTGATCTAAATTTAGTTTTTTGCAGTTATTATAATGCCGACTACATATGTTAACAGAACTGGAATTCTTTACCCATTGAGTGTTGTATACCCCACCTGCTTCATTTTGTAATTTATTTCACATACTTTCACACTCATAACGAATGCAAAGAGAGTACAACTCATTGGACATACCTGTCTTATAACACTGTTTACATGTACCTCTTGGCTTAACCAGCCAAGTGTTTTACTTTATGCTGACATACATAATTTCTTAACTTTCTCACTTGAATTATATTCTTTCATGATTATCCATAAGATTTCATGTCCAATTGTATCAGATGCCTTGTTAAGGTCTCCTTTCATGATTTTCACATCTTTTCTATTCATAATTTCATCCACAGTTTCTCTAATTATCATTAATAATACTACTTCATACCCTATCACGTGGTCCTGCAGCCAGATCTTTACTTGTCTTTAATACTTTACTTAGCTTGTTTAAAAAAAATCTCATTTCCAACTCTTTATTCTTTTTTTTCTGTTAACTTCTTTACTTTCCATGTTTCTTTCACTACCTTCTGTTTTACTTATTTCATTCACATATTGTATAGTAGGCCACGGTGGTGCAGCAGTTAGCATCGTCTCCTCACAGCAAGACGTTCTCCAGTTAGATTCTCAGCTGGAGTGCCTTCTTTGTACATTCTGCATGTCCTCCCTGCGGTCACGTGAACTTTAAAGACATGCAGGTAGGTGCGTGTGCCTTCTGCGAAGGTTGGGCGCAGGGCTGGTAAGTTTACACTGTAAAAATCCACTGACAATCAGTAGCAGACCTGTGATATGCTGTGGCACCCCCTAACTCCGAAAGACACGGCTTTTTTTACTTACATATATTGTACTACAATATTCGTAATCTTTCCCTGAGTTCTTTCTGTTTCTCCTTTTGCATTGTCTCATTACACTACTACCTTCCTTTACTAATCTGCTTAAGTAACTCAGTACTTTTCTTTTTCCTTGTAAAAAATAGCTTTGCTTATATAACAATTATTGTATTGTTTCTTATGTTTTTCTGTAACTGTATTACTAATCTCTCTCTCATTCTTTATTCTGTGCTTTTTCATTTGTCCTTTTTTGTTCCTTTGCCTATTTTTATGTATTCATTGTTTTCCTTTATCTTGTATTGCAAGATGATCAGAAAGTCCTGTTTCAGCTGCCTGCTCTTGTCCTACAACCAAACCTATTTCAATACTATGCATATTCCTTTTGTAAGTCTGTGAAATTTTGTACCCAAGTTTTAATGTACATCTTTTATAACTTCTATCATTTTTCTTATATTATTTCCTTTCTTTTTACTCTTGCCTTTTAATCACAGTTAGTCGGCTGTTATTATATTTGCATCTGATGAAATAAGCTATAATGTTATAATGTGTACACATTCTTTACATTTGAAATCAATGGTTAATCTTCCTATTTTGCCAAAGTTACAACTAGTATCTTTACTGAATTTCTACAGAATACTGCTGTTCCAGAACATCTGTCATTTCCTAAATTCCAAATTATTTCCTCCCCATAGCTTCTGTGCTTATAATCTTTCATTTGGTAAATTCTGTGCCTTTGAATCTAAATTACGTGTATTACACTACTTCAAAATCCCTGTTTTTATTACTGTATTCTTAATACTATTCACATTTACAGAAAGCACTCTAAAATTTTCATTTTCCCTTAGATTTATAGTTTCATCAGTTAATAGCTGAATACTAGGCTGGCTTTCTTAATAGCCCATTCTAAGCCTAGCCAGTTTTCCTCCCGAAGGTGAGACTCAAACACTGTACCATATGTCTGTTAGTCAAATACATTAACCATTATACCAATCTCCAGTCATTAGCTGTGTATATTTTCATCCATTTCATTTCTTATTTTTATACGTATCTCTTTTAAATGTTCTTTTTCTGTCTTTTACGCTTTTACCAATAGAATTTTTTTTTCTTTATGACTGCACAGTGGTGCAGCAGTAGCATTGTGTCCTCACAACAAGAGGTTCTCCAGTTCAGTTATTGGCTAGAGTGCCTTCTGTGCAGAGTCTGCATGACCTCCCTGCATTAGCGTGGGTTTCCTCCTACGTTACAAAGACATGTATCTGGAACGTTTCTTCCTAGGCCTCTATTCTGAAAATTGGCTTTATTCTAAGTAGGAGTTTTACGGTTAACAAATGTTAAATAAGTACATAAATATTACCTCCTAATTTGTCGTCTTCATCACTGATTTCGGAACCTTCTTCTGTGTCCTCTCTTTTTTCTCTCTTCTAGCTTTTCTTCTCTTTCTACTACTTCTAAAGTTTCTTTTCTTTGTTCATTTTCATCTTTGTTTTTCCTTACTGTAATTTCCATTTTTGCAAACCATCCACAAATGTCAAATTTTATTACATTTATAACATTTCAGTTCACATGTCTCATTTCCCCACAAATGTAACATTTATTTTGTAACAGTTACTATCAAATGTCCTTTACCACAAAAAATGTTTTTGGTTGTCCCCTGGATTTTATGACACCCTTATTCCCTTCCACATTTATCATGCTTGGTATATGTATAACTTTTTTTTCTCTCTGTTTTTAATACAATATTGCAGTCACATTCACCAGTCGGTAAACCTCTTTAGCCATAAACTTTTCCAGTGTCCAGTACTTCTTTACATAATAAAATCTTCAAATGTTCTTTCAAAGTCTCGTTCCACCTCTGTTCTGATTGTACATGAATTTTCTTTTTAGTTTCCCTGTTAAATGCTTTTATCACATAAAGGTTCCATAGGTTAGTATTTCTTCTCATTCTCCAAGAAATTTTTTTTTTTTCAATGAAAAGTCTCAAATATAATGTCACAAAATGTCTCTTTGTTAATAAAAATAAATGCTCGTACCCTCAGGTGCTTTTATACCCAAAGGAGCTATTAAATTGTCTCACACATGCACCTCTCCATTTCTTTGTCATCTTTACTTTGAATCCTTACCACTTGCCTCAGTTTTCTTCTGCCTTCTTTTCTGCTACTCCCCTTTTGCCCTCTTGTATTTCTCTGCATATGTTTTCTTTTCCATTTCACCACTATTCTTCAGGATTGTTTCTGCATTGTCCTTTTGTATTTTCTCCGTACTGCCCCCTCCCCAGGAAACATCTTCTTAACTTTCTGGCTCACAATGCATCACCATTTCTTTAAGTAAATCATCCAGCAACCCTCTCAGTTGGAGGGTTGCAATTGTACATCCATTATTTGTGGACTCTTCTCCCTCAAACAGATTTCCTTGAAACATCTCCTCAGAATCCTGCACACATTTTCTGGTCTCAATATTTGGTTTTTCCTCCATATCTTCTCACCATTCCATTATCTGGAAACAGGAAGTGCTCCTGCAAAATAGGTCCCACTCACAACAATGATGAGTAGGGGAAGTTCTCCAGTGTCTTGGCTGACGTTCCTCTAGTCAGTATGAGTAGCTCCTTGAGTCTCCTTGAAAACAGGCCATTAGCCAGTGTGACTAACCTGATCAACAAAACAAATAAAATAACACACAGCATTTACAAATGAATTACACTGCATGATTTGGTCTTCCATTTTTTTATTTTTTTTTTTGCATTTGCATTGTGCATAAGGCATCTGCTTTTTTAAGACTATTTCTAATTAAACTGTTGGTTAAAAATTGATTAAACCACCTTTTCCAGTATTGCATTCTTAGTATCTCAAGCGGAGGCATAGAATGTTTTTCCAGAAGACATCGATGAACTAAATGACATCAGATGACTTTTTATCACAGCAGCATATGTACTGGAACTAGCAAGTACTGACAAAAAGTTAATCTTTGCCATGCTGGCTGAGTATATGAAGTGTATAAAATATGTGAAAGCTTGCCAGACTTTGGAAAAGAAAGGGGCAATGCTAGACATTCCAAAATAAAAAGGCGATATGAAACCAGTTAAAAAAGCCTCATAAGTCATGCATGAAGGGCACAGCAAAGTAATACAGTCTGAGTACTCCTATTTCTGCCATCCTTAAGTACTCGGCTGCATTTCATGCCTTCTTAAAACCACTTTTAAATATTCTTTTTGTGGTACACTGGACATTATTGATACCCATCAGTAAAATAACATTTCCATCAGAATTCTGCCAATTTTTGAAAAATGTCCTACCCATTGCTGTTATTAACCCAGTGTTGTTGATTTGATGCCATAGACATTTAAAAAGTGCCTCTCCCGTTAATGATGCAGTGTGATTGCAAACAACTTTGTGTTGTTGCTACCACTTCATCTCTGTTTTAGGTGGGATGCAGTAAACAAGATGCAGGCGTTAACAAGTCCCTGAACTTTACTGCTGTCTCCCTGTGAGTTGCGATTTCAGTGGCTTATGAATTTGCCACTTTTATTTAACCCTACTACAGTTTTTAGAAGGATATTCTGATCGTTCACCACCCTTTCTATGTAGCACGTTTCTTGTATATTTCTGACTGAGCTCTCCACCCTGTGTAATCACATTGCATCATCTCATTCTTCTAAGAGAGTACTTACTTAGAATTAGAGGAGCTTATTGAGGCATTTAAAATTCTCTTATTTTCTTTCTTTTATTGTCTTGTCACTTGTACCTTGTTTTGTAGACTAGATAGCAAACGTTTGTAGACTTTGTCTAGCTTCTACTGACTGTGGAAAAATGTCATTTTTATTACTGGTATTTAAGGGTTTAGAGGATTTTAGCATCTGCCAGAGCTATACCCTAGAAGGTAACCTCTTTCTTCAGACCCACACAGTCAAAAAGCACCAATATCATGGAACAGTATGGCCAATGAAAATGTAAGCACCATTTTGATTATTGCAATGTACCTCCCACACAGGACACAACACTCCCTAATCGAAGTGTAAAACATTCATTTTAACCACAGCCTAGTCCCCACCACCAACTGTAAATTCACTGCCATCTGTACATGGTATTGAAAGGTATCTGATCTGTAAGACTAGACTCCATTGTGACATTAGACCAAAACAGATGGTATCCTCCCATTTGTGTGACAGCTTCTATCACTAATAATACTTAACTGAAACTTGCATTCTTCAAATAGGGGTGTTGTGTTTGTGGTTTTCACTTTTTCCCGTAGCTCCAGAGATTTTGTAGTTGATAATATGAAGTGTAGGAATGCACATGGCGATGACGACTGCATAACCAATTGGGGGGGGGGGGGGGGGACTTGAAAAAGTTTTCTAATCACTTTGACTTGCTTTTTAAGAATTTTGTTTCAGTAGACTGATGTGAATCAAATTTATTACATTTGAGAACAGCATAGGTGGTCTGGTCCACAAACCATTTTCAGCCATGATCCAAGCCAGCAGGTGACAATTATAACAATAGTCAGATATAGAATGTTTAAACATAGTGGAAGAAAGACAATTTTTGAAGCAAAACAAAGTTTGAAATACATTAAACCAGTTCTAGTATGTATATTTGTATGTAGAGGGGTTGGTATGCAGAATGACAATTGCTGAAGAGGCAATACAAAATAGAATTAATATTTTGCTGTAATCACATAGGAAGAATTGAAATTGATTGACTTCTCATCCTCTGAAGTTCCCCTGAAAAATAGTTTTGATGAAATGTCTTTTGGTAAATGTCATCAGACAGCTGTATTATGCTATTGAAAGCCCGTTTTGAAGAAACACAAAGTGAGGCTATGTATACTGCGAAGTGCAAACCAGTTTTCATTGGAAACCAAATTCTCAGGAGAATTAGTATTTACTGTTGTCCTGGATAAAAAGAAGGTGTTGAGTTTTAAACTGGACCACATATGAAAGTAGTTTTGTGTGTTATTGGCAAGCATTCTGCACTAAGAAATGCAGGGAGCTTATCTACACTTAAATCATCGGGTATGTCTTCACTCAGTTTGTAGTTAGGGGGCTGCTGCTGTTTCTCCTTGAACTGTACCTGTTGCTTTCTCCTCATTGCACAGATGCTTGGCTTTTTTGTTTTATTTTCTCTGTTGAGTTTAACCTGGTGTTCCATAGAGCATTCCCCCAGTCCTGCAATGTCTAATTTAATTCTTTCTATACCTTTTTGTCCTTTCATCCCTATTGTGCAGGTTAGTATAATCGGAAAACTGCATTCATTTAACATTGTAACATAGTCATTAAACATCTAAAAATGGTATATACTTGTTTAACTTGCTTATTTATGTAATCTCTGTAAATAGTCTGTTTGTAATATGTATGCTGGTATTATGTAATGCTGTATCTGCTTACCCTTGGAGCTTTTCTCCTCGGGCCTCCGCTGAAAATGGACATGCATCCAGTCGGACTATCCCGGTCAACAAATGTAAAATAAATAAAAATATACCCCAGTAATCCAGTATCTATAAATGGCATGTAATCCAATATTAATAAATGGCATATGGGCTTGTTAACTTTGTGCAGTATGTACAACTGATATGCTTAAGCAGTATGATGTAGAATATACTCGCTAGTAATTTTCAAACTACAGTATAATGTAGAGTGTAGTAGTAACATTGAAACTACAGTATGATGTAGAGTGTAGTAGTAATATTCAGACTACAGTATGATGTAGAATGTACTTACTAGTAATATTCAAACTACAGTATGATGTACAGTGTAGTAGTAATATTCAAACTACAGTACGATGTAGAATGTACTCGCTAGTAATATTCAAACTACATTTTCACTAACACCAAATCGTAGACGCAAGTTTCAACGACACACAAATGATCAAACTTTGTTGACTGCACAATTGGTTAAGCCTGCAGTAAACTGCACCCCTTGACTCCCACACCCTCTGATATGTATAAATAACTCCAAGGTCATACTAATAGTGAAGAAATGAGAACTCCCTAAACCCTACTGTTTGTTGGTCTTGTACTAGGTCTGATCCTGCAATGTTTAACGTTTAATGATGTGTAAATCAAGAAAAACAGTCACCTGATTCATACTTGGACTCAAAATAAGTTTTTGCTTCAGAAAAGTTTGACCAGTTTAGTTACAGCTATTGTGTGTGTGCGTATATATATATATATATATATGTGTATATATATATATATATATGTGTATATATGTATACATATATACACACACACACACACATTTATGTATGTACATATGTGTGCGAGTGCTACATTTAAAAAAAAAATGTAAAGTACGTATAGTAGCCAGCCAACCAGCATGTTTTTGGGATGTGGAAAGAAACTCAATCTTAGAAATCCACTAGAGACATTGGGTGAATATTCAAATGTCCACACTGACAGTGATTAGAGGTCAGGCTGTAACACCAGACCATGTAACTGTGAGGCATAGAACTTACACTCACTGCAACATTTTGTTTAGTTTCTAACAGATACAGGTTTAGGTGGTGTCATTATAAGGTACTTCCAGGTTGAATTTCATCTGCGGATATGTAACGTAAGCTGCGTGTGGGAATTGGGAAGTACGGGCAGCATGTTTGCAGCAATGTCAGTGCAGGACTGAGTCCTTAGACCACCTTCATCCACACGCATTTACTCTGTTTGGATATCAGCATGTACTTCAAAAACAAGTGGAGGGATGAGTTTATGTTTTTGTTTTGTAAACATGTTGATTTTTTTAAATCCATTGTGCTGACACGATTTTACTGTAGGGCGGCCATGGTGGTGCAGGTGTTAGCGTTGCTGCCTCACAGCAAGAGGTTCTCTGGTTCAATTCTCGGCTGTGGTGCCTTCTGTGCGGAGTCTGCATGTCCTCCCCGTGGTTGCGTGGGTTTCATCCCACATCCCAAAGATATACAGTAGGTGGATTGGACACTCTAAATTGTCCCTAGGTGTGAGTGTGTGCGTCTTCTGTGGAAGGTTGGGCGCCGGGCTGGCAACTCGACACAGTAAAACTCCACTGCCAATCATGAGCGGACAGATGATCCGTTGTGGCGTCCCCTAACCGGGAAAAAGCCGAAAGAAGAAGTGCTGAGACAATTTTACTGTAGTTTGGGCTATTGTGGTAAAGTCCACCTACTTGCTCCGTAGGTGGACTGGTGTCAAGACGACTAGAGCAGTTGGCACCGGTCAAACATAAATATAAACAAGCAAACATCAGTAAATGCTGTAGAGGCAGATAGTTACGTATGTTGTATCACAGAAGCATACAAAGGTTGCATGCTTTACATAGAAGGTATTATATAAAAATGAACACCATTTTTAGATATGTTGTTAGAAAACATCTATCTTGTCACTATCCTAGTCACATGCAAGGGGTAGGAGAAATGTGTGCAATACAAATTGAAGAGTACATTGTAACAAAAAGATCTGAAGTAGGAGATTCATTTGTCTGCAACCTGTGGGTTATGGATCTGATATCGGATCCGAACTGGCATGGTTTTCCAGCTATGGATCCGAGCTCTCAGCTCCTCCCCTCACCCATAATGCCCTGCTCTCCCTACATGACCCCAGATCTAGTTTGCCGCGCTGGTGACCAGATTGGATTTCAGAGCTCTTCAGCTAAGTGTTTATTACCTTTTACAGTGTTAAATTTAAAAATTTTTAGTTAGTTTTGTGTGAAAGTTGTAGGTTCCCTATCCTTATAGCTTAAAGTTTTAAGTTTTAATAACTTTTATAACTTTTAGTTATCCCTCCCCTCGCTGGTGCGTAGTGCGTGTTTGGGCCTGTGTTTGCTTGGCTAGTTAGCTTTTACTTTTTTTTAATTTTCAAAAAAAAAAAAAAAAAAAGTAAAGTAGTAGTAGTATCCTTAGGATGTCTGAACCCCCTAAGGCTTTCTTTTCGAAGTGCTCCGAGTGTGGCCATAAGCTTTCCCCTGCTGATGGCCACACTCGGCGCGTTCAATGCCTTGGGGTTGAACACCTCACTTCTGGCTGTTCCATTTGTGCAGGGTTCAACCCCAGGGCATTGAAGGAGCGGAGGTCGAAGCTGGTCCTGGCGGGACTTTTACCCCCGGACTCTGCTTCGGCTACCGCTCCTTCAGGGGGTACCGTGTCTACGGTTCCCTCCTCTCCTGCTCCCCCTCCTCCACCTGGGACTCAACCTCCCTCTAGTGGTTTGGAGGAGAGGGAAGCAAGAAAAAAGGACCGGAGGGAGAAGCACCATAAGCGGCGGGCCGAGACTCTGTTTCGGCCCCGCCTGCCAAGCGGGCTTCTCCTCCGGCCTCCTTGTCTGCTGGTTCTCCCCCTCCTCGGCTCCGGTCTCCAGTTTGCTTCTCACCGGGACCTGAGGAGGAGGAGACCCGATCTCCGTCGAGGCTATCGAGGAGGCACTCAAGGCCTACCTCGGTAGCCTCGTCGAGATCCATGTACAGTTTATCTGATGCTGATCTGGACCGGATGATGAGAAGGTTCATCCAGGCCCAGATGCAGATGGGAGTGCTCCTGCCTCCCCCCCCCCCTCTGGGGGGGAGCTAGACCCCTTTCTTTAAACCTATAGCTCCTTCTCCGACCCGCTACCCGGGTTCGGAGCGGTTGGAGCCGAGCAGCTTCGGAGCCGGGGGTGGGTCTGCGTCGATAGTACTGGGTACTTTCGGATCCGACCCTGCCCTCGAGTGCTTCGGATCCGACCTCTCGGAGCCTGGATCCGAGCTTCGGATCCGGGGGGATAAGTGCTCCTTCGGCGCCGGTGTCGGAGCGCACTGCCCCCTCGGATCAGAGTGCTTCGGTGCCGGCTCCAATCCACTCTTCGGATCCGAGGGGGAGCAGATTATCGGATCTTTTGGTTGAGGTTGGCTCCCCCTCGGCTTTTGATGTAGTGGAGAGGGCCCTGTTGAGGGTTTCCGGACCCCGGCACTTGCTTCGGCTCCGTCCCGCGCTCCATCTGCACTGGGCCAGGCTTCCACCATCCGGCCACTGGGACAGCCCGCTCCTTTGTCCCAAGTTGTTCCTTTGGAACATGACACCGCTTGCGAGGGGTCCTCGGACAGCCCCCCTGAGGATGCCCCTCGCAAGCATACGTGCAAAAGGAGGCACATAGACTCCCCCGAGTCTCTCACAGAAGACACGGATTTGGAGGAAGGGGATACTCCCCAAGATCACCCCCCGAGGATGTCTCCTTTGGAGACATCATGGAAATGCTTCGCATAAGGGGGGGGGTGGTCTGCCCCCAAGTCTTCCTCGGACGAGTCCGTGTTCTTGGAGGCATTTGAAGCGGGCCCGTCTACCTCTTGGGTGTCCCCTCCTGCCGACCCCCTGGTGGACCTGATTACCACCAGGGCGTGGAAGGAACCGGACACCGTGGAGCCAATCCCAAAAAGGCCAGACCGTATCCTTAGCCCCCCGGCTGACCGTGCCCACTGGAGCAAGGGGCCTCCGGTAGATGCCATGAAGACGGCGGCAGCCACCAAGAGGGAACTTGCTCAGGAGAGTCCCTCAGTCCATCCCCCGAGCAAGGAGTCTCGGATGATGGACCGCTTGGGGACGCGAATGTTTAGTTCAGCGACCTTTTCAGTGAGGGCACTGAACTACTTGGCACATGTGATTAGGATGCAGCGCGATCTTATCAAGGAATATGCTGCATCCCCCCCAGAGTCCATGTTGGAGGAGGACAAACTGTTGCACTCCACCCGTATGGCCACTCTCAGGTCCGTGACTAATACCTCTATGCGGTTACTGTCCCATGCTACGGAGGGAGCCGCTAGAGCCACAGGGGCAGGCCTAGTTACTAGACGTCAGGCCTGGCTCCGCCATTGTGATTTCACGGAGCCCTTCAAGGCGTCATTCGCGAACGCTCCCTTCGATGGTTCTGCCCTTTTTGGCAAAACTGTTCGCGATACTTTGACCCAGAGCGAGAAGGACGGGAAGATGCTGTCTGCCGTCGGAATCCGCTTCTCTGTGCCCCAGAGGTCCTATTCTAGGAACCAAAAGGGCCAAAAGAAGATGTGGTTCCGGAAGTTGCAGCAGTCCCAACCCGCTCCGGACAACCAGTCCTTCCGTGGCAGAGGAGGACAGGGACGACGCCGCCCTAGGGGCAGAGGGGCTCCCAGGAACTTCGGGTCCAGAGAACCTTTCTCTGAACGGCCCGCGCAGCAGCCCTGAAGGGTTGCCCGACTGCTCCACTCTGGAGGCAGTCGGGGGGCGTTTCTCAGAGCACCTAGCGGCATGGGAGTCCATAACATCAGACCGCTTCCTCCGCATCATACCAGAGGCTATCTCATTCCGTTTCATCACACCCCAAAATTAGAGTCCCTCCCCGATGTTCCACCCGGTCAGTGGGAGGCCGCTTTGGCAGAAATTGGCTATCTGCTGAAGAAAAGAGCCATCCAGCCTGTCCCCCCAGACCAGATCGGATCGGATCAGGGTTCTACTCCAGGTTCTTTTTAGTGCCAAAAAAGACGGGGGACCTAAGACCAATTTTAGACCTGTCACTCTTAAACCTGGCAGTTCCCAAGGAGAAGTTCCGAATGGTTACCTTGCAGTCCATTCTCCCCCTTCTGGGAGAAAAACATTGGATGTGCTGTATAGACCTCAAGGATGCGTACTACCACATTCTAATGGACAGACGCTCCAGGAGGTTTCTTCGCTTCCGGCTGGGAGCCAGTCACTACCAATTCAGGGTCCTTCCCTTTGGTCTCACTACAGCCCCCAGGGTGTTCACCAAAGTATTAGCAGTGGTAGCGGCCCACCTGAGGCTTCAGGGGGTACAGGTCTTCCCATACCTGGACGACTGGCTCCTTACCGCCCCAACAAGGCATCTACTGTTATTGGCACGAGACTCCTTTCTCCATCTTGCTCCCCGCCTGGGCATCACGATAAATGCAGAAAAATCCAACCTAGCCCCTACGCAGCTCATGGATTTTATAGGGGCCAGGTTAGACACGAGACAGTTGAGAGCCTTCCTCATGGCGGACAGAGTTCAGAATCTACAGCTCCAGGTGCGGGCCATCCTCCACTCCAGCTCAGTTCCGGCGGAATTGGTCCTGAGGGCTCTAGGGTCCATGGCAGCAGCGATAGCTCTTCTACCTCTCGCCAGGTTCAATATGCGGGTCCTTCAATGGACACTCCTAGTTCAGTGGTCTTATCTTGCTCTCCCTATGCATCATCCCATTGCGATCAGCAAGGCTTGCAAGCGGTCCCTCTTGTGGTGGCTCCACTCCCAAGATCTCCACAGAGGCCGCAGCTTTTGTGCTTCTCCCCCTCTCGCCACTGTGACCACGGACGCCTCCCGCCTCGGGTGGGGGGGCATTTTGCAGGCCGGACGGTCCAAGGCACGTGGAACGATTCAGAGACCTTACTGCATATCAGTGTTCTAGAGATGAGAGCAGTGCTCTTAGCATTGCAAGCACTTCAGGCCTTTCTTCCCTTGGGAACTATTGCGATTCAGTCGGACAACATGTCTGTCGTCTGGTACATCAACAAACAGGGGGGAACCAGGTCTTACCCTCTTTGTCGAGAAGCCATGAGAGTGTGGGAATGGGCAATCTCCACCAACCGCTTTCTCATCGCAACGCATATTCCGGGTCGGTCCAACATCCTTGCGGACAAGCTCAGTCGCACCATTCTCTCCCCTTACGAGTGGTCTCTCAATGCTCAAGTAGCGAAATGCATCTTCGCACGGTGGGGAACTCCTTGTTGTGATCTTTTTACGTCTCCCTCAAACACCAAGTGCGAAAGTTTTTTCGCTCTAATACCTCCGACCGGAGATACCCCAAGAGACGCTCTGGTGCATGCTTGGCCCCCCGGTCTTCTTTCCGCTTACCCTCCTTTGCCTCTGATGCTCCAAGTTCTTCAGAAAGCCTCCCGGTTGGGGTGCAGAATGATTCTCATTGCCCCATTCTGGCCTCGACAGATCTGGTTCCCTTTCCTAAGGTCTCACTCAGTGAATCCACCTTGGATTCTAGATCCCGTTCCGGATCTGATATCTCACCCGTCCCTCTACCAACCCCGAATCTGGACAACCTGAAGCTAACTGCTTGGCTGCTCCAGTTCCACTCCTGATCAGGACTCCCGGTATTTCGTCTCCAGTTAAGGCCATCCTGGTAGTGGCTCATAAACCATCTACCAGGAAAGTTTATCGCAGCAAGTGGAAACTGTTCTCTATTTGGGCGGAGCGGCAAGGTCTAGACCCCTTCACAGTTCCCCTTCCTCTGGTGCTTGACTTCTTAACCACCCTTTTTAATGATGGTGCCAGCAGTTCCACAGTCAAAGTTCAACTTGCGGCAGTTTCTCACTATCATATTGGTCATGACTCCAGTCCACTGATGTCTGCCAAATTGTGTAAAATCTTCTTGAAAGGTACTTTCCTTCTTAGGCCCCCTGTAAAGCCAGCGGTTCCTCCATGGGACCTTTCTTTGGTTCTTCAGGCCTTGACCGCTCCCCCTTCGAACCCGCAGCCACGGTAGATCTGAAATTTTTATCTCTCAAGACGGCCTTTTTAGTGGCCATTACTTCGGCCAAGAGAGTTTCGGAACTTCAAGCCTTGTCCATCAAGCCTCCTTACTTGGTCTTTCATACGGACCGTGTATTCCTCAGGACCAACACGTTCTTTCTTCCTAAGGTAGCTTCTGAAGCTAATATTAATCAATCCATTAACCTCCCTGTTTTCTTCCCTAAGGGTGAATACAAGCTACATTCCTTAGATGTTCACAGACAGCTTCGTTTTTATCTGAACAGGACAGCTGGTCATAGGCAATCCGACCAGTTGTTTATTTCCTTTGCTAAATTCAGTTTGGGTAAACCAATTTCCAAAGTCTCCTTATCACGCTGGATTTCACAATGCATCTTATTGGCTTATCAAGCTTCTGGGAGGCCCGCACCTGAGGGAGTACATGCCCATTCAACCCGGTCAGTTTCTACCTCAGCAGCCTTTAAAGCTAGGATTCCTCTGGATGATATTTGTTCAGCAGCCACTTGGGCTTCATCCCATACCTTTATTTCCCACTACAAGTTGGATATTACATCTAGAGGTAGAGCATCCTTTGGCTCAGGTGCTCGAATATCCTTCCATGATGGCCCAAGATTCAGGTAGCTGGGGACTCTGTCCCACAGGTTGCAGACAAATGAATCTCCTACTTCAGATTTAGAAGTTATGTACTTACCATAACGTTCCATCTGAGTAGGTGTATTCATTTGTCTGCAACCATCCCGCCCTCCTATCCCCCTGGCCTTGTCAGTTTCCTGCATAGTACGTGTTACCCTTTCTAGGGTATGTTGATTTATGGCAAACTCGATCTGAGGTCATGTAGGGAGAGCAGGGCATTATGGGTGAGGGGAGGAGCTGAGAGCTCGGATCCATAGCTGGAAAACCATGCCGGTTCGGATCAGATATCGGATCCATAACCCACAGGTTGCAGACAAATGAATCCACCTACTCAGATGGAACGTTATGGTAAGTACATAACTTCTAATTTTATTAAGTCTATAAGGGAACATAACCTAAAAGAGATTACGTGCAGCAATTTACAACCCCTTATGAACTCTCTAAGGTGCAGAAACCTGTAAGAGATTGTATGCATTCTTCTGTTCCATAATGAAATGTGAAAAAAATAACATCAATAGCTACCAGTTCCTATTTTAAGAAAACGGATAAAAATAAGTCAGTTTTGTCATGCCTTTCATGTTGACCAGAGTGAACAGCTAACATTTCCATTTATGCATCACATGTTCTTTTAAGATATATATTTTAAATTCATGTGAGGTTGTTGGTGGATGTAGTTTTTGAAAAGCTGTTATTCCAGGCAGCTGGGACAAGTTTGATAATTTACTTTTTTCATGTAGCTAATGTGAATCGTTTGTGGTCTTTGTAATACGATCCTATTATCTCCTAGAATAGTGGGCTTCTTGAACCAAAAATTAATCAGTTAGTGGAGGACAGTAATTTAAAAATAAAACTGTTTGATAAAAATGAGGTCCTAGCTGAGATGGGTAACCGTTTTTCTTTTTTTATTGTAAAACAATGCTGTTCATTTCTATTTGCCAGCTGATTAACCAAGATTTTGTTCTTCTCATTTGGAGATGTGCTAAGCCGCGGTGATGCAGTGGTAGCGTTGTCGCCTCACAGCAAGAGGTTCTCCTGTTCGATTCTCAGATGGAGCGCCTTCTGTGTGGAGTCTGCATGTCCTCCCCGCGGATGAGTAGCGTTCGAAAGACATACATGAATGGGTGTGCCTTCGTTGAAGGTTGGGCGTCAGGCTGGCACCTCAGCACCGTAAAAATTGACTGCCATTCATTAGCGGACTGGAGTTCCGCTGTGGCGACCCCTAAACAGGAAAAGCAGAAAGAACAACAACATTTTGAAGTGGAGATGTGTTCTGTGGACACAGAGGAGCAATAATCAACGAGTCATAGTCTGATCTAAGAATTACAACATTAATAGCAACAGCCTTTCTGATTTCTGCAATAATTAGATTTTAAGTTTTGTAGTCTACTTTAAGTTGATTTAACAACTTAGCTGTCAGTTTTGTTGTGTAGTGCTAGTTAGGGTATTGCCAATGGGGCCTTTGTAAAGAGGCTATTCTTTCAGTATATTTAGCCACCCCTAGAATCAATGTGGTAGAGGAGACTTGCATGATAATTTGTCAATAGTACACCAGTTCTGTTGTTAGTTCAGAACCTTTTTATAGTGTTTGGTTAAGATTAATAGCTGACTGGCATTTGGTAAACTTTGATGTCCTTCTATATCATTGTTGCAGTATTCTTAATGTTAGGGATCTTCTGCCCAGGGCAGCCAGACGTTCAGTCAGTATACCATAGCCTAATGATCTTGTATGCTTGTACATCTCACACATGCCCCTTGCACAGAATATAGGGTGTAAAACTGTTGTATGGGTGCCGTTACTCAAATTCTTTGCTGTCATTATTGCTCTTTAGTCTGAACTCCCTGTTGCTATGCTGAAAACCTAGCTGTCAGATAAGTACCCCATTGTTTTTCTCTCCATTGGCTTTGTAGTTTATTTTGCTTTATCTAGAATTGTGTCATCCAAGAAGGGAAAATGTTAGTGTGGGAGGCAGATTCTCCATTAGGATCATCAGGAACAATGTCCCATTTGTTTGGGTGCTTCCCATGACTATACCTCCCTGAAAGATGTTTGTACCCAAAACACTCAGAAGCTGTTTGTCTTCCCTGCCCAGTTATCTTGAAAACCAATGGCTTAAACAGTTAGCCCAGGGTAACATGGTAGAATCCTTTAAACCCAGAGATACTCCTGCTAGATAAGAAGAAGGCCAAGAAGTCTCAGCTGGATTCTTTAGTTGTCCAGCCTCCACTGGACTTCCACATAGAAGCTAGTAATAGCTCTGTAGGCCGTTTGAAGTCTACATCAGATTCCTCTGCAATGACCCTGTCGGTGGCCGGCATAGATCCGTCTTTTTGCATGTCCTGTGAGGCTTTGCATGCATCTGGTCTGGAGTTTGAGGGGGGGGGGGCATGGTTATCTTAAGAGGGTCGTAGAGGTATTCTGCAGGTATTGGTCAGGGAAGAGGTTCTGGTTTCTCTTACTGAATCTCACCAAGGGCTGGAACCTCTGGTATTTGTCAGGGGTGATATCTTTTCTTGGAAGGGACAAAAGGCGAAGCATGTTGTGATCTGTCCTAAGGATCCTGAAAAGGAATGGCAAGAGTTTACTCAGAGCTCATTTCCTGCCTTGATGGCCCTGAAGCCTCCAGGAGGTTTCGGTGCCTGCTTCTCCTTGTACCTCTGCTTCTTCTAAATGGCTTATGGAATGGGATTCCTCTGTTGAGGATTCAGAGTCTAATGAGGAGGTTTGTCCTGTTCTTCACAGATGCCTTCGCCTTTAGCTTATGGCTCTGATGAGGAGGAGTCTGTTAGTCCTGATTCTTCTTTGAAGAATTGTTCTTTAGGGACAAAATTGCTAGGACGTTTGGATACTTTAAGCGGGATTCTTCTCAGGTGTATGATATTCAGAGAAGATACTAGGAGTTGCTTCAGGTGGATACTCCTAAACCACTGGCAGTTCCTCCTGTGTTGGCTACCTTGTTAGATACTTTCATTGCTGCTTCCAAGTCTCCTGATTCTCAGCCTTTTGCTCCTAAGGAACTTGATAGATTCTGTACGGTTCCTGTGGATTGTCAGTTTATTTAAATGTCCTACTGCTGATCCTGCTGTGGTGTCAGTCTCTCCTGACAAACCTTCCAAGCTTTTGCCCTCTTTCACACTTCTGCCTTTTGATGAGGATTGTCAAGAAAGTTTACACTGCTTCTACTTTGGCCTTTAGGGCTATTAATTAGCAGACCCACATGACCAAGTATTCTCAGGTTGTCAGGATTTGAAGTAGGAGATTCATTTGTCTGCAACCTGTGGGTTATGGATCCGATATCGGATCCGCACCGGCATGGTTATCCAGCTATGGATCCGAGCTCTTAGCTCCTCCCCTCACCCATAATGCCCTGCTCTCCCTACATGACCTCAGATCTAGTTTGCCGCGCTGGTAACCAGGTCTTGGATCGTCTTGAGCTCTTCAGCTAAGTGATTATTTTTATCTAAAAAAAAAAAAAGCTTTAATTTGAATTTTTGTAGCCAGTTTTGAGTGATTGTGTTAGGTTTCCCTTAATTTTTTGATAGTTTCAGTTTTAAATTTTTACTTTTAAAACTTTAAGTTTATACCCTCCCCTCGCTGGTCGGAGTTTCTGTTTTAGTGTACTGTTTGGGGCCTTGTGTGTGTGCTAGTTTAGTACTAGTTTTCTGTCTTTTAATTTTTTGTAAAAAAAAAAAAAAGACTTTAGTTATGTCAGAAGCCCCTAAGGCAATATTTTCGAAGTGCTCCGAGTGTGGCCATAAGCTTTCCCTTGCTGATGGCCACACTCGGTGCGTTCGATGCCTTGGGGTTGAACACCTCACTTCTGGATGTTCCATTTGTGCAGGGTTCAGCCCCAGGGCATTGAAGGAGCGGAGGTCGAAGCTGGTCCTGGCGGGACTTCTCCCCCCGGACTCGGCTTCGGCTCCCGCTCCTGAGGTGGGTACTGTGACTTCGGTTCCCTCCTCGCCTGCTCCCCCTCCTCCACCTGGGACTCAACCTCCCGCTGATGGGTTGGAGGAGAGAGGCAAGAAAAAAGGATCGGAGAGAGAAGCACCACAAGGGGCGGGCCGAGACCTCCGTTTCGGCCCCGCCAGCTAAGCGGGCTTCTCCTCCGGCCTCCTTGGCTGCTGGCTCTCCCCCCCTCTGCTCTGGTCTCCGGTCTGCTTTTCACCGGGGCCTGAGGAGGAGGAGACCCGATCTCAGTCGAGGCTATCGAGGAGGCACTCAAGGCCTACCTCGGTAGCCTCTTCGAGATCTACGTATAGCCTTTCCGACGCCGATCTGGACCGGATGATGAGAAGGTTCATCCAGGCCCAGATGCAGATGGGAGTGCTCCTGCCTCCCCTCTGGGGAGCTCACCCATTTTTCAAGCCTATAGCTCCTTCTCCGACCCGCTACCCAGGTTCAGAGTGTTCGGAGCCGGGCAGCTTCGGAGCCGGGGGTGGGTCGGCGCCGATGGTACTAGGTACTTCGGATCCGACCCTGCCCTCGAGTGTTTCGGATCCGACCTCTCGGAGCCTGGCTCCGAGCTTCGGATCCGGGGGACTCAGTGTGCCTTCGGCGCAGTCTGTGTCGGAGCGCACTGGTCCCTCGGATCCAAGTGTCTCGGGGCCGGCTCCGATCCACTCTTCGGATCCGAGGGGGAGCCGACTTTCGGATCCGTTGGTCGAGGCTGGCTCCCCCTCGGCTTTTGATGTAGTGGAGAGGGCTCTGTTGAGGGCTTCCGGACCCCCCGGCACTTGCTTCGGCTCCGTCCCGCGCTCCATCTGCACTGGGTCAGGCTTCCACCATCCGGCCACTGGGACAGCTCGCTTCAGTGCCCCAAGCTGTTCCATTGGAACAAGACACTGCTTGCAAGGGCTCCTCGGACAGCCCCCCCGAGGAAGCCCCTTGCAAGCATACGTGTAAAAGGAGGCACATAGACTCCCCCGAGAAGACACAGATTTGGAGGAAGGGGAAGGCTCCAAGATCACCCCCCGAGGATGTCTCCTTTGGAGACATCATGGAAATGCTTCGCATAAGGGGGGTGGTGGTCTGCCCCCAAGTCTTCTCGGACGAGTCCGTGTTTTTGGAGGCATTCGAAGCGGGCCCGTCTACCTCTTGGGTGTCCCCTCCTGCCGACCCCCTGGTGGACCTTATTTACCACCAGGGCGTGGAAGGAACCGGACACCGTGGAGCCAATCTCAAAAGGCCAGACCGAATCCTTAGCCCCCCTGCAGACTGTGCCCACTGGAGTAAGGGGCCCCTGGTAGATGCCATATTGACGGCAGCAGCCACCAAGAGGGAACTCACCCAGGAGAGTCCCTCAGTCCATCCTCCGAGCAAGGAGTCTCGGATGATGGACCGCTTGGGGAAGCGAATGTTTAGTTCAGCGACCTTCTCAGTGAGGGTGCTCAACTACCTGGCACATGTTATCAGGATGCAGCGCGATCTTATTAAAGAGTACGCTGCATCCCCCCCAGAGTCCATGTCGGAGGAGGACAAACTTTTGCACTCCACCCGTATGGCCACTCTTTGGTCCGTGACTAATACCTCTATGCGGTTGCTGTCCCATGCTACTGAGGGAGCCACTAGAGCTGCAGGAGTAGGCCTAGTCGCTAGATGCCAGGCCTGGCTTCGCCATTGTGATTTCACGGAGCCCTTCAAGGCGTCCTTCGCGAATGCCCCTTTTGATGGTTCTGCCCTTTTTGGCAAAACTGTTCGCGACACCTTGACCCAGAGCGAAAAGGACGGGAAGACGCTGTCTGCCGTCGGAATCCGCTTCTCTGTGCCCCAGAGGTCCTACTCTAGGAACCAAAACAGCCAGAAGAAGATGTGGTTCCGGAAGTCGCAGCAATCCCAACCCGCTCCGGACAACCAGTCCTTCCGTGGCAGAGGAGGACAGGGAGGACGCCGCCCCAGGGGCAGAGGGGCTCCCAGGAACTTCGGGTCCAGAGAACCTTTCTCTGAACAGCCCGCGCAGCAGCCCTGAAGGGTTGCCCGACTGCTCCACTCTGGAGGCAGTCGGGGGATGTTTTTCGGAACACTTAGCGGCATGGGAGTCCATAACATCAGACCGCTGGGTTCTCCGCATTATATCCAGAGGATACAAGATCCCTTTTCATCACATTCCAAGATTAAAATCCCTCCCCGACGTTCCACCCGGTCAGTGGGAGGCCGCTTCGGCAGAAATTGGCCATCTGCTGGTGAAAAGAGCCATCCAGCCCGTCCCCCCAGACCAGATCGGATCAGGGTTCTACTCCAGGTTGTTTTTAGTGCCAAAAAAGACGGGGGACCTAAGACCAATTTTAGACCTGTCCCTGTTAAACCTGGCAGTTCCCAAGGAGAAGTTCCGGATGGTCACCTTGCAGTCCATCCTCCCCCTTCTGGGAGAGAATCACTGGATGTGCTCTATAGACCTCAAGGATGCGTACTACCACATACTAATGGACAGACGTTCCAGGAGGTTTCTTCGCTTCCGGCTGGGAGCCAGTCACTACCAGTTCAGGGTCCTTCCCTTTGGTCTCACCACAGCCCCCAGGGTGTTCGCCAAAGTATTAGCAGTGGTTGCGGCCCACCTGAGGCTTCAGGGGGTGCAGGTCTATCCGTACCTGGACGACTGGCTTCTTACCGCCCCAACAAGGCATCTACTATCATTGGCGCGAGACTCCTTTCTTCATCTAGCTCCCCGCCTGGGCATCACGATAAATGTATCAAAATCCATCCTGGCCCCTACTCAGTTGATAGATTTTATAAGTGCCAGGTTAGATACGAGGGAGTCAAGAGCCTTCCTCACAGCCGACAGAGTTCAGAATCTGCGACTCCAAGTGCGGGCCATCCTCCACTCCAGCTCTGTTCCGGCAGAATTGGTCCTGAGGGCTCTAGGGTCCATGGCGGCAGCAATCTCTTCTTCCACTCGCCAGGTTCAACATGCGGGTCCTTCAGTGGACACTTCAAGTTCAGTGGTCTTACCTTGCTCTACCTCTGCATCATCCCATTGTGATCAGCAAGGCTTGCAAGTGGTCCCTCTTGTGGTGGCTCCACTCACAGGATCTCCACGGAGGCCGCCTCTTTTGTGCTTCTCCCCCTCTCGCCACGGTGACCACAGACGCCTCCCGCCTCGGGTGGGGGGGGGCATTTTGCAGGCAGGATGGTCCAAGGCACGTGGAACGACTCAGAGACCTCCCTGCATATCAATGTTCTAGAGATGAGAGCAGTGCTCTTGGCGTTGCGAGCACTTCAGGCCTTTCTTCCCCTGGGAACAATTGCGATTCAGTCAGACAACATGTCGGTGGTCTGGTACATCAACAAACAGGGGGGGAACCAGGTCTTATCCCTTATGTCGAGAAGCCATGAGAGTGTGGGAATGGGCGATCTCCACCAACCGCTTTCTCATCGCAACGCATATTCCGGGTCAGTCCAACATCCTTGCGGACAAGCTCAGTCGCACCATTCTCTCCCCGTACGAGTGGTCTCTCAATGCTCAAGTAGCGAACCGTATCTTCACACGGTGGGGAACTCCTTGTTGCGATCTCTTTGCGTCTCCCTTAAACACCAAGTGCATCAGTTTTTTCGCTCTAATCCCGCCTCCAGGGGATTCCCCGAGAGACGCTCTGGTGCATGCTTGGCCTCCCGGTCTTCTTTACGCTTACCCCCCTTTGCCTCTGATGCTCCAAGTTCTTCAGAAAACCTCTCGGTTGGGTAGCAGAATGATCCTCATTGCCCCATTCTGGCCTCGACAGATCTGGTTCCCTTACCTAAGGTCTCACTCGGTGAATCCACCTTGGATTCTAGATCCCATTCCGGATCTGATATTGCACCCATCGAACCTACCAACTCCGAATCTGGACAACCTGAAGCTGACTGCTTGGCTGCTCCAATTCCACTCCTAATTAGGACTCCCGGTATCTCGTCCCCCGTTAAGGCCATCCTGGTAGCGGCTCATAAACCATCTACCAGGAAAGTTTACAGCAGTAAATGGAAACGATTCTCCATTTGGGCGGAGCGGCAAGGTCTAGATCCCTTCACCGTTCCCCTTCCTCTGGTGCTAGACTTCCTAACCAGGCGCCAGTAGTTCCACGGTCAAAGTGCAGCTCGCGGCCATTTCTCATTATTATGTTGGTCATGACTCTGGACCACTTATGTCTGCCAAATTGTGTAAAATCTTCCTAAAAGGCACCTTTCTCCTTAGACCCCCTATCAAGCAAGCGGTTCCTCCATGGGATCTTTCTTTGGTTCTTCAGGCCTTGACCGCTCCCCCCCTTCGAGCCTGTGGCCACAGTAGATCCTAAATTTTTATCCCTCAAGACTGCTTTTTTAGTAGCCATTACTTCGGCCAAAAGAGTTTCGGAACTTCAAGCCTTATCCATAAAGCCTCTTTACTTGGTCTTCCATCCGGACCGCGTATACCTCAGGACCAATCCCTCCTTTCTTCCTAAGGTAGCTTCAGAAGCAAACATTAATCAGTCCATTAACTTCCCTGTTTTCTTTCCTAAATATCAAAACAAGGGTGAATACAAACTGCATTCCTTGGATGTTCACAGGCAGCTTCGTTTTTATCTTAACAGGACAGCTGGTCATAGGCAATCCGACCAGTTCATTTCCTTTGCCAAATTCAATCTGGGTAAGCCAATTTCCAAAGTCTCCTTGTCACGCTGGATTTCGCAATGTATTCTTTTAGCTTATCAAGCTTCTGGGAGGCCCGCACCGGAGGGAGTCCATGCCCATTCGACCCGGTCAGTTTCTACCTCAGCGGCCTTTAAGGCTAGGATTCCTCTGGATGACATTTGTTCAGCAGCCACTTGGGCTTCATCTCATACCTTTATTTCTCATTACAAGCTGGATATCACATCTAGAGGTAGAGCATCCTTTGGCTCCGCGGTGCTCCGGAATATCCTTCCATGACGGCCGCCCAAAATTCAGGTAGCTGGGGACTCTGTCCCACAGGTTGCAGACAAATGAATCTTCTACTTCAGATTTAGAAGTTATGTACTTACCATAACGTTCCATCTGAGTAGGTGGATTCATTTGTCTGCAACCATCCCGCCCTCCTATCCCCCTGGCCTTGTCAGTTTCCTGCATATTATGTGTTACCCTTTCCAGGGTATTTTGATTCAGGGCAAACTCGATCTGAGGTCATGTAGGGAGAGAAGGGCATTATGGGTGAGGGGAGGAGCTAAGAGCTCGGATCCATAGCTGGATAACCATGCCGGTTCGGATCCGATATCGGATCCATAACCCACAGGTTGCAGACAAATGAATCCACCTACTCAGATGGAACGTTATGGTAAGTACATAACTTCTGATTATTTCTGGCCTCCTTGATTCTGAAGGCAAATCCTCTGCCTTATCCATTTTAGGTTCTACTTCTAAAGTGGCTTGCCACTGTTTTACATTTATCTGTGATGCAACCGATGCCTCTTCCAGGGCTGCAGCTTTTGGGTCTGTTATGAGGGGGTATTCTTAGCTTTGTCTCCAGTCTCTGCCTGAGGACATTAAGGCCAAGTTGTTGGATGCTCTTTTGGATAATAACTCTGTTTTTGGGACTGCTGCTCACTGACCTGTTTTAAGTCTCTTCAGGAGAAAGGAAAGCCTTGCAGGACCTTAAACATATTTTTCTCTCTCCTATCCTTAAGTTCCAGAGGAATTATCCTCCTAGATCTGCTTTTGTTCACAGGCAACCCCGCGAGGCCACCAAGGGCAGGAAAGGTGGTAGATGGGG
The DNA here is from genome assembly GCF_019279795.1 of Protopterus annectens. Taxonomy (NCBI): domain Eukaryota; kingdom Metazoa; phylum Chordata; order Ceratodontiformes; family Protopteridae; genus Protopterus; species Protopterus annectens. The sequence continues at coordinate 521,802,802 of NC_056746.1, read as the reverse complement.
GGGCCCCTATGCTAAGGTTTCTCAGATTTCTGTGGCCCAGAAGCCTCCTTTATCTGAGAAGCCTACTTCTCTTTGACAGCTTACCCTCCCCCTTCACTTGGACCAGGTTCCTTTGTCTTCCAAATTGGCATCTCCTCACTTCAGACTTTCTGTCATCCATCAGGGTTACTTCGGGCTATGGAATTCTCTCCCTCCTTTTCCAGGGATTCCGCAACCTCTTCTAGAGCAACTTCCTTATTTCCAGGAGGTCCTGGGGTCCCTGGTGAAGCAAGGATCCATTCAGTGTGTTCCACCTTCCCAACTGGGAAAGAGTTTTTATTCTAAGATATTCCTGGTCCCTCAGAAGGAGAGCACTTGGAGACCTATTTTGGATCTCTCCCTGATCAACCTTTTTCAAGGTTCCTTCTTTTCGTATGCTTACTCTTCAAACCCTGTTTCCTCTCTTACTATCCCAGGCTTTTCTGCTGTCTTTGGATCTGAAGGATGCTTACTTTCATATCTCTGTTCACAGTTTTCTCAGGAAGTTTTTACATTTCTGTGTTTCTTCCTTTCATTTTCATTCCTCTGTTTTGGCTTTTGGCCTCTCTGCTACCCTAAAGGTATTCACAAAATGCCTAGCTCCTGTGATTGCTTTCTGCAGGCTCCAAGGAATTTAGATTTTTCCTTATCTAGATGACCTGTTGCTTCAGGTGCTTTCTCCCAGTCACCTGTTACAGGATCTGGAATTCACCATCTCTCTTCTTCAAAGTCTGGGGTTCACTATCAATTTCTAAAAGTGAGTCCTGACTTCCTCTCAGTATCGTGTGTATCTAGGATGCAGGACTCGGACAGTGCCAGTGTCGGCCTCTCTCCACCTCCATAAGTTTTGTCATTGACAGCCATCTTTCATTCTCTTTTTCCACTGACTGACATGCCAGCCAGAGAAATTCTTTGGGCCCTGAGGCTCATGACCTCTTCTGTTCCAATGCTCCTCTTGCTAGACTACATATGTGGAAGCTTCAGTCATACCATAAGTCAGTTTGGCTGCAGCATTGCCACCCTCTAGGTTTCAGTGCACCTCTCCTTCCCTGACTAAAAAAATTTGAGTGGTGGATTCAACAGTTTGCTCTAAACCCAGATCTACCCTTTCAGCCTCCAGTCCCTTTTCAGGAACTGTTCACCAGTGCCTCAGACATGGGGTGGGGGCTTCATTTGGTCACCTGAAAGTTCAGGGTCTCTGCCCCCCCCCCCCCAATCAGAAGTCAGACAATATCAACATCAACAAAATGAGAGCTCTAATTCTGGCCCTTTAAACTTTTCACTCCATGTTCTCTGCAGGACCCTTGAAAGTGTACACAGACAGCACTACAGTGATATGGTATGTCAAGAAGCAGGGAGGCACAAAATCTTACCTCCTCTGTAGGATAGCTCTTCAGGCTTGTGAGGTAGCTCTTAGTTATCAGTTACCTCTTCAAGCAGTATACATTCCTTCAGAGCACAAGCTAGTGGCAGACTCACTAGGCATGTCCAAAACATAGGCTCACGAATGGAAGCTTCACAGAGATGTGTTTCTGGACATTGTCCATTGGTGGGGTATTTCTCAGGCAGGCCTATCTCAACATGCAGCCTCTCCTGTCTTCTGTTTCAGTGTAATACCATCTGGTGTGGAAGATGGGCACCCCCTTTTTTTTTTTCTTGGAAGGGGACATTTCATTATGCTTTCTCTCCTCTTCCTCTACTTCCAAGAGTTCTGCAGGAGATTCAGCTGGACACCCCCAAAATTTTGATAGTGATTTCCTTTTGGCCAAGACAGCACTGGTTCCCCCTCTTAATGCATCTGGCCAAGGGCAATCACCACAAGTTACCACACCAGTTGGACCTCCTCGCATAGGACAAGGAGTCTCTCATCCATCCTTACTTGTCCACTCTTCATCTGACACTTTAGGTGACAGGGTTTTGATCCCTTTCAGGCACTTGTTTTCTGAGGACTTGCTCATGGTTTTCCAAGAGGTAAGGAAACCCTCAGCCAGAAAATCGTACATGTCCAAATGGAAAATTTTTTTTGTCTGGTCCCATGTTTGTAACAGGACACTTTTTCAGTGGGGTTCCCATTGGTCCTCTTTTATTGGCGTGAGTTGCTGCAGTCTGGCCTGGCCTATTCTTCTGTGAAGGCCCATATGTCAGTTGTTTCTGTTTGTCTGCCCTTGAATCCTCCTTTGGCTTCCCATTTTAAGGTCAAACAATTTCTTAAAGGCGTCCTGCATCTAAGGCCTCTCAAGGAAACCTATTCCTCCTCTTCCTTGGGCCTTTGATTTTGTTTTGGAAAAATTGACTTGGGTTCTTTTTGAGCCTGCAGATTCTGCTTCTTTGCAACATTGTACCTGGAAGGCTGTTTTTGCTACTGGCTCTTACATCTGCTTGGTGGGTTTCTGAGCTCCAGGCCCTTATGGCCATTCCTACTTGTTTGTTTTTTCACAAGGACTGGGTGTCCCGTCGTATTGATCTGTCTTTTAATGCCCAAGGTAGTAAATGAGCTGTCCTTGAATCAGTTGGTACAAATCCATTCCTTCTTCCTGTCTCCTCAGTCTGCTAATGAGAAGGTCTTGCATACCTTGGATTGCACTTACAGCTCAGGTCCTATTTGAATAAATACAAGGCCATTCATAAGTCTGCACAGCGTTTTGTTTCCTTTCTGCCCAGGACATTGGGTTTGACTGTTTCTAAGCAAACCATCTCCTCCTGGATGTCTAAGGCCATTTCTTTTTGTTATTCTTTTCACGGTAAATCTTTGTCTACTTCTGTTAGAGCTCATTCCATTAGGGCTGTTGCCTCTTCTGGTGCTTTCTTCAAGGTATTGGACACGACTTCCATCTTTGAAGTTGCTACTTGGTCTTCAATGCGTACCTTTACTAAGCATTATAAGTTGGATATGGTTTCTACAGCCAGAGCAGGTTTTGCTAGAACTGTTTTATATGGGCTTGTTGAGGGCTCTTCTCAGCCTTCCACCTCCCATTCTGTTTCTTGAGCTTTTGAACTCTCCCTAATGTTAAGAATACTGCAGCAGTGATATGGAAGTACGTAGTACGGTTGTGTAAAATCTTACCATAACAATAGCTGTCCCATTCGTCACTGTTACAGTATTCGCACTGTCCCTCCAAATCCTCTTGTTCCGGTTCTTGTTTTTGACTCCCTTCTGGCTGAGGAGTTTTCCCTTTTTCTTCTGCATTTTTAACTTCTGGATGTGTATGAAGTCTTTTGTCCTGGAGAGACTCCTCTCTTCTGCGGCAATTTAGTTCTGGATAACTGCGTCTGTATGTCACTTATGCCCTACGTTCTGTGTGGGGAGCGTATATGTGATGTATGGCACATGCAAGATCATTAGGCCGAACGTCTGGCTGCTTGGGCGGGAGATCCGCAACATTAAGAATACTGCAACAATGAAGAGAAGGACGTCTACTGATGTAATGTGATCCTATCTCGCCTACATTCTCTACAGATGGGTTCGGAGCCGATCCTCTGCTCCGACTCGGCCGCTATACAATAGAACGCAGTCTCTTATTTGCCGAGTTACCTCGTATCCCAGGATGCACCACTACTGCTTCCCCAGATCTCGTTTGCCGCTTCTGAAGCAAAGACGTGGTCTCGGACTTGGCTGAGCTAAGTGCCTCTTAGTGACATATTTTCTGTCAAATTTTGTGCTACAATTTACCCAAAAGCTGTTTTAACAGCTACTTGTTGTTGTGTGACTGTGATTTAGTATTTTTCTGAGGTAAAATTGTATTTTTTGTGGCAGTGATCCTGTTGAGTTAGAGGGGCCTTGCCCTATCCTAGGCATTTTACTCAGAGTCTAAGCTGTCGTTGGTAGTTTTGTGTAGTTTTTTTTGGGAAGTTTAGTGTGTTGGATTAGTTAACATGTCGAAAGAACATAGACCGTCAGGTTTCAAAAAATGTTCCAAATGTAGCTATAAAATGTCCATTACGGACGACCATTCTTTATGTGTTTACTGTTTGGGCCCGAAGCACCTCCAGGAATCCTGTAGCGTTTGCCACACTTTTTCCTCTTGCGTGCTCCAAGAGAGGAAAAATAAGTTGATTTTGAAAGGGCTTATTACCCCTTCCTTTGAGGAAGCCCTATCTTCTTCTTCTTCCCCTTCGAGGAAGAAAAAATCTTCGGCTCCGACCAGCCCGTCGGATCCGGCAGCAAAAAAGTCAAGGCAGGCTTCTCCGTCGGCTCCACGGACTTCGGAGCCGAGGGCGGAACGGTCTGCCTCGATGTCTCCAGCCTCGACTCCTCTGGCTTCAGAGTCGAGAGCTCGGGCGTCGAGAGGCGAGTCATCTCCATCGGCTCCACTGCCTTCGGAGCCGATGAGGGTTGCCCGCTCAGACAATTCCCCTTCGGTGCCGAAGTCCCCATCGGCTCCGAGGGAAATTGCAGTGGTAGTGGAATCTCCCTCGGCGCCGATACTTCTCGAAACCATACGGAGCCGGTCCCCCAGTTTTTCGGAGCCGGCGGAGAAGTCGACTCGGACCCGGTCGGTCTCTTCTCGGTCGTCGAGGATGTCTGATTCGGATGTAGACAGGGTGCTTCAAAGGCTTTTTCAGTCTCCGGTCTTTCAAAAGTTGGTCTCTGTTCCAGCCCAGTCGGCTCCGGAGCCGGTTTCCCACGCTGCTATCTCGGTTCCTCCTCCAACAGCTTCGGCGCCGTTGGAGTATGTGTTGGTAGAGCCGGTGGAGGTTGTCGGGTCGGTTCCAACCCTAACTCCAACCCCGCCCTTCGGGTCGGGGTTCGGTACGCGGACCTCCTCTGTCGGCCCCAGGGGGGACTCTTCGGGACCGATCTTTTCAGTTCCGAGCCTCCCTCTCGGTGCGTCGGCGGCGGGAGTTCCGACTGCTGTTGTGGCCTTGGGGGTTGAACCATCCCAGGACTCTGGGGGTCCCGCCTTCAAGGCCATGAGGAGTGCCTTGGCCAGATCCTCTCTGGCCACTTCTACCATCTCACCACCACCTTCCCTTGGCACGGAGACTGGCTCCTTTGCAATCCCCCTGTCTCACGACAGTGGAGCCCTTGGGCCTGAGATTACCCCCATCGGGGGTTCCCTTCTTCCTGGAGGTCCCTGCGAAACGTCTTCGGAGGAACCTCTAAGGAAGAGAGTGCAAGAGGAAGCACGTCAACTCCCCTGATGAGTCTCTCACCTCTGATACCGACCTCGATGATGCGGAAGGGTCCCCCAAGTCGTCCTCGGATGATATATCCTTTGCGGACATCTTGGAGATCCTTAAGCAACGAGGCGACTGGCAGTCCAAACCCCCTTCTGCTGAGGAGTCGGTGTTCCTCAAGGCCTTCGGAGCTGAGCCCTCCTCCTCCTGGGTGTCTCCGCCCTTCGATGAGCTTCTGGATTTGATCTCTCAAAGGGCGTGGGAACACCTGGACTCTGTTGAACCGGTGCCAGCTCGCCCCAATAAATTCCTTTCGGCACCCCCTGATAAGGACTTTCTTTCCAAAGGTGTGGCTGTAGATGCCTTGGTGGTGGCATCTGCCACCCAGCAAGATGTGGCAGAGGCTTCAACGTCCGTCCATCCTCCTAATAAGGAGTCTAGGAGCATGGATCGGTACGGGAAGCGCACCCTTACTTCAGCAACCTTTACATTAAGGTCTCTGAACTACTTGACGCATTTCACGAGACTGCAGAGGGATCTGGTCAAGGAGATTTCGGATACCCTCTCCGGTAACTTACCTGAGCAGTTAGCCCAAACGGTTAACTCCCAGTTGGCTACCCTGTCCTCGTGTCCATGAGGCTCATTTCGTATGCAGCCGAAGGAGCGAGCAGAGCGGCGGGCACAGGTGTTGCTCTACGGAGGCAAGCCTGGCTACGCCTGTGTCAGTTTGCAGAGGCCTTTAAGTCTTCCTTTGCCGACGCCCCCTTCGATGGGTCCTCTCTGTTTGGATCCAAGGTAAAGGACACTTTGACTCGCTGCGAACAGGAGGGTAAGACTTTAACTGCCGTAGGGGCCCGGTTTTCCACTCCCTTCAGACTTTATCCCAAGGCTCGAAGAGGAGGGAAAATGTGGTTCCGTAAGTCTCAAAAGCCTTACTCGTCGCAGCAGAGCGATTCCCCTTCTAGAGGCAGAGGAGGGGGAAATTTTTTAGGGAGACGCCGTCCCAGAGGCGGCGGAGGCCCCTGCAACACTGGAGACCGCGAGTCCTTTCGTGGCTCCTCCTCCTCCTTCCAGCATCCCTGAAGGAGTGCCCGACTGTGCAGCTCCAGAGCCAGTCGGGGGTCGTTTTTTGAGGCACCTAAAGGCCTGGGAAAGTATCACTCAGGACCAATGGGTGCTCCGAATCATCGCTGGAGGTTACACCATTCCCTTCTCTCAACCCCCCCCCCACCATCCCAAAGAATCCCGGACCCGCCACCCAGTCAACGGGATCTGGCAGCCAGAGAAATTTCGAAGCTGCTTCAAAAAGGAGTCATCCAACCTGTCCCCGCAGATCAGGCCAGATCAGGGACTTACTCAAGATTCTTTTTGTACCAAAAAAGATGGGGGACTTGAGGTCCATTTTGGATCTCAGCAGGTTAAACTGATTAGTGAAAAAGTCCAAATTCCGGATGGTCACCTTGCAATCCATTCTTCCGCTTTTGGAGAAGGGTGTTTGGATGTGCTCCATAGATCTCAAAGACGCCTGTTATCACATTTTGATAGATCAGGCGTCAAGGAAACACTTGCGCTTCAGCCTAGGAGATGGTCATTTCCAGTTCCGTGCACTGCCCTTTGGTCTCACCACAGCCCCCAGGGTGTTCACCAAATGTTTGGCAGTGGTGACTGCTCACCCGAGAAGTCTAGGATTCCAGGTGTTTCCATACCTAGACGACTGGCTCCTAACTGCCACCTCCAGGCATCTACTCTTAAAAACTCTAGCAGCCAAAACCTCCCTAGGCAACTCCTTAGGAATCACCTTCAATTGGACAAAATCCGTATTGCTGCCATCACAGCGTATTCTGTTTATTGGTGCAGAAATAGACTCAAGGCAGATGCGAGTCTATCTTCCTGCGGAAAGGATAGCAACACTGCAGTCTCAGGTTCGGGCGTTACTCCTCAGACATCGCGCTCCAGCGAGAATGGTCCTGCAGCTGTTGGGTTCCATGTCAGCCACAATTCTTCTCGTCCCCTTGGCAAGGTTGCATATGATGATACTCCAGTGGCTCCTCTCAGTCCAGTGGTCTTATCATGACCTTCCCCTCAGTCACCACATATTGATCACAGAGACGTGCAAACAGGATCTTCGTTGGTGGCTTCTTTCCTCCAACCTGGATCAGGGGCGACCCTTCGTTCCCCCATCCCCCTCGGCCACGTTGACTACGGACGCCTCCCAGACAGGGTGGGGGGGACATTATCTGGACAGGTCGGTCCAAGGCACCGTGGCAGTCCGACGAGAGTCTTCTCCACATCAATATCCTGGAAATGAGGGCGGTGCTTTTAACGTTGCAAGCACTGCACGATCACCTCCCCCAGGGTACGATTGCCATTCAGTCCGACAACATGTTGGTAGTCTGGTACTTGAACAAGCAAGGAGGGACCAGGTCTTACCCCCTTTGCAGAGAGGCCATGAAGGTATGGGATTGGGCGATTGCTACCAAACGTTTTCTAGTGGCAACACACATTCCGGGGAGATCCAATGTGATAGCCGACAGACTGAGCAGGACTCCTTGAACGACAGAGTGGTAACACAGATTTTCACGAGATGGGGAGCTCCATGTTGCGATCTTTTCGCAACTCCCCTCAACGCAAAATGCCAGCAGTTCTCTCTCTCCCCAGTTCCGGGGGAGATCCCCAAGGATGCTCTAGTCCAAGCTTGGCCCCCTGGTCTGCTATACGCCTTTCCACCGGTTCCTCTTCTCCCCAAGGTGATTCAGAAGGCGATTCGGTTGGAAAGCAAAATGATTCTAATCGCCCCATACTGGCCTCGTCAAGTCTGGTTCCCCTTTCTTCACAAATATGCATTGGAGGGTCCCTGGTTCCTGGACCAAGTTCCGGACCTCTTGACGCATCAGTCAGAACAGCTCCATCAGTCCCTCCATTCATTGAAGTTAGCAGCTTGGCTACTCCTCTTCCGACCATAGTTAGGAGCCATTCTTTCGACCCTGAAGTCATGCATATTTTGTCCTCGGCCCACAAGACTTCTACTAAAAAGATGTATAGCAGTAAATGGAAGAGGTTTGCTATTTGGGCCCAACTCCGAGGATTAGACCCTATGACAGCCTCGGTGTCAGAGGTTCTGAAGTTTTTAACTTCCCTGTTCAACCAGGGTTGTTCGGTGTCTACCATCAAAGTTCAATTGGCGGCTATTTCCAATTTTCACGAGAGCGTAGAACCACCTTTAATGAGCAACAAGTTGTGCAAAGCTTTTATTAAGGGAGCTTGGCTTCTACGGCCCCCTATATCTCATTCCTCACCACCGTGGGACCTTAACGTAGTGTTAGGTGCATTAACCACACCTCCCTTTGAGCCGGCAGCAACCTGTGACTTAAAATTTCTTTCTTGGAAGACTGCCCTTCTAGTTGCTATTACATCAGCCAGGCGAGTTTCAGAACTTCAAGCCTTATGTGTCAAACCACCATACCTGGTATTTCACAAGGATAGAGTATCTCTTAGACCAAATCCATCCTTTATACCAAAGGTTTGTTCTAACTTTTGTTTGCAACAATCACTGGAATTACTGTTTTTTTTCCCTAAGTATTCAAACAGAGCTGAGTATACCTTTCACAGCTTAGACGTGCACAGACAATTACGTTTCTGTTTGGATAGGACACATCAAGCACGAAAATCAGATCAACTGTTTGTGTCCTTTTCGGACAGTAAATTGGGCAAAGCCGTCACGAAAGTCACTATTGCCAAGTGGATCAGAGACTGTATCAGTCATATTTATCGCATTTCAAATAAGGAGCTTACAGTTCCAGTGAAAGCTCATTCTACCAGGGCTATGGCCACTTCGGCAGCCTTTCATTCCAAGCTCTCTATTAATGACATCTGTGTGGCTGCTACGTGGTCTTCTCTACACACCTTTATTTCTCACTACAAATTGGATGTGGCATCTAGGGGGTCGAGCTTCCTTCGGTTCCATGGTTCACCGGACCGTTTTCCAGTGAGCCACCCAGGAATTAGGTGCTAGGGACGCTGTCCCATCTGTAGAGAATGTAGGCGAGATAGGATCACATTACATCTTTTACTTACCATAACTTTAGATGTATGGGATCCATCTACTACACCTCCCATTCCACCCCCCTCCCCCCCCCTTTAGGGCCACAAGAGACCGGACGATCCGAATTCAACTGTTTCCTCTCTTGAAACACCTGACAACGTTATAACAACAGTCTATGTGTGTGTGCATGTGTGCGGACAAACAAGATCTGGGGAAGCAGTAGTGGTGCATCCTGGGATACGAGGTAACTCAGCCAATAAGAGACTGCGTTCTATTGTATAGCGGCCGAGTCGGAGCCGAGGATCGGCTCCGAACCCATCTGTAGAGAATGTAGGCGAGATGGATCCCATACATCTAAAGTTATGGTAAGTACATAACTAAAAGTTATGGTACAGTTTTACACAATTGCACTTTTTTATTGTATTAGTATGCATTAGATGTTGGTATTTTTGAAGTTAGTAATGTTTTGGGAGTTATTTTTTTTAATCATGGCAGGCTTTGTTACTCTCTTTTAAGTTTTTTTCCCACTAAATTTAGCCATGGAATGCATGTACTTTTTATAGTTTTCTTTTTTTTTTTTTTTGTTGAAATCAACTTACCCTGACTTGAAATCACTGTTGGAGAAAGCGAGTTCTGTAGGTTAGGTAGTCTTTTGTTTATTTAAGTAACAGGGATTCATAGATATTTAGTGAAATAATGTGTTGTAAGTGTTAATAGATTAACTTTGGCAGTTTGTGTAGACTAGCATGTTAAAACTGTGTGGTGATCGCTCTGGATACCTGATAAAAATTATTGCATCTCCATGTTTGTTGGATGCGTTGGTAATTATTACATCGAACAGGGAGGATTTTCTTGTGTTTTTGTCTGCTGGGTGAAAACTCACACCTGGGTGCCGAGGTCACTACAACATTTTCCTTATTGTAAAGATGGGCCTCTATTACAGGAGGTTTAATTTATCACCCAGTGAAAACTCTAGCTTGGCTAGGTTTTTTCTTGTAGTTTTTTACTAATTGGTTTGTCAGTGTGACTTGTTTTACTTTTTGGTTTTGGATGTTAGTTGGGATATTTTGCAGATACCTTAATAGTAATGAACATCAGCTGGGTGTAAAGACCCTGTGTTTCTGAAGTAGAGCCATAGAACCAAACAGCCCGCTTATGCTGTGATGACAAGGTCAAAAGAAGGCTGAAACATGCACGTCCATCACTAGTGGGGTTTGGCTGTATTGGGCTGAATGTATCCACAAAGACTTTAAAAGAAAAAAAGTTGTGAACATTCAGAAGCCATATAGCTGAAACACTTGATGTCCTTAAGGGTCATTTGCATATATCCAATGGGCCTCTATTACAGGAGGTTTAAGGTATCACTCAGTGAAAACTCCATCTTGGCTAGGTGTTACTTGTAGTTTTTATTATAAAGAAGCGGAAGGTTTAATAGTTATTTTCCAACATAGTGAACATTTTAACACACCTGCTTACAAGTAAAACATGATGTGTCAGAAATGTCAGATTCTGATCACTTGGATTATTGTAAAGTGAAGCATGTTTGGTTTTGCTTTGAGTGCTTTAAATTTGCTCTTGAAACTAGAAAAAAAAGTTATGTTCCATAATACTGAACAGTACTCTATATCTGGGTATATCCCTGCTCTGTACTGTGGAAGTATAAACTTGGGCTCCCTCGCCTGAGCTGACCGTTACCAAGCACCTTGATTGTTTTAACCACTACCCTTCTCCAGTAACCGAGCTGGGTCTGCTTCCCCATAATTAGTAATGCTGTTCCTTCTGCTTCTCTGCAGTACATTCCACCTTCAGCATTGTAGCTTCTTGTGATAATCACGTCACTGTGTGCAACGTTGCACATTTTTGGTGGTGAAACTCTGTTGCAGTTGTGCGATCACTTTGGATAACAAACCTCTCCAGTCCGTTGTGATCCAGTGTTTTCTGTAAACAGATAGACCTCTCACGTAGCCTAAATGCAGTGTTGAATCAGTAGAGCAGAGCCTTTCAATATTCCACTTTACACCAGTCTTGCTGATGACTCCACATGCTGTATTGTACACCCTCCTCTTTTTAATTTTTTAGTCATCCATCAGCTTTTCTCCTTGTGGCTTTGAACTTTTCCTAAGGTGACATGAAAGAAGTATACCCCAAGAGACTGAGGACCTTTAATTCTTGTAATTTCCCCCTTTGTATTAATCTGATTCAGAATTGCTACAAAATTATTTGATGTGACATATTCAGCTTTGTTGCATGCAGGTTTGACTAATGATATGGAAAGTGTTGGTTGGCTTTTTCTGTAGATTATCAGAATTCTGGTTCATTGTGCTGTAGCGCTTGGTTGTGTCTACTCATTATAGGTGCAGTGCCTTTTAACTACACCTGACTTACCCATACATTTTCTGTGTACCACTAAAATGTTCCATTTTGTTATGTCAGCTTATTGCTAATGACAGTAGCACTGTTCCAAATTACAACTAAGTCAAATAACCAAGGAGCACAACGTTTCGGTAGGACTCCAGGATCTAGTAATTTCTTGCGAGTGACTGGTAATTCTTTTTATACCATGTCAGTATGTAACATGTATGATTTTATGGTAACTTTAAACTACATGCGTACTTGTTCAACAGTTACTTTATTGCCTTTTTGTAATTATGTAATGAAACTGCCTTTTTTTTTCATGGCTAAAAAGGGTTCCACGTAATGGGCCAGCATCCCACAGGTTAGCAGAAGAGACAAGTAAAGCAGAAAAGACAAAATCAGCTTTGCTGGGCTGTACTGTACGAGATTAATTATTTCTTGAGGCCAGACTGTTGACAGTTTGATTTATGAGTGTGAATGTGGAATAAGGAGACACCTTGAGGGTGAAATCCTGTTAATTTTTAGCGTGATATATAGACAGCATTTGTAGGACAAATTTGTAGTAGTGTACAAAATTGTTAGAATTGTGTTATTTTTTTTTTTTTTTTTTTTTTGCCAGTTCTAGCGTTAGTGAGTGTTACTAAAGTAGTGGTCTGTGCTTGGGCCATCCATTATCAAATGGTTGTATGCAGGTATACTGTTGAGATGATATCCCTCCCCCCACTTCATGGAGCTCACAGACAAGTACTTTTTTGTAGGCAAGTGATGGTGGTACTTGGTTTCAGACTTGTCCTAGAAGCTATTTGGGTCTTTTAGTTGAAGTAGGTTGCTTAATCCTACCCACTCTGTTGGAACTTGATCTTTTTTTTATATGCAAGAAGTTCACAAACTGTACAGAATTGTTGCCAGTGTTATTCTGTTCAGTCATCTTGGTGCACAGCTGTTTGTCTACATATGTGCTGACTGGCTTTTTAGCTTTCAGTGGGATGGAGGTTTTGGCAGTTTCCTGTTTTAACTCTGGACCCTAACTTCTCACTTGTGTTAGTTTAAAATTTTTATTTTTTTCTTTCCTCGAGTGTCGATTTTGTTCGTGGTACTAACTTTCAGCTTTAGATTGTGACTGTGCTATGCAAGTCATCAGAATCCCTTTTAACTGCTATATGTCCTTACCACTGACATTTCCTCAGTCTTGGAATTTCTTTGATCTTAACTGCTTTAACTTTTGACTGAATAAGTTTGTTTTAATTCTTGTAATTTCATCTAGCTGAAGGGATGTCGCTTCTTAATCTTTGTGGTTCCTAATTCTTTCACCCATCTTTTGTAAAATTTTAATCCAGAAGGGCTTCTGAAGTTTGGGAAATGGATGTGTAACCCTGTTGGGCTTTGTTCCTTGAATAAGGCCCGATTGACAGTAAAGAATTTTTGAAATTGTCTAGATCTCCTCCTCATGGTATGGCAGCTGTGTGTCAGAGGGCTGTCCTCCTCATGGTTTAGCAGCTGTGTGTCAGAGGGCTTGTGATTCTGCAACATTGGCATCATTCTGTGTTGTTAACACAGCTAGGAAGCCTCATGAGAGCTGCAAAGTTTGTGATCCAGCTCTTGTCATCGTTCACCTAATTTTGACTCCTATGTTTTGTATTTCTTTGGGTTCAGCCAAACAAGTGAAGCAAGGATGTAACATTTCCACTGCTGCACTTTAGGATTAAGACCATGTAAGGACTTCCATATGTGTCCTGCATGTTAGACTTTTTTTTGAACTTCAGCAGCAGCAGTCTAGACTTGGAAGGGGAGGGGCATTTCCTATGTCCTTCATTTCATTCCAGCCATTCATTGCAGAGGTCAGGCTGCTGCTTCTCATTGCTCATCTTTTAAGCCGTTCTTGGCACTTTTTTTGTTATGTTTCTTAGATTTGCCTTGTATTGTTTATTATTTTGCTCCTTGTAGTAAGTTTAACATTGGTAAGAAAAGTCTTGCTGCTTTTTTTACCAGGTTTGTTAGGTTTATCTTGTGGATTGTTGTATTAAGTGTGTGAGATTGTGAAGAAAATTGTTACAGCAGATGGCATCCTGTGTTTTTTTATGTTTAGGGTCTTCCTCACAGCAAGAGGTTCTCCGGTTTGATTCTCGGCTGGGGTGCCTTCTGTGCAGAGTCTGCATGTTCTCCCTGTGGTCGTGTGGGTTTCCTCCGGGTGCTCCAGTTTCCTCCCACATCCCAAAGACAGGACATGCTGTAGGTGGATTGGACACTCTAAATAGGCCCTAGGTGTGAGTGTGTGCATGTGTGTGCCTTCTTTGGAAGGTTAGGTGCCGGCCTGGCAACTCGACACCATAAAACTCCACTGCCAATCATGAGTGGACAGGTGATCCGCTGTGGCGACCCCTAACTGGGAAAAAGTCGAAAGAAGAAGAAGGGTCTTACACATGTTCTGTCTACCCATTTCATTAAGGTGACCAGAAGTTAATATTTACTCACCATAAAAGTTCATTCTGTTCCAAAGGGTTCCTAAGATGGAGAAGAAAGAGAAGAAAAAAAAAAATTTTGCCCCTGGAACAGGCAGTTGTCAAGCATCCCCCTGGCTGCACACTGTCCATTTGTTCCTTTACACTCGAGAGCCCGTCTAGTGCTGGGGAAATCTGGGAGAGGAGATCTCACTGTATGGGCCAGGTAGGAAGGCCTGGTAGTCCCAACGTTGCATCAAGCTCGGTGACTGCTGGGATTGAAGTGCTATAGGCTGCCTACCTCAGAGAGCTAGGATAATGTTTTCCCTTGCAGCAGCACTGAGATGTTTAGAACTACACAAAGGCTGTGTCAGTTGTCCTGAGAAGTTGTAGGTTGATAGTAGCAAAATCACTGAATAGTTGAAATGGTGGTTTGCACTAATATCTGTAGTCATTGTCTTCATTATTAGATTGTTGCTGGTCTCATGGAGTTGGCCAACTCTGTGATCATACCTGGTCTTGTAACATTCATTTATTCTTTAATTGTAGCTGGTTCCATAGTCTGTCTTCGTTTGTTGACCACAGCCCTTGATCTTGGCTGACTCGCTGATCATAGTTGGTCTCATGGTCTTTGCCTACTTCTTGATTTTAGCTGGTCTTGGGTCATTCTGTACTAATATCTGTAGTCATTGTCTTCATTATTAGATTGTTGCTGGTCTCATGGAGTTAGCCAACTCTGTGATCATACCTGGTCTTGTAACATTCATTTATTCTTTAATTGTAGCTGGTTCCATAGTCTGTCTTCATTTGTTGACCACAACCCTTGATCTTGGCTGACTCACTGATCATAGTTGGTCTCATGGTCTTTGCCTACTTTTTGATTTTAGCTGGTCTTGGGTCATTCTGTTACTTCTTGACTACAGCTGGTCACATGATTTTACCTGGTACCCAGTTGTACCTGGTACCTTTGTGTAACCTTCATTCATAACTGGTGCCATGGCCTTTATTTGGCTTTTTAGTTTTGGTTGATATTGCAAGATAAGCTTATTCTAAGACTATAGCTATTATCACAGCATTTCCTGAGATCCCTGCTATAATTGGGGCTACAGCTGTAACTCCCTTTGTCCCTTCATCTACTCTGCTGACCTAGTGGTTGCTGTACCTTACCTCCAATGATCCATTTTCCCTCATTTTTAAAGGCAGGAATTGAACTAAGGAGGGAGCTCTCCATTTTATCTCCTGTCCATGTGCACATAAGCCCTTCCCAGGTGGACTGAGAATCCCCAAGGCTCATTTGTTCCCTCTCCAAGGAGCTCACCAGCACCTTCATTGAACTCATGACAAAGGCTGAGTCTATCCCCTCCACATTGTAAGAGCCATATGGCCCATTTCTTCTGTGGTTCTGAGTTCATTGCCCCCCCCCTTAACTAAAGGCAAGAGTTAGGTGGTAGAGAGAGTAGGGTCACTCAATTAAGTAAACTGACCTGACTGAATCCCCTGTGTTGGCATTGTAACCTTTACAGTAGCTGCTTTATTGAGAGTGCATGACCATCATTAGTCATGACGTCCCTATATTTTTACAACAAGAACTTTTCCACTCCCATTGCTACCGTTGGGACATCTATTGTCCAGTCAGTGTTGCTAATATACCAGGCTCATGCTGTCTTTCGGGCACTCTATGCCATCATCCCCATTCATTGCTCTTGGCTGTCAGGGCATCATCCAACTACATCACATGACAGGGTAGAGAAGCTGCGACTCATTTCCCTGATTATAGTTGGCGACATGAGTATATGGTTATTCTGTGACCGTCATCATTCCTTGATCGTACTTTGTTGTTTGGAAAACATGTCTTTGAATCTGGCTAGAGTAATAAAATGTATACTTCAGCCATACAGATTTCATGTTTTGAAGGCCAGGTGAGACACTAGCCAAAAGCCACTTAATTCATCATTTACTTTGTGTAATCCATTCTGGAAGGATTGCTATGCTTTTTAATGCCATCCTTGCCTTTGTTATTGTCTGGTATAATTTGGTAGTGCAAGGTGATGACAGAGTTTCAAAAAAAAAAAAATATATGGGTAAGCACACAAACTCTGCAGTTTTAACTATACTTTGGAGTCACTCATCAGTAGGTTGATGTAGTTTACTCTATGGTTCAATGACCTTTGAAGTTACTGTTACAGCAGTATTCACTGTTAGCACACAGTTTTGCTGTGATGCTGAGATAAGTGATTGACTTTGCTATCCTTTCAGGTCTTTTATGTGCATATTGTGGTTACATCTTCGGTACTACAGTTATGGCACATCTGTCAGCTGATCACATTAGAGATGTTTATTAGGTAAACTTTCGATTTACATATTTTATCACTATTTTTTGAGCTTTATCAAGCAGATAGGTGGGCTAGTTGTCAGTCCTTTTTCAGTTATGACCTGGGCCAAAAGTAGTACAGTAAATTTAAGTTGCATTACAGAAGTTTCGTTTTTCAAAACTCCGTGTGGATTAACATTTTTGTTTTATAAGAAAATTTTAATTACATAACTAGAAATCGTAAGTGAAAAGCTATTGAGTCGAGCAGATGAATTTTGGCAAATGTAAAGTGGATTAGTGCAGCCTGCATTTTATGTTCAGTCAGCAGAAATCGTCAGACTGCAGTAGAAAACGTAGTAGATAAGCCTAGCCTAGAGGGCATACCTCTCAACCACGTAGTGTGAGAAGTCTGTACAGTATATCCAAAAAAGTCCAAAATCTGAAGGCAAGTAAAACAATTTATTAACATAAAACGTATGAAAGGTTAAGTGCTTTCATCTCAAGCTGTAAGAGAGAAATAAACAAAGTAAAACCACTCGAAAGCAGCAACTAGATGAAAGAAGCATGCAGAACAGTCCACCAGCAAAAATCCAGGTTTATTTAAGCAGTTTTAGTCAAGTTTCAGACTTCATCTACAGAGTAGGCTGTGTTTTAGCCAAGACACTAAGAGAGGATTATTTTGCTGCTACAAGATTTATCTGCTGTTCGAATAACAGAAATTGTGTGGGAGGTTTCAATTCCTGGTCCCTGGTCTTTAGTGGTACACGTCTAGGATAATATTTACTTCTATCAAAAAACTATCCAAGTCTGAGCACATCCTAGCTGCTTGTATCAACTGTCCTTTAAAAATGTTTCCTTTCATATATCCTGGGTGGTTACTCTGGTAATCCAGGTAGTTGTTGGAGAAAGTTTTCTTTCTAAAGATTTTGGAACCAAACCGTCTGTGGGCTTTATCTTTAAACAAAGTTGTATCTAAAAAATCTATACTGTTTTCAGATTCAGTTCCTGTAAAAAGGAAGGTGTCGCCAACACTATTTAGATAATTTAAAAAATGCATCTATCTTGTTAGCAGACTTCCATAAAATAAAGACATTTTCAAGGTATCTGTAATAGGCTAGCCAGTCCTCTGGGAATTTTGAGCCAAAAACATGTTTTTTCTCCCACATATATAGGACTAAATTGGCATGTATGGGTGTGCAGCTCGCACCCATAGCTACCCCTTTATGTTTGAAGGAGAATTTTTCAAACAAGTTAAAGTAATTGTTATTCAAAATATATTCCATAGTGGCCATCAAATAAATTCAGCATTGTGTCACTTAAGGGGGTTAGTTCTCTAACTGCATCATAAAATAAATTAAGTCCTTCAGAATGTGGTATAGAAGTAAACGGGTCTTTACCATCAATTGTTGAGAAACTACACTCATCACTAAACCAATTGGCATGAATTTTGGTTAAAAAGTCTCATGACTCCTTTAATAAGTAGTCAACTGGTTTTATTAAGTCCTTAAGTAGCCTGTCTACAAATATCCCTAAAGAGTATGTGGGACTATTATGAGCTGCTATTATAACCCTGAAGGGTGGATGAGCAATGCTTTTGTGAATTTTAGGAACTCCAAAGTCTAGAGAAATAATAGGATGTTCTAGTTTCAAAAATTCAAATAAGTTCTCCTTAATGATGCCATTTAAGAGGGAGTCTTCAAGAAAAAGCTGAATTTTTCTATGCATAATAAATACTTCATTCCTAGAAGTCTGTTGGTATTTGTCAGTATCACAGAAAATTTCTAAAAGTTGCTTATTGCAATTCATTCTAACAAAACCACCCCCACCTTTATCAGGTTTCATAATCCTAATATCCTGTTTTTTTCCTTAATTCTCTTAATTGTGTTTCTTCCTTTGACATGTTATGAAAAATCATTTTCTTACTATTAAAGGTGTTGTAGATATCTTCCACACAGGACTTTTCAAAACACTGGAAGAACGGGGTGCAGTGGTGGGTTAAAGCAACTTTTCTTGTGCCTTGTAACACCAGTATTTTTGAGTGAAACACTATTTTCACTGTTTTTAAATAAAATCTGTAGGTTTAACTTCCTCTTAAAGAGATGTAGCTCGCTAAGAACGTCCACAGTACCTATTTTTCCTGACGGTACAATTTTAAAGCCTTTTTTGAAAAGCTCAGAGTGTAAATTGTCAACTTTTACGTTCATATAATTAAAAATATTAAATCCATTTAGCATATTCATAACCCCTCCGTGTGTGCTCTCCATCTCATTAGCTCCCAAAGTACTGTGTAATTTGCAGGCATTTGGCTTGATGGTTAGTTATTCCTCTTTCTGTTTGCCCAACCTCGTCCTGTACCTCTGCCCCTTCCCCATCTGAGTTTGGGTTTATGGAAAAAAACAATTTTTTTGCCCGTTTTTGTTTTTCTATCCTTTCAGACCTCCTGGGGGGTAATTATGATCATAATTGTCATTATATCCTTCTTCATCCCTTGTGTCCCCATGCTGTTCATAATGTCTATTGGTGTGTTCATTAAAATTTAATTCCACAGAAGCAGACTCAAAATCATTACATTCATTGTTAACATCATAATATGTCTTAGGGAAAGGGTAGGCTAACTTCTTATGGTAGTCATTTTCATCTCTAAGCAGTTTTTTTATGCTTCCTATCTAGATTACTTTTAACAAATTGTTCAGCCTTATTAAATACAGCTTCATATTTATCTGCATTTGTCTCAAACAGTAAATCATCAAGTATTTCATTATTTAAAACATTCAACTCCTCTAACAGTTTGTTAATGTGTGTGTTATTAATCCTGACAATAAATGCTATTAATTCACAACCAAAATTATCAAAATGCTTTAAAAGTTCATCTGTCTCTGTTTCCCCAACTTTCAAGCCATTAAGGAATTTGTAAACACGTAGGCCCTTGGGTACCATTTTAATTTGAATGCTCTCATTGAAGTAGCAGTTAGCACATTGCAAAGCGCGTACCTTAATGAGTTTGTTCTCAAAATCTTCCATTTTAGTCCTGAGTGATGTACCAGTAACTCGTTGGTGAGACAAGTTGTTTTCAGTTAGTGGGTTAACTTCTTTACGAGCCTAGTCATTAAAATTAAAATCCTTAGCATTTTCCAGTCTAAACATGTTGTCCTGGTGCCTTCCATCTTCCTTATGTTCATCACATGATCATGTGAAGGCAGGTGGTTGAGAAAATTTGCCCTGATTGGCTAATCTCATTTCCTTGCCTGTGATGCCTTCTGCAAAGCATCGTGGGGCTTGTAGTCTTTCCAAACTGCTCCAAATAACATTGACTTGTTGAGAAAGTAAAGAAACCAATTGCATAAGTTCACCAATGCTTTGGTTGTTAGTATCATTAAAACCTGAGGCAATTTCATTGTACAAATGTACAGAAGTCATTGAACTGCCTTGTTCCATCTAAATACGGTGTATACTGCACGTAAATAGCCAGCCAATAATGTGTGTCAGCACAAGCACAAGGAACACTGCCACATCACGAAAATGTAAGGCAAAAAGCAGTGTGTCTAAAAGACGGCTCAAACAAGACTATCAGACAACATAAAAAGCCATCCTGAGCAAGTAACTGACCCACACGACTGTGCTACATCCAATACAAATGCCAGTAGTATCCAAAAAGTCCAAAATCCGAAGGCAAGTAAAACTATTTATTAACATAAAACATACAAAAGGTTAAGTAAGCGCTTTCGTCTCAAGCTTTAAGAGACTTCATCAGAACAAATGCCACCTAGGAAGACATAGCTAGAAATAATGGGGGAAACAAAGGCCCAAAATAGGGACAGATTTAAATATTGATGTCATGAACTTAGAAAGTTGATAGCATTTTCTGAAGGATATAGAGTCTGAAACATAAATGTCTGTCATCATTTAATTATTTTAATTCTCACTGATGTGCCAGGAAATCACAAATTTTGTAAGGAAAAGACCAAAAACATGAGGCGAAAATCTGGACATTCTGAAAATCTGGACGGTCTGAAAATCTGGACAGTTGAGAGGTATGCTAGAGGGTTATAGCATTGGCTATTGCTTTTAGAACAAGTGTAGGCAGGTTCTTTTAAAAGGTTTTGCTTTAATGTGTTTTGAATTGATGTAGACTTTCTTGAATTCTAACGTTTGCTGGTACATTGTTCCAGACTGTTGGCTTTAGCTTTAAAAGGGCCTTCTTTCCATGGTGGTTTTAAATTTAGGTCTAATAAGGGTTAATGCCTAATGAATCACCTCTGAATGTGTAGTTGTACTGTTCAATTTGAAGTTTAATTTTAACGGTTGTACAGTGGTCTAGCTTAAAAATTTTATACAGATGTTTACTGAGATGGAAAGTAGCCCTATTTGGTTGTGGGAACCAGAGTAAAAATGAAAGTATTTGGCAGTGATGGGTCCCGTTGTCTTCCCAGTACGACAAGTCTACCGATTTTTGTTGATGTGGTCTGTTACTTTTGTGTACTGGAGTTAGAGTGGAGTGTTTAGTAATGGCAGGCCATATTCTAATGTAGATGGGCATGCCTATGTGTCTTTAAAAGAGAGGGATGGGTTAAGGTTCATGCCCAGATACCATAGTTCAGAGACGATTGGAAAGGTGCTATTGCCTCGGTTATCTGTAATTTAATAGAGGGGGCATTTGTGAGAATTTTTGAGTAGTGCAAAAAAGATCATAAGGCCTTTTTTTTTCCCTGTCAGTGCCGTGGAAATAGGATACATTTTAGGTTTTGTTAGCTTATTAATTTGATAATTTTTTTCAGTTATTTTGACTTGTTAATTTGAATACTTTGTACTGATTAGAGTTGTGTGCATACATTTGAAGATGGCGACGTACTGGGCACTTCACTTCTTGTTTCTCATTGACTTCCTCAGCATGGGTGCATCCCCTTTAGGAAGCTTAAGGTACTTAGGAGTCACATGGGTGGTTGTTGCTTCTGCTGGCATCCACTTGGTGCCCATCACATTGCTTTGTAAGTACAACCCTGCACAAATCTTCAGTTGGATCTTCCAATTTCAATTATCTGTGATGTATCCATGGATTCCATGCAGTCCTCATTCTGTGTGGGATGGGTAGGTGGAACCTACTTTTCTAATGTCCCTACATAGGGGCTGTACTGTAATGCCATGTTTGCCCATAGCAGCTGCAAAGTTATCATTGACTTGGTTTGTATTTGTGACCTGTCTTAATGTCAGTTTTGTTTCTACTCTTGCGGCTTGCTAGCACCACTACAGTGCAGATGATATATAGATCTACTTCTACTTTCCACAGGGCACTGTATCATTAGTAGGTCATGATATGTAATGTATCCAGAATTAGATGACTTGTAATTGGTTAATGTTAAACACTTCTAAGACATTTACCATGGCTGTTCCTGCCACAGTCAGATTTCTGTGCTCCAGTTTTGAGTAGACTAGAATTCAAGGCCAGGGTATGGAACATAGGGGATGTTGTTCACACTGGGCTGTCAATAAACGAGTTGATACCAGCCATTATCTTTCTATTTGCATTTTAGGAATACTGCCCTAATAAGGCACCTTATTTCACTGGAGGATCTCCTGGTAGATCTGCACACTTTAGTCTCGCCCACTTTTACTGTTGCAACTCCCTGCACCTGTGGTTGTCTGCATATTATCTGAGTACAAACTTTATTGCTTTGGAATGCACACATTGAAATATAGGAGCTGTGGGGCTATATAGTGTGAGTGCATAATGTCATCTGGCGCTACCTGCAAGAGAATGAAAGAATCAGGACATGGGTACATGGGTAGTAACATACTACTTCACAGAAAGAATGGTGGTGGTGCTAGTGCCGTGCTACTGTTTTGAACACTGTGGGGTTAGCATGCAGAGAAGTTTAAATGTGCTCCAAACCAAAATGGATGAGGGTGTGGAAGCTAGCTCCTGCATTTTGGTGGATTTCATGGATCAGAGCTAGGCTTCTTTAAACATGCATGTATATTTGTATAGCTGTAATTTATTTGTGTTATCGTAGCACAGCAGGCATTTGAGAAGTGGCAGCTACAAAGGTTGTTATAGGATGCATCTTTAGAAATGGCAGTGACAGGTAGTTGTGGGATGGAGCAGCAGAATAAGTGGAGGTGGAGTACTTTCTGCAGTGGAGTATATGTGGGATGAAGCAGCAAAATATGGGGAGGCGGAGTACTTACAGGATGGAGCAGCAGAATATGCGGGGGAGGAGTACTTGCAGGATGGAGCAGCAGAATATGCGGGGGAGGAGTACTTGCAGGATGGAGCAGTAGATTATGTAGTGATGGAATAGTTGGGATGGAGCAGAAGAATATTCGGAGGTGGAGTACTTGTGGGATGGAGCAGCAGAATATATGGTGAGATGCTTGTGGGATGGAGAGGCAGAATATGCAGAAAAGGAGTACTTGCAGGATGGGGCAGAATTTATGTCAGTGATAAGAGCAGTTGCGGGATGGATCAAGAAGAGTAGCAGTGACGAGCTACAGCATAGTGTGATTTTGTTCTAGGCAGATATGGAAGTACTTCAACAGATTTCCAGCTTTCTGTCGCATTTTGTTTTATCTCCACTAACTTGGCCTGTGCCTGACTTTGTGGAGGGGGCTGTTGTAAACCTTTAAAACATACAATAAAGTAGATCTGTTGGGCTCTTGTCAGCTGCCTCTGATCTCATTACTCATAGTCTGCTCCACTTCTGAGAATGATGTCTTTTGGTTGTGTTATTCATACTTTTTTCAAATACTTTTGGGTCAAGGGCCATTGGTCCCTTCTGACACACTCCAGCATAGGGCTAGCACCCTTCCATTTTTCTTACATTTCCTCCATCAACAACATGGTTTACCATGCTAGCGGGGCAAGCATACATTGCTACAAGCAAACCTTATGTGTCTGCAGCAGTGTGTGTGTACGTCACTGTACCTATATGTCCATTTGCATTCATAATTTGACCATCCTTCCACTGGCCACCTCTGTGAGTCATTCATAACCAGTAATGCTTCTGCCTTTCCTTCTGAATTAGGCAGGAGGCTTTCAGCAACATGATGTTTTCTACCCAGGTTCACTTTCCTGCAGCTGTTTACAACAATGTAAGTGTCCAGATTCATGTGGCAGGGGAGAATCTGTACACCTTTCTACTTATTGAATATATCATTGTTAAGTTTGGGAATGAAATACCACTGCAGCTTGTCATGAAGCTGTGATGGAAGAGCTCAGGATTGAAAGACCAGAACTGCTTCTGATCTCATCATGGTGGCTGAGATGGGCATGTTTCCAAGCTCTCAGTTCCTGAATAGTAAAGGGAGTTCTTAAAGTCTTGGCCAAAGATAAACACAACTCAGATATGTAGCGAGCTGTCTTGAACCCCAGTTTCTTGGGTCAAAGTAGACCCCCATCTTTTCTGATGTATATCCCTCAGTTTTGCCTGCTCTTTAGCTGGGATCTCCGAGGTTTATTGAGGCCGTAAGAAGGTTTCCACTTCACAGGCTGTGCTTCAAATTGAAAACCGTTCTCAAGTTAGGGAGAGCAGTACCTTAAGCCTTCCATTTGGGCAGTTTACATGTGATCTTTACCTGTGTCAAGCACTTGCATGTTGTGTTAATTATTCCACTGTCTGGGTGCATATTTCATCTGTTTCTGCTCAGCTTGGCTCCTACTGGAAGAGGCAGTACAGTGGTCCTTCTCTGGCTGATTCACAGTTGAATCTAGGATAGGGTAAACTTATTACCCATCTCCAGTGGTTGATTTATGAGTTGGATAGGAGAATCATCACAGCATTTTAGTTGAATTATCTCCGTCAACTGAGAGAGAGAGAATTGTGAAGGTATATGAGTGCAGGGATGCAGGGGGGGTTTGCCACCTGCAAAAACACCATTTTACACAGGTTTTGTATGCTTTCACTGGTGTGGGGTTCAATGTGCAATTAGCTTGATCTCCTCACTGTGTGTGTGTGTGTGTGTGTGTGTGTGTGTGTGTGTGTGTGTGTGTATATATATATATATATATATATATATATATATATATATATATATATATATATATATATATATAATTTATGTATGTGTGTGTGCACTTGCATATACATATTTTTTACTGCAAGTATGTCATACATTATTGCCTTAGATCACTTGACTTGGCAGTTCTATGCGGCAGTTGATAAGTTAGTCTAGGATTCTCACTGGTCACAGGACTGCATGCACCTAGTAACTAACCTATGAACCTAGACCAGACAGAGGTCTTCTGTGTATAACCTGTAAGAAGCAGAATACAATGACCTATCTCGGTCCTTTTGAGTAGTTTGATTTCAACTGTGTATGATTTTTTTTTTTTTTTGTAAGAAGTCATTGGAACCTTTTGAGCTTTCATGTGGCTTGTTCAAATGGCATATGTATGTTCTGTGGAATTCTCCTACATCAGTAAACTGTGTCATTGAATTTTGCTAACTTTTGCTGAAGTTTTGTGACCATGGGGAGTGTAACGGTAGTTCTTTGAGATACTGCAGTCTTTGTAATAGTATATGGTAAAACAGTCACACATTAGTGTTTGCCCTTCTGTGTGTCAAACACTAGTGTGCAGCTGTTTTACAATGCTCCATTAAAGACCACAGCACTATATTGTATAATAGGTTGGATCCCAAAGTAAAAAAAAAATGAAACACTAGCCTCTTTCGAGTGATTAGCTATGCCATTTAGGTTGGATATAAAATATGCATTTCTGACATCGATAAATGCACAGTGAACAAGGTTTGAATTGTTTGTCATTGTCCTCAAAGTTTTAATGATGTCTTTTTTTTATGAATTGTCCATTTATTTTGCACTCTTAATTTATGTCCTTTTTTTCTAAGTCAAATGATGATACACATATTATTTCTTAAAGGACTGCTTTATTTTTGTACTCTTTTGAAGATCCTTGTATGGGATCTTAACTTTAGATCACCAAATTTTTCTCTCTGCTGTCTGGTTTTCTGGCTGGGCATTATTGAAGATGGTTTCTTGGAAAAATGCATTTTTCTGATGACTGTCAGTATTGCTTGCAGGATTTCATGTGTAGGGAACCTTGCTGGTCTTTCATAAGTTTCTGACATCACTAAGGACTATTCCACTTTTCCTTCCAAAAGTGGTTTCCATGTTATCCCTGGACAAGTCAGTTCATCTCTGTTATCTTTGCTGATGCAGAAAGTAGTAGGGAGAGGACCTTTTATAGTGAGAAGGTGGACTGTTTGCTGAGGTTTTTCCTGGAGTGAGTGCACAGCTTTAGGAAGGCAGGCCAGCTGTTCTTTCCTTTACTTCAGGGATGACAGGACTTGTGGCTGGCTGACGATCAGACAGACACTAGGTAGATCGCCTGCTTCACTGTCTTTAGTCATGCTAACCACTCACTGATGAATGTGTGCAAGCTTCAAGAAACTTCCTTTGCAGACTTGTACACCTTATCTGTTGCATACCTTCACCAAGTATTAATATCTTAACCGTGACTCTAATTATCTGGCTTCTGTTGGTTGATCAGCCCTCATTCTTCAGAACTTAGTATTTGCTGCTTATGCACAGGTTGTTACTGCTGTGGCTTCATCTCAGTCTGGGACTTGTTAATTATGGTGCCTTCTGTGACTTAATGCTATAGGCAAGTATGTGTATATTTTGTCTAACATGAGAGATCCTTCTTAGTGTTTAAGGAATCCCGTTGTGGGTGGGTGGTCCCTCCTCCAGCCGTAGCTGTTGGAGTTGCTCGTGTTTTAGGCAGGTATATGTTTGTGCATTTCTTGTTGGTAATCTAGGCTGATAAACTGATGTGCGCTGGGGTTAAGCTCAGTGTTGTAGCTGGTGTATGATTAGGTGACTTATGTTGATACTGAGCGTGTACCTCCCCATGTGGCATTTTTCTTAAAAGTTGTCAGGTAATGATAATTCAAATGGATTATCTCAGCTAAGGACCCCTTAAGAGGTGTCTTCACTAGACTAGCTGATACGGTAAGAACTTTTATGTTATGTATGCTGCTACTCCGTTAAATAGTCTTGTGGCAGACCGGGCGCAGAAAAGTAGTAACAGAACTAGAGTAGATAAGTACGTCTGCTGTCCACCATTTGGTGTGTAACGTGTAACTGGTAGTCGGAGATAGATTTACACTATGCCTTGGTGCCGGGGGGGGGGGGGTCTGCTGCTACGAATTCCGGCAGCCTGCTGAGGCTGTGATGAAGCCTGTGACTTTCTTTGTGAGGATACTGTCTTTTAAGTTGTCAGCGGTATTGCTGTGCATGGTTGTTAGTGAGTTGAGTGTGTGTACATGTTCATTACAGAGAAAGCAAAATAAGTGTATGTGACTGCCTGCATACAGAAAAAGGGAAACATGACATTATAAAGGCAGCCTTTTTGGTAGCCCATTACATTTACCACAGTTCATTCGTCTTTGCTTATTCTTAGAGGGCGTGGAGAACAAATTTCCAGCCGCAGCCTCGTTTGGGCTGGGGTCAGCAGTCAGAATTTGTCCTTAATTGTTGGCAGTTGTTTTTTTCATTGGTTAATATAGTTCCAGGAGACATGAGTCATTTTAAGTGCCAACAGGCAGAGTTCAGGGTGATGAAATGTAATTGTGTGTTGTGTCATCAGTGTCAAGTCAATTACTTCACATTACTGGTGATTGCAAATGGAGAGGGGGTATATTGATGCAAACAACACAAAACAATAGAATATGTGAGCATGAAATGAGTGTTTTGCCCTACAGGCTGTGTGTTGATGGTGGCATCTGAACCAGTTATGTCTATTCCCTCATGGATGGTTATTAGGCAGTCAGTGGGTCTGTTCTGATTTTTTTTTGTCATACAGTGTGCAAAAAAATTCAAGTATAGGAAAAGATAAACTGTAAAAAAAGAAAACCAAGCATTATTATTCTTTTTGGTTTTTTTCCCCCGTAGCTTGGACGATGATAAAAGCAGTCATAGTTCTGAAGTCTGTTTGAATACGTTTTCTGGTGAAGGAGTTAATTTTTCTAAATGACCTGCAGTAACTTGTAGCTACATGCCAACACTGAAGAGGTTAATGGTAGATGTCCTGTAGTAACCTTTTGCTATTCACCTTGGTACTTTTTGGAAGGAGTAGACTTACAACTCGTAACTCGTCTGTGTGGGGGGTGCTAAGTCCTAGATAGCATGGCAACTAGGTGCAGTCTGATTGGTTAAGGATGATCACCTCATGCAAAACCAAAGATTCATTATTCCACCCCTTACTTATTCTAATAAGTTCTGTGGTTTAAGAAGGGGAGGTGTGTTTAAAATATGTGGGGCATTCCTTTGTTTTACAGTATGGCTAAACCTTGTAGCCTGTTGTACCCGAGCTGAAGATGTGTGTGTGTGAATGTGTATGATATTTTTTTTTTTTTTTTGAGGCCAGACTACTGGGGAGGCGTTAGAAGCCGTAAATTCTCTGCACGATTCTGTAAATCTTTACATTTTGTGGCAGTCATGGATTGCACATTTGAAGGTAATCTCTAATTTGTGTGAAGGAAAACTAAACTGGTGCAATGTCTCATTAGTTTTATATTTTACTGTATGTTTTGCAGACAGCTGTTAAAGAGGAATTGATACACCAAAACTTTCATGATAACAGGCTTTTTATAACACATTTTTATAGTGTTACTGTGTTGTATTTAAGCAGTTCTGATCAGAGCTTCTAAATTATTCAGGTTACTTTTCTTGTAGGTCAGCTGCAAGGTTTGAGAAATGTGGTGCGAGGTAATTCTAAATAAAATTCTAATTTGCTGGTCTGTGTAGAATTTCGTGTGAAGTGCCATGTTTTTTTAGTCAATAGGTAGAGTTATACTACAAACCTAAAGAGTACAGTAATTTCAATGTTTTCCTGCAGTGTTACTACATGGGGTTGATGCTTGTTTTTGTCTATCATGGACATTGTATATTTAAAGGACAGTGCTCCCAGACATGCGTAAAAGAGAGGCTGGGTCAATCATAAGAGTGCTGCTACTTTAAAAAAACATTCAGGGTCAGACATAGTAGTAATCTGAGAGGAAATTAATTTGCAAAACGAGCAGGTAAGCCTTGCCATTGGAAATGCAGAAATCTGTTGTGGATAATGCTTATTGTGCCATCATGGCCACTGTCACAGTTTTTTGCAGAAAAGATAGGTGACATGTTGTGGTCCTTGGGCAGTTGTATGTAAATCCATCCATCCACAACCCCTTTTCCCCAGTTTTGCACATGGGGTTGAGGTGTCACTTCAATAGTGACAATTATCTGGAACCAAGGTTTATCCCTGCATGTGAATGCATGGATGTATATGTGTATGTATACATACAGTATGTGTGTATGATGTGTACATGTGTGCCTATATGTATCCATATGTAATATGCTTACACACACACACATACACACACACGTGTGCTTGTGTCTTTTTCTAAAATGTTTGTTAGTGTTTTATTTGCAGACTCAGTGGTCCTTTAGCAAGATATGTTTGCTTATCTCTCAACTGTCCAGATTTTGCCTAATATGTTTGGTCTATTCCTCATAAAATTTGTTGTTTTCTGTCAAATCACTGTAATGATCAGAGAATTGAAGTCACTAAATAATGATTTACATTTGAGTTTCAGACTTCATATTTTTCAGAAAATTCATGTTAACAGAAACCTTGTAATGCTAGCAACTGTCTAAGTTTATAAAAGCAATATTTAAAATCAGTCCCAGGTTTTGAGCCTTTGCCCTCCTGTTATGTCAGGCTTTGTCCAACTTTCAAGTACTAAGAGGTTGAGAGGTTTGACATGGGGAGTGTCTGTCTTCATTTTGTGAGAAAAATGAAAGTTGGTCTGATTTTTAGACTTCAACATAATGGAATGTGTTTGAGTTTGGGACTTTGGAGTTGTTTTGTTTCATGTTATGCCTCACGTGCACACTTGAGAGATGATGTGTTCCAGGACGATTATAGTCAGTGTTCATCATTGTACTTCCCTGATAAACGTAAGAAAGTATATAAATGTTTAAGTTCTTTTGGCTAAAGTTTTGAGTGTATGTATATGTATGTCTCTTTATATCTATCTGTGTGTGTGTGTGTGTTTTGTGTGTAATACATGTATATACTTATATATATTATATATCCATCCTTAACCCCTTTTCCCATTTTGCACATGAGGCCGGGGTGTCACTTCAGCAGTGACAATCATCTTGAGCCAAGGTTTACACAGCAGGGTGGCTAGCCCTGCCATGCTAGTTCATTTGTACCAATCACTCATGCACACACTCTTACCTATGGTCAGTTTAGAGTGTCCAATCCACCTACTGCATGTCTTCAGAATGTGGGAGGAAACCGGGGCACCCGGAGGAAACCCACATGACCACAGGGAGGACATAGACTCCACACAGAAGGCGCCCTAACTGAGAATCGAACTGGAAAACCTTTTGCTGTGAGGTGACAATGCTAACCGCTGCACTATATATATATATATATATATATATATATATATATATATATATATATATATATATATATATATATGTGTGTGTGTGTGTGTGTGTGTGTGTATATATATATATATATATATATATATAGATTAAATAAATATATATATTAAATATATATATATATATATATATATATATATATATATATATATATGTATATATAGATATATATATATATAGATATAGATGTATATACATAGATATGTAGATGTAGCTAGATATATATATATATATATATATATATATATATATATATACACACACACGTAGATATGTAGATTAGATATATATATATATATATATATATATGTATGTATATAGATAGATATGCATAGATACATACACACACATATGTCTGTATGTATATGTATGTAAGTATTTATATTGCATGATTACACTTTTTTTCCCCCCTGAGGCTTTAGTCTTTGATTTGAGCAGATTCTTGTGAAATCTGTAGACTGCTTACAGTTTTGCAGTTTGCTACAACACAGGAGGTAGTTTGAGACTACACCTCGATGTTTCTTATTTAGTTGAAGAAAACTGCTGCTTTTATTTATTTTTAATTGCATTTTTCTAATCTTGACTTGATTTTACTTTTGTATTCATGAGTCTTTAAACCATGGTTTAGCTGCAGAGTGTAGTTTTACACTTAAAATGACACACACTGAAAACAGTGAGGACTGGAAAACATTTCCTTGGATGACAAGACTTGTTCTAAAAAGGGAATTGTGAAAACAGTATTTGGGAGGACAAGTGGGGTAACTTTGGGGTCCTAGTGACCTTTTTCGTTTACTACAGCATCAGGGTAGTACACTGGGTGCTGCAGATTATGAAGACAAAGCTGCTGTAGGAGGAAGGTTCTTAGTGTGGCAGGACCCTATATTTTGTGATGACCTGAATACTGTAATTGGTATGAACTGGAGAGGGAGCAGTGAGTGGCAGAAGGAGTTGTGATAGTGGGAGACCTTGACATTTTTGGTAAGAGGCTGGGCATTCTTCACTCAGTGTACCAGAAACATTGTGTTTTCTTTGAGGACTGATTGTTGCTTTACCAGATTACGGAATACCACAGCCAGACTGTTGTGTTTGTTCTCAACATAGTAATGGAGTGCGATGAAGGATTTGAAGGCTGTGTGATTTGTAAGTAAGCCACCAAGTAGTAACCATTTTTTAAACACCTTTTTCGCCACTGCAACTCTTGGTTTAGGTCAACTTTGCAATTTTCTTAGCACTATATTGATCCATTCGTTTTTCTTACTCTTTGATTATTTGCCCTTACATACTACCTTTTGTGATGTGATGGGATCCTTCCTTTGCAGGGGAAATCGGGCTTCAAGTCCATTGCTGTAAAGTGAGAGAGTAGGTTTCCAGAGTTGAATCACTTGCACATATTGAGCTGATAATCTTAATTTTTCCTTATGTCCTGCAATTCCTTGAGGGTTCTTGGTTTGAAGAGGGTATGCGGGCGTCTGCATTTTTCAGACTGTCTTCCAGTGTACAAGGTATGTTGTCCAGAGGTAGCTGTTAACCTATTCTAAAGAGGGACTTCTTTCTCCTTGAAGGACTGTCACCCCCACACCAAACAGATGAAGAGGTGAATGGCTACTGATTTTTAGGTGTTTTTTGTCCCAGTGCCTGTTCCAGTCAGGCATGCCCATTTGTTCCCCAAATTTCACCTGAGTTTGGAACAAGAGCTACTTAGAGGGAGCTGTCAGCCAAATAACCATGAGGGTGTTTTGGTGCTTCCTCACCTGTACTTCTGCTTCACGTAGCAGATGTGGAGGAGTGTGTTACTCCTGCCATGGCTGAATGTGTCTGACTTATCCCTGCCACCCCCAGTCTGGGGCCCAGAGGAGGCTATTCTAATTTGGTCATGACTGAGGGCTCCCTATCTCACCTGGCAACTGAGTGTGGCTTACCCCTCCCCAGATCAGGACCACAAAGGTAAACCTCTAGCCTCAGCAGGCAGGCATTTCTTCCAGTCAGTGAGCTACATCATGCTGTCATAGGTGGAAGAGGTGTATTGTGCTCCCCCCTGTGGTGATATAGGCACCAAGTCACCATAGGGAATCTGGTGTTCTCGCCATGACCTGTGTATGGTGCATGTTTGTAGCAGCATGACTTGTGTATGTTCCTACAAACATGCCCCCAGAAGGGCTACTGTCACAGTTTGGGATTTCAGGCTCACCCCCTTGTCGGTGGTGTCTTTGCAAGCCTTCACCTGCACTGAAACATAGTAAGACTGGAAAAAAATACTCCCTCCCCCAGGAATGGGTGATCTGATCCTGTGGCTCTTTGCCATCCTCTCCATGCCAGCTCAAACAGGTACTTGGGCTGGTAATTGAACTTGGGTCACCTAGTTCATAGCAAGGATTTATTTCTCTCTGCCATTCAAGATGGCAGTGGCCATGAATTGTCTATTCTCCTGCCTGTTGCATCTGTTAGTAAATACGATTGTTACACAAGTCCACTCAGTGTATTTTAAAAACGAACGGTCTTTTATTCACATCAAGAACTCCATAAGATTTAGCGCTTTCGTCTACTGCACCATAGATGCCAGTAGAAGGTGTTGAATTGCTCTTTAACTTTATGCTTTCTCAAAAAAATTCAGAAAAGGGCAGGAAGAATTAAAATAAAGTATCACAGGGATGATCTGTCACTAAGCCTCTGCCTTTTCAAGACTTTTATTTTTTACATTTCTGTTAGTTGCACACCTTAGGGTTGTTTGCCTTCTAAAGCGCAGTGTCCCTCAGCTCTTATATCACATCAGTCCCTACCTAATATACCATACTGGTTAAAGTTGATCCTTAGGCCTCTATCTAGGGCCACAAGCTGCATGTACTCAGCTGGTAGGGATTTGTTTCTTAGTCTATTTCATTTCAGTCCTTGAGCATAACAGTCATCCTTTCCAAGTCTCAGATGTTCATAGGTTCATACTAGGCTATCTGCCCTAGGGCATTTACAAGCCTAGCCAGAGTGTGTTTGGCTTTCGCCACCCATTTTAAAATGAATTTTGCTGTGCCCTTTTTCGAGGTTAGTATACTGTGCATCTGTCTAACAGTGACACAGAAGTGATACCCGGAGTAAATCTACGTTCTCCCATCCACTCATCAAGATTCTCTCTTGAAGAGAGTCAATGAGGGACTCTGCCTAACCTGGACTGGGATTCTATTCCAGAGTGAAGGGAGCCTCTGGGTTATGAATCTGTCCCTCCAGCATGTCCTATTTATTTCAGTGCTGAGGTTCAAGTCTCTCGAGCGCGTAGCTCGATGGAATTTGGATTTTCTGAGGTGCAACATGTCCATTAATTCCGGGTTGGACATGACTTTATACGTCAGGCACAGATCGCTTCTGAGCAGGTGGTATGCCACTGAGTAGAGCTGGAGTTTCTTTAACCGGGCAGCATATGGCATCTGTTTGAGCCCTTTGATCCTCTTGGTGAGGTACTTTTAGGGTCTTTCCAGTTGCTGCAGGTGTCTGGTAAGGTACATCTCAAAAGGGGCATTGTACTCAATTATGGGCCTGATGAGGGATGAGTAAAGAGGCACAATGACCTCCCTTGATCTAGATGTGAATCCCTTCATGATTAGGTGAGCTATATAAAATGATTTTCTAACCACTTTGACCACGTGGTTGTCGAATGAGAGATTGCTATCAACTTGGGTCCCCAGGTCCCTAATTACTTCTTCCGTACTTAATGGATTACCATCTATGTGGTAATTTGTGGGCACTTTGTTTTTGCCGAAGGGGATGACTATACACTTTTTGGCGTTTAGCTTGAGGCCATGGCTCTGGCACCAGTTGTCTGTTTCTATGAGGCCCTTTTGTAGGATGCTTGTGTCGGTTGGAGAGTCGATTATGGCGCCCAGTTTGCAGTCATCTGCGAACTTGGTCAGCCACAGTCCTTTCGTGTTGGCCTGTACCTCCGAGAAATATATACCGAACAAGAGAGGTCCCAGGACTGAGCCTTGTGGGATGCCACTTGTAACTGGTTTGGAGTCTGACATGGCTCCAGCAATTCTAACCATGTGGGTTCTGTCCTTTGTTCAAACCTAAAAATCCGAAAACCGTAAACAGCGAACTCACGGAACAGGGATTTTTTTTTTCCTAGGGGGGAAAAAAAAATCGCTGCTCCATGAAAAAAAAAATCACAACTTTAAAACAAACTGAAGTGGGGGGCTTCACCCCCCACACTCCCCTACTTAAATATACCAACAACGAGATTGCACTACAGTGGAGGAAATAGCAAATCCCCGAATACGGCCCACCAATTTTTTTTTTCCCTGGGGAAAAAAAACGATGTTCTGTAACTTCGCGGTTTAGGGCTTTCCAACTTTTCGGTACAAACAAAGGGCGTTAAAACTGATCACCATTCGATGTGGTGGTATAGACCTGTTTTTAAAGGTAGACTTTGCAGACCTCGTCCATTTATCAACTTGATATTTTTACAGCAGTATATGTTTGTGATTAATTGTCAATGTAGACCCCTTAAGAATGCTTTGACAAAAAGAAATTCAAGGAACATAAACTGAGAACTGTGTTGAACTGCAAAAAGCTGGCATTGCATCTGTCTATATGTGGGTGCGTTTTTCTTAGTGCAGTGTTTGTGTAATAATAAGTAATTCTGTAACCAGTTTCATAGTGGATATTCTGATAGTATTTAAGTATGTTTGGGCATATACTGGTTGACACAAAAGGCCATTTGCCCAGCTATGGGGGCTGTTGTTTCCTGCTTAATCCTTGTGTTGGAGCATGTTCCTCAATGCTCACTCAAGTGTTAAAGTGTAGCTGTTTGTGTTGCAAAGTATATATTATTTATATTTTAAGAGACTGCAACCCACAGTTCCTTTCAGCTAATGTCGGAGCAAAACATGGGAGAAGCAGAATCCTGCTGTTTATAGTGCCTGGTGTTCTGGGTTTGACTTTCTGCAGGCAGTCTGCATAATTTTCTGATGCTGCACTTTGCTGTGCATTGCTTGTTGCTGAATATGCAGCTTTGCTTAACTGCTTTGATGTCATGCCAGCCTTGAAGTAAACAGAGTGTCTATTGGAGATTAACACTGATGTAAATGTCAGTGATTATCTTCAAACTGTGTGTCGACTAGGTACTACTAAAATTGTTGTGCATTATAAAAGTATTTAGTTTGATGTTGGGCATCATGGTGACTCATTGATAAGATCTATGCCTCACAATTCCAGGGTATGGGTTCATTCCTGACTTACACACACTGTGTGGCATTTGCATGTTCTCCCTTTGTGTGTGTGTGTGTGTGTGTGTGTGTGTGTGTGTGTGTGTGTGTGTGTTTCTGGGTGAAAAGTTTCTTCTCATCTCCCAAAATATGCTGTAGCCCAACATAACACATCTGAAATACTTCAGGTGCAGCTAACATTGGGTAAGACAACGTTTCAAGTCTTAGCCTGCTATAGGTCCCCAACCATGTCCCAAGACTCAAACTCCACATTCCGAAGCACCCTGGAGAATATTGGGGTCCAACCTAACACTCATACTGGGTGACTTCCAACTACCCCTCCATTAACTGGGAAAACTACTCATGTACCAGTACACTTGCCCAGTGTTTCCTGGAATTCATTAATTCCAGTGCCTGGACCAGCTCGTTTTTTCCCCCCACTAGAGGTAGCAACATCCTTGACCTGGTCATTACTAACATGGGCAAGCGTTGCTCTACACCAGTAGTCAACTCCTCCCTGGTTAGATCCGAACACAGACTAGTCACCTTGGAAAGCCACCATGAAAAACTTCTCCAAAGCTAACTTTGGGCTCCTAAAAACAGAGGTGGTTAACTTCACAGCACCCATGCAAACGGAGATAGTTGCATGACCGCCGAATCGTACACCAATGCACTGTACAGAACATGTACACAAATGCATGGATCTTGACATACCCAACAGAACCAAGATGCTCTCCTCCAAAAAAAAAAAAAAGGAAGACAATCTGGTGGTCCCTTGCCATAAACAAACTCTACAACAGGAGGAGGAAACTGATGCAAAGTAAGGTGAAGTCCCAAGACTAGAAAAACTCCCTTATCAGCCTCAACAAAAAGTTGAGATCCTGCATCTAATCCTCTAAAGCTAGCTGTGAAAACAGAATTGCAGCAGATAGTAAAGACAACCACAAGGCTTTCTATAGTTATGTAAAGAATCTGCACGGCAGTGCCCAGATTTGCTCTGAGCTACTGCACAATAGTACCTCCTATACCGAGCCAACAGATATTGCCAATATACTGGCTGACAGATTCAGTGCCAGTTTTACACCCCCCCCCCAAGGGACCAGTCACAATACCAGTAGATTGCCAGGCACCCAGTATTCCTGCTGTACAGGTTAAAACAGCACTGTCCAAGGCCAAGAATACAGCTTCTGTGGGACCTGACAATATCTCTAGCTGTGTTCTACATGAACTACAGAGTGAACTGGCACCTCACCTGTGTGCCCTGTTCAGTCACAGCCTCACCTCAGGCTTTGTCCTACCGAATGGTGCACTGCTGTAGTCATCCCTCTCCACAAAGGAGAAGAGACTACAGACCTTGGGAACTATCGTCCCATTAGCCCGACGAGTCTGATATGCAAAGCTATGGAACACATCATCATGGACCTAATAAACAAGGACATAGGGAATGTCCAAACTCTGGATCCCACACAGGTTGGTTTTGTGAAGGGTAGAGCATGCCTGCTCAACTTGGTCAACTTCTTTGAGTCAGTCACCAAAGCTGTGGATGAAAGCAAGGTGGTTCATACAGCCTAACTTGATCTGGCCAAGGCCTTTGATACCATTCCCCACTCAGGAATCATAGAAAAACTCTCTAAGCTAGGCATCAACCCCTATATCATTAGGTGGGTTGCAAACTGGCTCACAGGTAGAACCCACAGTGTGAAAGTAGCTGACTCCAAGTCAGACTGCTGACCAGTCATGAATGGAGTTCCACAGGGTTCGGTCCTGGGTGCTCTCCTGTTTGGTATCTACATCTCTGAAGTCCAGGCCAACACGAAGGGACTCTGGCTGACAAAGTTCATAGATGATTGCAAGTTGGGAGCTATTATTAACTCCCGAGTGATGTTAACATCCTACAGAAGTGTGTTGACTGCAGCAGTGTGAACACTCGAACATCTACATTTATGATAGGTACAAAACTGTACTTTTTGCATCCAGAAAGAAAGAGGTCATTGTCTCCCTCTACTCTTCCCTCATTAGGCCAATCATTGAGTACAATGCCCCATTTGGCATGTACCTCACTAAACACCTGCAACAACTGGAGAGGCCGCAAAAGTACCATACAAAGAGGATCCTAGGCCTTAAACATTTGTCCTATATGGACAGACTAAAAAACTCCCAACTATTCTCTGTCTCATATCGCCTACTTAGAGGCGATCTCTGCTTGACTTACAAAGCCATGTCTAACCCAGCTCTGTTAGAAATGCTACATCTAAAGAAATCCCAATCCCCCTGCATCACACACTCCAGAGACCTCTACCTCATTACCACAATCAGCAGAACATGCTGGAGGGACAGGTTCATAACCCAGAGACTGCCCATGCTATGGAATAGACTTCCCATACATGTCAAGCAGAGCACCTCACTGGCCCTCTTAAAGAGAAATCTTGATGAGTGGATGGGAAATAGAAAATTCACCCCAGGGATCACTCCATTGGCTTTACTCGATAGAGCCACTGGGAACTAAGGTCGGGTGGCATGATGCCTGGGTAATCCTTTGGGCCAGGCTTGTAAAGGCCCCAGGGCCATTAGCCTAGTACACACCTATGAACCTATGATTGGCTACTCTAAATTGATCATATTTATTGCATTTACTCTTGCCCTTGAGGCCTGAGATATGGGTGAAATAGATTCATGAAGATCATTTCACTTGCCTGGTTAACAAATGAATAAATTATTATAAATTAACATCTTGAAGGAAGAAGACCCAGATAACACCTTGGCTGGTTACAGTCAGAATGGATTAATTGAACACTTCAGTAGTGTCATCCTTCTATCCATTTTTCTACACATGCTTATGTGTAGTTTGACCTACAGGTTCTACACCTTTCCCATCAATTAGTCTGGTACAAGCAGGGGCCTGCCCCAGGTGGGACACCACTCCATTGCAGAGCATGTACACACATACAGTTACACTGCCAAGGAAGGACTGTGTTAACATCGTCAGTCAGCAAACAGGATGAAGTGGGAGACACCAGTGGAAACCTTTGTTAATAAATGAGTGATATGTATACTTTACAAAAACAGCCCCTCATAATTGAATCCTAGTGTCCAAGCTTGTGGAAAAAATGTAAGTAGTACTGTAGTTCAGGTGAAATCATTCAATTAACTTTTGGAAGTAGGTAAAAGGTGTTTCAGTCCTCTTCACAAGAATAAACAGTTAAACAAATAAGTAAAAATGCTTTGATATTTCAGGTTTTGTTCCAGCTGATGTTTGAAATGGAACTGTCCAGTGCTCAGAAAGTAGTTCTGCTGTGCCATGAGATGTTCTTAGAGGTTTGAAGCCCACAGATACTGCCATGTTAATTAAGGAAAAGTGTGATTTTTCTTAGGTCTGTTGTGAAATCCTAAAGCAGAGTGTAGACAGTTTATTTGAATGCTGTTTTCTTGTTCCCGTGTTTCTGAAATTTAAAATTTCAGGCTGTGAGTCTGTGTCCAAGCACATTTTGTTTGAGCGCCATGTTTTTCTAATATTTTTAATTTGTTTACTTTGCAGATATGTTACAGTTGATCACAAACAATGAAGGTGATTTTCCAGGTTTGTTCGATCACCCTTTCACACATTTACCAGATGCTCCAACACCCATGTTTTCAACACCAAGTACACACAACTCATCACTTGACAGCTACCTTGGGTTCAGTAAGAATCTGCCAGTGTCATCTCCAGCAAAAATATACCAGTGTCCCCAGGTAGTGCCTCAGTCATCATCTCCAAGTTACCATCAGCAAATGCAACCATCTCAGCAAGCAAGTTCACCTTTGCCTCTGCAGTTACTACCTGTTCAGACAGTCCATGCCCAGAGTGGAAAGCATGATCCAGCTAAGGTCGTCAAAGTCGAGCAGCAGCAGCAGGCATCACCGTTACAACACCAACAGCAGCAGGCCCAGATTCAGACAAAACTGCAGCAGCAGGCCCAGATTCAGACAGAACTGCAGCAGCAGCAACAGCAACAACAGCAGCAGCAGGCCCAGATTCAGACAAAACTGCAGCAGCAGGCCCAGATTCAGACAGAACTGCAGCAACAGCAACAACAGCAGCAGCAGCAGGCCCAGATTCAGACAAAACTGCAGCAGCAGGCCCAGATTCAGACAGAGCTGCAGCAACAGCAGCAGGCCCAGATTCAGACAAAACTGCAGCAGCAGGCCCAGATTCAAATGAAACTACAGCAGCAGCTGCCAGCCCTTGTAGTGACACCTGCATTTTCAACATCGTCTCAGCCCCAGCAGTTCACGCAGCAGTCATTACTGAGCTACCAGAACCAGCGTAGTGTTAATGGTAAGGCAACCATTTCATATTCAGATAGTTACAAGCTGTATTACCAAGTTAGAAAAAATATGACTTGTATACTTCTTGCAGCAGGTGTTTTTAGATGGTGACAGTGATGTGTAAACTCTTGATCCCTCCTCCCCTTTTTACCTGCCAACCTGTATCTTAGCTTGTGAGTGCATTTGTCATGTGCACTGTCATAAGTTTCTTCTACTTTTTTCTTTTCCCATGGTTATGACCCACCCTGTTTCCACTTGTGACCAGCTGTGTGTATCACTGAAGCAGAACTTGTAGTAGCAGCCTGATGCTTGCATATGTCCACATTTGCACCCCTTTGGATGTAGTACTGTGTGGTCTTGAAAAGCCGTCTTGCCCATTGTTGTTCGTACGGCTGCTCAGACATGTAGTTTCTTCCACCTACCTTCATCCTCAACTCCTTCCTGACATGGTTGACATCAGCTATAAATGAATTTCTCTGGTCTCTGGGATTAATCCCAAGTTCAGCAAATGCAAAGCTGCAGCCTGTTGGGTCACTAATTTTTATCAGCTGCTGTCTAAATATGCAGTTGTACAGAGCAAGTCTTTGTATGGACAAAGGTCAAGGTCTTCACGCAAAGGTTTCTGTTCCTGTCATTCTTCCTTAGTCATGGCTTACCTAGGTCTTGTGGTAGTCATACATAATTCCTCATGCAAGATTCAACCTGAGAGTTCTCCATTCGAGCTTTTGGGACCAGTGATCTCAGAATAGGCATCTCCTGATGCCTGCAAATGACATTTATCATGGGCATCAACTATGCTTCTTCAGTTGTTTCTTCTGCTTTCCCCTGTTGTGTGGCATCACTCACTATGGATACCAAAGACCTGCTGTACTTGTGACACTTCAGGTTGCCAGGATACTGTTGGAGTATTCCATAAGTGTACACTAGGCTAACAACCATTATGACCCGTATAAGCCTGGCCATGTAACCCAGCTGTGACCCACAAGTTTGATTTATATAGGGGGTGGTTTACTGACTGCATCTGTACATCAGAGACATAGGCGTCACACCAGGGGTGAATTTCCGATTACCAATCTATTGGTCCAAGCTGTTTCAGATGGCTGGGGAGCCTGTCCCAGAGAATGGGAATTTTCTGAGAAACATATATGTCTCTCCAGCATGTCCTATTTTATGTCGCAAGCAAAATTTAGGACTTCTAATCTAACAGTTCTGATGCTGTTTCTTTTGGGGAATGTGCAAAAGGTTCATCAAAACAGGGTCCAGGGATGTATTGTATGGCTGACAAAGATCACCTCTCAGAAGTCTGTAGGATACTGAGTAAAGAGACAGGGCTTTGAGGCGATCAGCATAGAACATTCGGTTCACTCCTTGTATTCTTTTTATAAAGAACATTTGTGGATGTTCCAGTTACTGCATGTACCTGGTCCGGTACATACCGAAGGGAGCATTATACTCTATGATGACGCTGATGATGGCTGAATACTAGATGACATGCCCTTGCTTATAAGTTGAGCATCATAGAAGGATTTTCTCACTACCATAGACACATGTTGGTTGAAGGCTAAATTAATGTTTGCATGAGTTCTCAGACCCCTGATTAATGAATCAACTTTTATGGGTGTTTCATTGATGATGTAGTTACCCAGGGTTTCAGACATTCCAAAGTATACTTTGCATTTCTTGGTATTGAGTTTTAAGCCATGGCTTTGTTACTAAGCATTTGTCTTTATCAGACCTTCCTGAAGAGTGTTCTAATCTTGCGGGATTCAGTGATTGCTCCCAGTTTGCAATCATCTGCGAACTTGGTTAGCCAGAGGCATTTGAAATTGGCTTTGACATCTGAGAGGTAGATGCCAAAGAGTGGGCCTAGCACAGATCCCTGGGGGGACTCCACTGGTGATCGGTCTCTTTGTGAAGGCAACCTCACCGATTGTAACCTCCTGGGTTCTATCAGTGAGCCAGCTGGCTATCTATCCAGTTTGTTATAAATAGGTTTATACCTAGTTCTGTAATTTTTTTGACAGTGTCTGAGTGGTTATTGCATTGAATACTTTAGCCAGATCTAGGTAGACAATATGCACAGTTTTGCCTTTGTCCACTGCCTTAGTGACTTTTCAAATAAGTCCAACAGATTCATTAAGCATGACCTTCCTTTGACAAAGCTAAACTGGGATGGATCCAGTGTCTGCAGGTCTCCTATGCCCTTAATAATAATTCTTTCTATGGCTTTGCTAACAATGCTAGTCAAACTAGTGGGTCTGTAGTTTCCAGAAGCTGTTAAAGGCCCTCCCATATGAAGGCAGATGACTGTTACAGTTCTCCATTAATGTGAGACAAACTCTTTTTTTCTTTTTTAATATTGTAGTTAAATAATTACTCCAGGGGTCCTGATAAGTCATGATGTTAAGTTGTCAATCTCGCCTTCATTCTTGCTGGATGGGTCCGGAGCCGATCCTCGGCTCCGACTCAGCCAATACTAAAGCTAGAGAGTTAATTCCACTGGCTCGAGGCTCCCCTATATCCCACAATACTAGGCGGTAACTACTCAGATCTCGTTTGCCGCTTAGCTGACGAGGTGCTTCTTCTACCGGCTCTGGCAGCTTAGTAAGTTTTCTTGTTTCAAAAACTTCAAATTCTACCCCTATTTTTTTCTATTTAGTTTAGTTTTTATACAGAGATCCCCTTAGTTTAAATCGGGTCCCCCTTGTGTTAGAATTCCCGTTTTATCCCCTTTTTAACTTTTAGGCCTTTGGCCCACTCCCTCTTTTTTCCCTGTCCTTTCAGTGTGACTGGATTTTTATTTGGTTAAAGGGTGTGTCTGTGTGTTGTGTTTTTTTCACACAACCTTTCAGGATGTCTAAAGACTCCAAGGTCTCAGGCTTCAAGAAGTGTGATTCGTGCTGTCAGAAAATGTCTCTGACAGACGGTCACACTTCTTGTGTCTATTGCCTGGGACCTTTGCACCTGCAGGACTCCTGTGCTGTTTGCCATGCATTCAGCCCTAGAGTCCTGCAGGAACGCAAAATCAAGCTAATTCTTCAAGGCTTTTTAAAGCCTGAAGGCCCCCCGACCCAGTCTGCGTCGGGGAAGCCTTCTAAGACTTCCAGGCTGTCGGCTCCAGCTTCAGAGCCGTCTCCTGGAAGCATTAAAGCTGCTTTGACATCGGCTCCGGCTGGAGCCGATGTTTTGAAGTCTCATACCATTACCTCTGCTCCGGCTGGAGCCGAGGTTGTCAAGACTCAGTTGGCTCCGATAGGCTTATCGGAGCCACCTTCAAAGAAGAGGTCTAGGTCCCCTTCCATCGGCTCCATCCACTCTGCTCCGGGATCCCCTCTTCTGTCTGAGCGGAGCCATAGGTCTCATTCCTCTCGGTCCTCCAGGCTGTTCGACCATGACTTACAAAGGGTGGTGAGTAGACTTCTCAAGTCTGAGGCACTGGCCCAAATGCTGCATAGCCCTACTCAGCAGTCAGCGGCTATTCCCATCCCTGATTTTATTCCTCCTCCGACTCCTTTGAGTTCGGAGCTGGGGCTCATTGGAGCCGTGGCTGTCAGTGCTTCGGAGCCGATACCTTCCCTTTCGGCTCTGTTGTCTGCTCTGATTTCCTCCTTGGAGGGATCTCGGTGCCGGGCTTCCCTCGTCGGCTCCGAGGGGGCGAGTGGCATCGGACCCTTGTCCGACCCCGTTCTCCCTCTCGGGGCGTCGGTGCTGGTGAGTTTGGCTCCGATATCGGCATCGGAGCCGTCCCTGTCGGTGCCGGGGGGGGGTCCTTGTCTCCTCGGAGCGGGGACCTCCGGCCTTGGCTGATGGGGGCGCCTTCAAGGTCATGTGGAGCGTGCTAGACCCAGTGTCTACCCCACAGTCGGCTCCATCAGCTCCTCCCTCTTCAGTGCCTGCGGTGGTTTCTACCCATCCCCTTGTAACAGACCGTAGAGAGCCAGCTCCTCAGGTTTCCCCATTGGGAATATCCTCCTCTTCCGAGGCCTCTCCTGATCCGGTAGGAGAACCCCCTCGGAAGAGACAGTGCAAGAGGAAGCACATTGACTCCCCTGAGTCTATCCCCTCTGACACCGACTTGGAGGAATCTGAAGGATGTTCTTCGTGTTTCACTGTTGCAGTCATAACTGTAGGGTGATCCTGCCGGCAGGCAGCCCAAGGTCAGCCAGAATTCCAAAGTCTGGGTCCGGCGTCAGCTGTACCAGCAAGTACCCTGACGTCAGAACGCAGAGGTATAAAGCTGACAGCCGACGCCATCTTCTCCAGTCTTTCTTGCCGTGCGGTGGAAAGCAGCTCGCAAGTTGTTGGTTGGCGGATTCCCGGACAGCGTGCTTTGCTTGTCGTCTGTCCGAAGACTTCTTCTTCTCTTCTCAAGCTAACTACCCCATTGGGGAAACTTTTTTCTT
Source organism: Protopterus annectens (assembly GCF_019279795.1). Lineage (NCBI taxonomy): Eukaryota > Metazoa > Chordata > Ceratodontiformes > Protopteridae > Protopterus > Protopterus annectens. The sequence continues at coordinate 521,759,168 of NC_056746.1, read as the reverse complement.
GCTCCTCCGATGTCAGAAAAAGTTAATAATTGTATATCGTGTGGAAAACAAATACCTCATAAAGATTTCCACTCTTACTGTCTTCCTTGCTTAGGCCCTGACCATGACGTTTCTTGCTGTCGATTTTGTGCCAGGTTTAATTCTCATACTATTAAGCGTAGGTACGATTGGGCCTTGAATTATTTCGGTAGACGGTTCAATTACAGGATGTCGTCGGATACTTTACCGACAACCGGAATTCATAAAAAGCGCAAGGACAAGGATAGGCCTCCGAGGTCCAAACAGGATTCTATGCAGCCGGAGCCAGCTTCGGGTTTGGCGGTCGTCAAGTGAGGCGCTTTTGCAGCCCCTGTCGTCAGCCACTTCGGAACCGATGGCCGACACGGACTCCCATGGGGAGCCAACTAGGCCCAGTATTTTATCTGCTGCAGGACCTTCAGACATCGCTCCTTCAGATGGGTCCGGAACCGCTGTGCAGGTACCGGCTTCTGAAGGGGTTTTCAGGCCTTCTCATATCACCATTACTACAAAGACAAAGGCAAAGTCAAAGACTCCTGTTAAGCCAAGGATTTCTTCTCAAGCTTCTTCGGATTCAGCTCCCAAGACCCAAAAGGAATTATTAAGGATGGCTGAAGATTTGCTTACTATGATTAGGGGTTCTCACCCCCCTCCAGAAAAAAGGCCTAGACAGGATATTCCTTATGATTCCTCTGATCAGGCTTCTGAGTCTTCAGTTTCTTCCTCTGAACAGGATTACTCTTTTCCTCCTTATGAGGATTCTGATGCAGAGGACTCTATTCCCTCTGCTTCTCCCCCTGAAGATTTTTCTTTTTGGGAAACCTTGCATGAGATGAGAGCATTTTCATTGGGAAGGTCAGGATTATTCCGCTTCCAAAAAGAGACTTAGGGAATTTCTCCTCCTACCTCAACACAGACCTTTGGCTATTCCTCCTGTTCTTGATATTGTGGATGATGCTTTCTCTGAAGCTAACCTGAATCCTGACTCTTATCCGCCTGCTCCTTCTAAGCCGGATAGATTTTATAGAGTCCCTGATTCCCATCAATTTTTGTTCAAGAACCCTTCTGCAGATCCTGAAACTATTTCTCAGGGTTCCAAGGCTGCTAAGGCCGCTTCAGCTAAAAATCCTATTCCCTCTGAAAAGGATTCTCGTGCCTTGGATAGAAGGGGCAAAAAGGTGTATACTTCTGCTACTCTTTCTATTAGAGCTTTAAATTGCCAGTTTCATATGTTCAAGTATCAGCAATTTCTTTTGTCTGTTTTAAAACAAAAACTTTCTACCTTTCCTGCATGTGCAGAGGACAAGGAATTACAGGATGTATTGCATGCAACTGAACAAGTTAGCAAACATAGTTTACATTGTGGTTTTGATGCCTTGGAGGCTTCTTGTAGGGCCACAGCCTCTGGTACTGTTATCAGGAGACATGCTTGGCTTTGAGAGCAGAATTTGCCTGAGCAAGTTAAGGCTAAATTGTTAGATGCCCCTGTTCAGCATGATGTTCTGTTTAGCTCTAAAGCTGAGGAGGTTATTAAAAAGATGGAGGACAAGGCGAAGTCTATGCAGACTGTTAAAGATTTCTTACAAGTTCAGCCTCCTAGATTTACTAGAAATTGGCCCTCCAAAAATTGGTCCTTTCCCACGTCTGACAGGCCTCAAAGGGGAAGATATAGACGCTCCAGAGGTCGGGCTCAGGCTCAGGCCTCTTACAGGTCCAGACAATGGACTGCTTCATCCCCTAGAAGGGGAGAAGACAGATCTCAATCCCAAAGGAAGCAGACCCAATGACTCTCTCTGTTGGGCTACAGGTCCTCTTTGCCTGGAAGCCCCTCTCGGAGGAAAACTTTCTCTTTTCTACCAAAATTGGACTCATATTACCCAAGACAAATGGGTTTTAGACGTGATTTTAAGAGGTTACAAGTTCCACTTTCACACTCTGCCAAGGTCTATTGGTTGGCTGGATCTGCCAAAACATCAATGGTCAGAGGCCTTACATCAAGTGGACGCTCTATTGGCCATGAGAGCCATAGAACCTGTTCCACTTTCACAGATGGGAAAAGGTTTTTACTCAAGACTATTTCTGGTCCCAAGAAAACAAAACTCATGGAGACCTATTCTGGACCTTTCAGTGTTAAACACCTTTCTGGAAATTCCAAAATTCAAGATGCTTACTCTACAACAACTTCTTCCAATGCTCTCCCAGGATGCTTGGATGGTGACATTGGACTTAAAGGAAGCCTACTTACACATTCCCATCAGGCAGGAACGCAGAAAATACCTCAGATTCAAGGCAGGTTCGAGGCACTTCCAATTCTCTGTACTGCCCTTTGGTTTATCTACTGCGCCCAGAGTCTTTACCAAGTGTCTGGCTCCAGTAGTAGCTTATTGCAGACTCCAGGGGATTCAAATTTACCCCTATCTGGACGACTGCCTTATTCAGGCGGACAGCAAAGACCTTTTACTTCAACATCTGGATTTTGTTCAACGTCTTCTCCTACTACTGGGATTTTCAGTGAACACAAAAAAGTCACATTTGATTCCTTCTCAGCAAATGATTTTTTTGGGAGCTCTTCTAAACACAAGCTTGCAAAGGGCCTTCCTCACTCCAGAAAAACAATTACAGCTGGCCTCAATTTTCAAAACCTTGGCAACTTTACCTCAGCTCACTGCAAGGAAATTCCTGTAGGCTTTGGGCTACATGGCTTCTTGCATTCTGTTGATTCCAAATGCAAGGCTTCATATGAGAAAACTTCAATGGTACCTAAAGAGTGTATGGTCTCAGCATTACCACAGTCTAGACACAATGATTCCACTGATTCCCTGCCTCCAAAAGGAGCTCCTTTGGTGGTCCAGGGCTTGTGCTTTGAACGAAGGGAATCCCTTCCGTCTGCCTCAATCTTCTCAGATCATAACCACGGACGCTTCGGATTATGCTTGGGGAGCTCATTTTCTAGACATTGGCCAGCAGGGCTCTTGGACAAAGAAGCAACTACTCTGGCACATCAACTTGAAGGAAATGTTGGCAGTCCAAAATGCTCTTCTAGCATTCCAGACTCTTTTGAAACCAGGACCTCTTCTGATTCGTACAGACAATGCCACAGTCATGTGGTACATAAACAAGCAAGGCGGCTCTCACTCTTACCCCCTTTGCAGACTAGCCATGAATTTATGGGACACAGCTCTAAATCAGAATCTGCATCTTCAAGCTCAGTTCATTCCAGGAAATAAGAACCTCTTAGCAGACAGCCTAAGCAGAAATCTTTTGGATCCTCATGAATGGATGTTGGACCCCAACTTATTCAGCAGAATAACTGCAGTTTGGGGTTGTCCTCAGATAGATCTGTTTGCATCCCATCTCCATCATCAGTTGCCTCTCTTTTGCACCAGGTCCTTCCACATAACAGCTTGGAAAGTGGATGCCCTGTCATTCAGCTGGAGGAATCTTTCGGGATATGCCTTCCCTCCTCTTCCTCTTCTGCCTCGGGTGTTACTGAAAATAAAACAGGACAAACCCAAGACTATCATTTTGATAGCTCCAAATTGGCCTCGGCAGTTTTGGTATCCAACTTTAAAACACCTATTCCTGGAACCTCCTTGGATTCTTCCTCTGATCCCTTCTCTTCTGTCCCAGCATCAGGGTCAGATGTTCAAATCAAGACTCTTTGCCTAGCAGCTTGGCTCTTCAAGGGCCTTTGATTTCTTCCCTTCCCAAACAGGTTCTGGATGTTCTTTTAGAAGCTAGGCGGCCTAGCACTAGAAAATCTTATGCTTCAAAATGGAAAAGATTTTGTATTTGGATGCAGGATCGAGGTTTTGATCCTCTTTCGCCTAATATTTGTTACATTTTACTTTACCTCTCAGACCTTCTGCTTAAAGGCCTTTCCTTTTCCTCCATCTAAATTCATTCTTCTGCTATCTCGGCTCATTTTAATACTGATCCTCCCATTTTTTCTCACCAGCTGGTGAAGCAATTTTTGACAGGAGCTAAGAATTTAAGACCTCCCAGAACTCCTCCTGTTCCTGCTTGGGATCTTAATTATGTTTTGGAGAAACTTACTTTGCCTCCTTTTGAGCCTGCTGTGGCTTCGGATATCAAGTTCTTATCCTGGAAGACCGCTATCTTATTGGCATTGACTTCTGCCAGAAGGGTTTCAGAGTTGCAAGCTCTCATGGCTGTGGAACCATACATTTATCTTCCACCAAGACAGAGTTTCCTTGAGGACAAGTCCTACTTTTATGCCCAAGGTGATTTCTAAAGTGGCTTTAAATCAGACTATTCACCTTCCTACCTTCTTTCCAAATCCTCAAAATAAAGGGGAAAGGATCTTATATTCATTGGGCGTACATAGGCAACTACGATTTTACCTGGACAAGACTAAAGATTTCAGAAAATCTGATCAATTGCTTATCTCTTATGCCTCCAGTTCTCTAGGTAAGGCTGTTTCTAAACAAACTGTTTCCAAATGGATTGCTCATGGAATAAGGTTTTGTTACTCTCACTATGGGAAACAGATTCCAGGTACTGTTAGAAGTCATTCTACTAGAGCAGCTGCCACTTCAGCAGCTTTTCTCAGAGGGGTTCTACCAAGGACATTTTGGAAGCTGCCACTTGGAGTTCAGTGCATACATTCTCTAAGCACTATAATCTCCCTTTGTATTCTAAGTCTAGGGCAGGTTTTGCCTCTGCTGTTTTGCAGGGTCTTCTTGCTGCCCCTTCCTCTGCATAACCTCCTCCCTCATTCACAGCTTTGGGACTCTACCCTACAGTTATGACTGCAACAGTGAAACACGAAGAACATAGTACAGTTGTGTACACCTACCATAAATGTAGATGTTCGAGTGTCTTCACTGTTGCAGTCAGTGTTTCCCTCCCACCAGTCCCCCCTTATTTTTGCTTGTCTTCTCTTCCACTTCTTTTGTGGTGTATTTGTGTTCCTTTTTAGACACCTTTTGGTTTGTTTTTTGGGGGCTTCTGACATCTGGGGCAAGAAAGGCTGGAGAAGATGGCGTCGGCTGTCAGCTTTATACCTCTGCGTTCTGACGTCAGGGTACTTGCTGGTACAGCTGACGCCGGACCCAGACTTTGGAATTCTGGCCGACCTCGGGCTGCCTGCCGGTAGGATCACCCTACAGTTATGACTGCAACAGTGAAGACACTCTAACATCTACATTTATGGTAGGTGTACACAACTGTACTTTCCCCTCGGTCCCCCTCTGAGGATGTCTCTTTTGCTGACATCCTTGAAATCCTGAAACAGAGGGGGAACTGGCCCGCCCTTAACCCTTCAGAGGACGAGTCGGTTTACCTTGAGGCGTTTGGCTCTCGCCCTTCCACTTCCTGGGTGTCCCCTCCCTTTGACCCCCTTATGGAAGTGGTGGCAAGGAAGGCTTGGACGGCCCTTGATTCAGTGGAACCTACCCCAAGGAGGCAGTCAAAATTTTTTACTGCCCCTAAACAGAAAGAGTTTCTATCTAAATGCGTCTCTGCTGATGCCATGGTGGTGGTCACAGCCACTAAGAAGGAGTTAGCCGATCCTTCGGTACCTGTCCATCCCCCTAATAAGGAGTCTAGGACCATGGACAGGTACGGTAAGCGGATGTTTTCATCAGCGACCTTTTCAATTCGCTGAACTACTTGTGTCACTTCACCCGTCTCCAGAGAGATTTGCTCAAGGATATGGGTGAGGCCATGCAGGATCCAACAGCTGAGGGGTTCCAAGACAAAATGAACTCCCAGTTGGCAACCCTGAATTCGATTGTCAACTCCTCCATGCGTCTCATCTCCTATGCGGCTGATGGAGCGAGTAGGGCCGCAGGCACAGGTGTAGCTTTACGACGTCACGCCTGGATGCGGCTTTGCAATTTTGCGGACCCTTTCAAGGTGTCCTTCACCAATTCCCCCTTTGATGGCTCAACATTGTTTGGACCTCAGGTGAATGATACATTGACTAGGTGTGAGCAGGAAGGTAAGACTCTCTCTGCCGTGGGAGTCCGTTTTTCTACCCCTTCTAGACCTTATCCAAAAGGTCAGAAGGGAGGAAAAATGTGGTTCCGCAAACCACAGGGAGTCTCATCTGACGCACAAGGTCGATTCCCCTCTAGAGGCAGAGGGGGGAATAACAATAGACGCCGCTCTAGGGGCAGAGGAGGTCCACAAAACCAGGGTAGCAGAGAAACTTTCTCTGATAAACCCTTTCAGCATCCCTGAGGAGCTGCCCGGCTGTCCACCTTCGGAGGCAGTCGGGGGAAGATTATCACTGTACCCAAAAGCCTGGCTTTCCCTCACTCAAGACAAATGGATACAGTCAATCATATCCGAGGGTTACAAAATTCCCTTTATTCACATCCCATCCCAACCCAAAGGATCCCTTCCAGACGTTCCACCCAGTCTAAGGGAACAAGCAGCATTAGAAATATCAAAGCTGCTGTCAAAAAGAGCTATCCAACCAGTCCCAGCAGACCAGCAAGGATCCGGAGTCTACTCCAAATTCTTTTTGGTACCAAAAAAAACAGGGGACTGGAGACCAATACTGGATCTCAGCAAGTTAAACAATTATATAAAAAAAACAAAATTCCGGATGGTCACGCTACAGTCCATTCTACCCTTCTTGGGTCAGGACAATTGGATGTGCTCGATAGACCTTCAGGATGCGTACTACCATATCAAAATGCACAGATGCTCCAGGAGGTTTCTCCGCTTCAGGCTGGGAGCCAGTCTTGTTTACCAAATGCATGGCAGTGGTCGCGGCTCACTTGAGACGTCAAGGATTCCAGGTGTTTCCATATTTGGACGACTGGCTCCTTACCGCCACCACCAGACATCAACTGCTTCTATCCAGAGACTTCACCATCCAAACTTGCCAAGCTCTAGGCATTTCAATAAATTTCGAAAAATCTGCCTTGTCGCCTTGTCAATCTATTACCTTTATAGGCGCCACCTTAGACACAGTCAATCTTTCCGCCAGACTTACAGAGCAAAGAGCGTTAGATATCTGCAAACAAGTTTACCTTCTACTTCAATGCAACAAGGTCAAAGCCAGGGTAGTCTTGAAGGTATTAGGACTCATGGCAGCTACTATCACACTTCTCCCCTTAGCTTGTTTTCACATGCGGATCCTCCAGTGGATGCTGTTTACTCAGTGGTCCTTCCAACAGGTTCTTTTTCTCTCTTCTCCATACTATGGAGACCAGAACTGCTTGGTTTTAGCTATCAAACGAGATCTGAGTAGTTACCGCCTAGCATTGTGGGATATAGGGGAGCCTCGAGCCGGTGGAATTAGCTCTCGAGCTTTAGTATTGGCCGAGTCGGAGCCGAGGATCGGCTCCGAACCCATCCAGCAAGAAAGAAGGCGAGAAGAACAACTAACATGGAACGTTATGGTAGGTACATAACTTCTTATTTTAGACTATTCAGGAGGCATCCTGGTATGTTATTGGGGCCCTTTAAGGCAGTGTTCTTGGCTTTAGCGAGCACAGCCAGTACACGCTTCTTAGTTATAGTTGGAGGGGGATATGTTTGAGGGTAGTTTTTGGGGGATGGTGGGGTAAGGCGGGTAAAGTTGGAGCTGAATTTGTCTGCTAACAGGTTGGCAATATCTCCAGGCTTGGTGAATGTAGCACCATTAACTCACCAGTTTATCGCATTACTGTGTGCTGCCCTTGAGGTTTCTGACAACTGAAAAAGGGCTTATGGTTACCTTTCACGTGGAGGGCTATCTTCACCACAAAATTGGCTTTGCTTTACTTAATTAACCATCTTGGTTGCTTATTTAGTTTGATGAAAACATTTCTATCTTTATGGGAATTACTGTTCCTGATTTTGGCCATAATTGTTTTCCCTTTTGTTGTATATCCCGTTTAATTTGGGATGCCACCAGGGTAGTTTGTTACTGGGGCTAATTCTGGGCTTATGTCTGGTAGGAACAGCAGCCTGTTTGCAGACCTTGACAATGATTGTACAAAGTTTTTTAAAGGAGTTCTGCTAAGGCTGCTGTGTTCTCAGGGTTTGATTAATAAAAGAAAATTTGCCTAGAATACTTAGTTACTGGTTTTAGTGGGATTATAGAGTTGATTTTGATTTCAGAGGTTTGTGTTCGGACCTTACCAGGGAGGACAAGATAATGTGGGGGGTGCAGCATTCTCTCATAATTGTGAGTTTGAGGGCCAGTGTTGGAGCCTCTAGTGGGTGTATTCACTGTTTGTTCAAGGGTATTTGTATTTATGAAGTCCAGGAATCTCTGGAAATCCTACACGGATTAAAATCTACAGGCACAGTCTGTATATGGGTAACTGTGTAGATGGGTCAGTCTGAAGGAGTTTTGAGACTGTAAAGTGGTGGCAGGGAAAGTGTACTTAGGCAGCATAGGATGGTAGTTTGTAGGATGACATTGGTGATCAAGAAGAGGAGGATGAGTGTGAGGGCAGCACCAAGGATCAAATGGTGGAAATTGAAAAAGGGAAATTGTGAAGTGATGTTCAGGGAAGAGTTAAGACAGGCACTGGGTGGCAATGAAGAATTACCGAATAGCTGGGTAACTACAGCAGAGCTAGTAAGAGAGAAGATTAGAAAGGTGCTTGGTGTGACATCTGGAAAGAGGAAGGAGGACAAGGAGATCTGGTGGTGGAATGAAGAAGTACAGGAGAGTATACAGAGAAAGAGGTTGGCGAAGAAGTGGGATTGTCAGAGAGATGAAGAAAGTAGACAAGAGTATAAGGAGATGAGGTGCATGGCAAAGAGAGAGGTGGCAAAGGCTAAGGATAAGGCGTATGTAGAGTTGTATAAAAGGTTGGACACTAAGGAAGGAGAAAAGAACCTCTACTGATTGGCTAGACAGAGGGACCGAGCTAGTAAAGATGTGCAGCAGGTAAGGGTGATAAAGGATAATGAGGGAAACGTACTCACAAGCAAGGAGAGTGTGTTGAGCAGATGGAAAGAGTACTTTGAGGGGCTGATGAATGAAGAGAATGAGAGGGAGAGAAGGTTTGATGATGTGCGGATAGTGAATCATGAAGTGCAGTGGATTAGCAAGGAGGAAGTAAGGATAGCTATGAAGGGGATGAAGAACGGAAAGGCTGTTGGTCCAGATGACATACACGTGGAAGCATGGAGGTGTTTAGGTGAAATGGCAGTGGAGTTTTTAACTAGATTGTTTTATGAAATCTTGGAAAGTGAGAGGATGCCTGAGGAATGGAGAAAAAGTGCTTTGGTACTGATTTTTAAGAATAAGGGTGATGTGCAGAGCTGTAGTAACTACAGAGGGATTAAATTGATCAGTCACAGCATGAAGGTATGGGAAAGAGTAGTGGAATCTAGGTTAAGAAAGGAGGTGATTAGTGATCAGCAGTATGGTTTAATGCCAGGAAAGAGCACTACAGATGCGATGTTTGCTCTGAGAGTGTTGATGGAGAAGTACAGAGAAGGTCAGAAGGAGTTTCATTGTGTCTTTATGGATTTAGAGAAAGCATATGACAGGGTGCCTAGAGAGGAGTTGTGGTATTGTATGACGAAGTCGGGAGTGTCAGTGAAGTATGTAAGAATGGTACAGGATATGTACGAGGATAGTGTGACAGCGGTGAGGTCTGCGGTGGGAGTGACGGATGCGTTTAAGGTGGAGGTGGGATTACATCAAGGATCAGCTCTGAGCCCTTTCTTATTTGCAATGGTGATGGACAGGTTGACAGACGAGATCAGACAGGAGTCCCTGTGGACTATGATGTTTGCAGATGACATTGTGATCTGTAGTGAGAGTAGGGAACAGGTGGAGGAGACCCTGGAGAGGTGGAGATATGCTCTAGAGAGAAGAGGAATGAAGGTCAGCAGGACTAAGACAGAATATATGTGTGTGAATGAGAGGGAAGATAGAGGAATAGCGAGGATGCAGGGAGTAGAGGTGGCGAAGGTGGATGAGTTTAAATACTTGGGATCAACAGTTCAGAGTAATGGTGAGTGTGAAAGAGAGGTGAATAAGAGAGTACAGGCAGGATGGAGTGGGTGGAGAAGAGTGTCAGGAGTGATTTGTGACAGACGAGTACCAGTAAGAGCGAAAGGGAAGGTCTACATGAGGGTAGTGAGACCAGCTATGTTATAGGGGTTGGAGACAGTGGCATTGACAAAAAGGCAGGAGTCAGAGCTTGACGTGGCAGAGTTGAAGATGTTAAGATTTGCACTAGGTGTGTCGAGGATGGACAGGATTAGGAATAAGTATATTAGAGGGTCAGCCCAGGTTGGAAGGTTTGGAGACAAAGCCAGAGAGGCAACATTACATTGGTTTGGACATGTGCTGAGGAGGGATGCAGAGTATATTGGGAAAAAGATGCTAAGGATGAAGCTGCCAGGTAACAGGAAAAGAGGAAGGCATAAGATAAGGTTTATGGATGTGGTGGGAGAGGACATGCAGGTGGTTGGTGTGACAGAGCAAGATGCAGAGGACAGGAAGAAATGGAAACAGTTGATCTGCTGTGGCGACCCCTAACGGGAGAGCTGAAAGAAGAAGAAATATGGGTAACTACTCACCTGTGATAGGGTGTTAGGCTGGATAGTAAGTGTTTCCAATATGTCCAAGTATGCATTGTGAGCTTCTTGGGACATGAATTATGACTTGTAGCTGGCTAGGATATCGTACAGGATTTTGTCTGTGGTAATCTTCACGTGGTGGATCTTCAGTTCGTAATCCTGTTTGACCACCCTAGAGGTATGCTTGTTGTTGATGTATATTGAGACACCTCCACCTTTAGCCCTTGGGTGTGCAACTATTGGTCTAAAAAGTGTGGAAAGTACTGAAACCTTGCACTGCTGTGGTTCTCCCTGCTACTTTAAAATATGTCTCAGTAAGTGCACAGATGTCCATATTCTCAAGTGTGAGGAGGATTGGAAAGAGAGTATTTTTTTTTTTTGTTTAGGCTACTGGCATTGAGCAGTAACATGCTGAGGTTCAGTTGAGTTGATTTTGCTATGTCGGTAGGTTTGTCAATTTGGCATTGCGTAAAAAAGGCACTATTGGGGAGAATACAGCTTTAGCCAGTATTCAAAAGTCAGGCAGGGAAAGGTACAGACCATACTTGGCAAAGCAATGTGGTCTGTTAAGTGTCCTCCTAAGGTGACAAATATTGGATCCCCTTAGAATGACCCTAGAAAGACAGCAAGTTGTTGAAATCAGTATTTTTTTTTTTTTTTTTTTTTTTTTTGCTCATATTGTGGCATCATCCTCTGTGTTGGTAATATGCTGCTTGATGCTAGGCTCATACCAGCCTAAGATACATAGTTTGAAAGTTCCATAATCTTTATTTTCATATAGTCCAGGGAGATGCATCTTCAGTTATTTACACATACATGGGCTATGATGGAGTAATACTGGTACCTGAGGTGCAGTGACTTCAGTGCCTGCGTGATATAGCAGATCCTGGCTCCAGATAAGTAACTAACTGTTAATGTTCTCCTTGTTTAGCCTGGTTAGAGGAGCATCAGTATACCTTGCAATGGAGTCCCGTATGATGAGAGTCCTGGGAAGTGTGTTAGCTTGCCTTAGGGGCTTAGTGTTTGGGGCTCCACTGAGTGACAGTATGTGTGTTAGGTCTTTTTTTTTTTTTTTTGGGAGTGCCTTTAGTCTTACTGAGGCATACTTTTAGCAACGGGCAGTTTAGGTGAGCTTTGTTTTTTAGGAAGATTGCTTTTAAGTGCCTCATCATATGTTAGTGTATGTGTGTTGTGTGCTCTGTGAGATGAGTGCTGTGTGTGTGATATTGACAAGCTGATGTGCACTTGTATGCAAGAGTTTAGTCTCCAGTGTCATTGTATAAGTACACTTCTCTCATACTACGTCTTCTTCTTTAATGATTATGTGGTTGTCTGTAAACATGAGACATATTACATTGTTTCAAGATGCCCATTTCCACAAAGCTGGCTACAGAGAAGTTAGGAAATTGCCTATCCATAGTATCCAGTCCTTTGATTGGTGAGCTACTAGGGGGTGGAGTATTGGGGTTAGAAGGCTTTTAAGGGTGTTTTTTTTGGTGTAAACTAATAAGGTGCTTTATGGGGGCAGAGTATGCTAAACACTACTCAGTTCTACTAACTTTAATGTTTACACAATACTGAATTCTACTAAATCTGTAAGTACTGCCACTCGACACCCAGCTAGCTGCTCTAAGCTTGTCGGCACGTGCTACAGAGAAAATTTTATTTTCTAGGTGTTTGTTGCTGTACAGGGAACTGTAAACCATGCAGATGCACAAAATGTGTAGCGACATAGCCCTGTGGCCAATAAAATGACTACACTGTGAGTCATTTTATGTATTTCCCAACTCAGAAAGACCAAGCAAACACTGCTTGCCACAAGATGAATAAACCCAGTCTTCTTAATGTAAAAACAGAGTAGAAGAGACCCACAAGTGCAGTGTTCCCGCAAACCAATTAAACAGCTAGCTGGAAATCCCTTGCAGAAGATGATTTCAAGACAGCCTTACAGCGCTAAAGTTAGGGGAAGAGCATGTTTTTTTTTTTTTTTTTGAAAAAAATTATTGAAATGCACACACAAAAGTAGGAAATGGTAGCAGTCACTTAAGACAACTTAAGCAAGTACGATTTAGCAATCAAAGGTACTTAACTTTGCTTGGATGGCACTTGATACAAGTAAAACACTACTGGAATGCAGGCTAGGACTCCAGGAGTTGCTGAGCTCTAGGAAAATGAGCAGGAGTCAGTATGTAGTAAAGGAGGTTTACTCAAGAGCTATACTGGTTTGCTGGGTGGATACTCAGTGTCACGGATCTATGGAAAATATTTTCCTTCACATTAACGTACTAGAGATGAGTAGCCCTGCTTACCCCTCCAAACGTCTCAGGACTCACTTCCAGATCGTGTTTTAACCATATAGATGGATAGTATGACTATAATATGATACATCAACAAGCAAGAAAAAACTTAATCCTCACCCTTATGCCAGAAAACTACGAGATAGTTTTCTGGTTGCTGTCACCTTTCCAGAGGAGATTATTTCTTTAGTAGGGAAACTCTACAAGTGTTCCATCCAAGGAATATCTTCCAGAAAAATAGAGGAACGCTATTGTGATCTGTTTGTATCCTCTGTGCAGTGACGTCTTCCTCATTGCATCACTTGGGCCCCCCAGGACAATTCTAGCCCCCAGGTGGCTAATTAGACTCCCCTGCTTGCTTCCCCTTTATATCTCATTAAGAAATTTGTCCAGACATCAAAACTTCTGAAAGCCAAGGTCATCCTTGTTTCTCCATGTTGACTGTAGCAGATCTAGTTCCCTCCAGTTCGGTTTCATCTTTTGGAAAAGCCTTTGTTCTTGAGACCCACATAGAAACTGTTCTCCCATCTGTCAGCCAGTCAAGTTTCACCCATACATTTATTTCTGCAGTTTGTTGCTAGCAACCCAGGTTTTTCAGGTAGAATGATTAGTATAGCCTCTTTTTCCCAGAAACCCAGCAAAAGGAAAAGTTATATTACAAATAGACACGTGCCAGTGAGGGCCACAGCAGAGACCTTGATTCTGTGTCTTTTGCTGTTCTTGCAGTACTTCAGGACATAGCAAATAGTTTTTGATACTGGCTTGTTGTATATCAGTTTAGTTTTCTGCCAGCTCCACGTCTTGCCAAGGGAAGATTGTATTTCCTTAGCCTCCTTGAAAGTTTCCAAAATGCTTTTCTTTGTAGCTGTTACTTCAGCGAGAATGATATTTGAATGTCATGCTCTTTTTGCTGAACCTCCTTATTTGATCTTTCCCAAATCTGTAGTTACTCATAAACGCAGTCTTTATTCATGCCCAGTGTTGAAGCTGAATCAGATGTGTGTGTGTGTGTGTGTGTGTGTGTGTGTGTTGTGTGTGTGTGTGTGTGTGTGTGTGTGTGTGTGTGTGTGTGTGTGTGTTGTGTGTGTGTTGTGTGTGTGTTGTGTGTTGTGTGTGTATGTGTTTGTCTTTTCAGCTTTTCTCGGTTATGGGGTCGCCACAGCGGAACTCCGGTCCGCTAATGATTGGCAGTAGGTTTTTATGTTGCCAAACTGCCAGCCCGATGCCCAACCTTCAGCGAAGGCATGCCCATTCACACATGTCTTTCGGAGGCCACTTGACCGCGGGAGGACATGCAGACTCCACACAGAAGGCACTCCAGCCAAGAATCGAACAGGAGAACCTCTTGCTGTGAAGCAACAACGCTACCACTGTACCACCGCAGCTTATATATATATATATATATATATATATATATATATATATATATATATATATTACACACATATGTACACATGTGTAATATATATATATATTATATGTGTGTGTGTATACACACACACACACATATATATAATATATATATATTACACACATGTATATGTGTGTGTAATATATGTATATGTGTATGCATACACACACACACACCCCCACACACATACACACATACATATATATATAGATTACACACGTGTATATGTGTGTGTGTGTATATGTATATATATATATATATATATATATATATATATATATATATATATATATATATATATATATATATGTATATGCATATGTGTGTGTATATGCATATGTGTGTGTATATATGTATATATAATATAAAATATATGAAGCAGTGGTGTTGCAGGGGTAGCGTTGTCGCCTCACAGCAAGAGGTTCTCTCGTTCGATTCTCAGCTGGAGTGCCTTCTGTGTGGAGTCTGCATGTCCTCCCGCGGTCAAGTGGCCTCCGAAAGACATGTGTGAATGGGCGTGCCTTTGCTGAAGGTTGGGCATCAGGCTGGCAGCTCGGCAACATAAAAACCTACTGCCAATCATTAGCGGACCGGAGTTCTGCTGTGGCGACCCCTAAACGAGAAAAGCTGAAAAGACAAACATATATGTTAAGTTGTCAATCTCGCCTTCATTCTTGCTGGATGGGTTCGGAGCCGATCCTCGGCTCTGACTCGGCACTTGCTTAGCTTGAGAACTCCTTTTACCAGCTCGAGGCAACCCTATATCCCATGATGCAAGGCGGGACTACCTCAGATCTCGTTTGCCGCTTTGCGAAGAGGTCTCCTTTTTTGCCAGCTGAGGTAAGTTTGAGTTTTTCAAACAGCTTAAGTCAGGGTTTATCTTCCCCTTTTCCTATTTTATAGTGTGTAGTGTTCATACAATCACCCTATTCCCCATATAGTAAAAAACTTTTACTTTTTATATAAAGTTTAAAAATTTTCAGTTAGGCCTAGGCCTCCCTTATTAATCCCTATCTGTGTGTCTGTGTTTGTGGGATTAATTGTGTGACTGTTTTGGGGTGTGTGTGTGAGTATTTTTGTTACTCTTTTTCTTGGACAATGTCTAAGGAGGTAAAGGTCTCGGGCTTCAAGAAGTGTGACTCGTGCTGTCAGAAAATGTCTCTGACAGACGGTCACACTTCTTGTGTTTACTGCCTGGGGCCTTTACACCTGCAGGACTCCTGTGCTTTGTGTCACTCTTTTAGCCAGCGAGTCCTGCAGGAAAGGAGGAATAAATTAATCCTCCGTGGCTTACTAAAGCCGGAAGGTTCACCCAGTAAACCTTCCAAGCCATCTAAGGGTCAGGCTACAGCTTCCAAGCCTTCCCCGGTGGCTCCGACTCCTTCGGAGTCGAGATCGGCTCCGGCCGGAGCCGATCTTTCTCCTTCTCAGGTAGGGTCGGTTCCGACACCCAATCTGCTGTTGCCTTGTCGGCTCCGGCTGGAGCCGACATATTATCCAGTATCGGAGCCGAGAAGCCTTCGGCTCCATCTGGAACCCAGAGGACGTCGGCTCCGATGACTTCATCCAAGAAGAGATCTCGGTCCCCTTCTTTGGAATCTATCCACTCGGCTCCAGGGTCTCCTCTTTTGTCGGAGCGGAGTCATCGGAGCCGATCTTCGAGATCTTCCAGGCTGTCTGACCACGATTTAGAGAGGGTGGTAAGCAGGCTGTTGAAGTCGCAGGCACTGGCCCAAATGCTCCATAGCCCGTCTCAGCAGACTTCGGCTATTGCTTCACCCATTGAACTTCCTCCTCCGACTCCCACCAGAGTTCGGAGCCGGAGCTTCTCGGGACAGCGACTGTGTCGGCGCCGGAGCCGATACATCCTTTTCGCTCCGCTGCCTTCGGCTCCAATCTCCTCCTTGAGACCTTCCTTGGAGGGATCCGTCGTCGAGTTTCCTTGTCGGCTCCGAGGGGCTAGTGGCATCGGACCCTTGTCCGACCCGCTCTCCCTCTCGGGCTTCGCTTTGGTAAGCTCGGCACCGACATCGGCCTCGAGCCTTCCTCTCAGTGGAGCCGGAATTCCTATTTCCTCAGAACGGGAATATTCCGGCCTCCCGGGGAGGGGAGCCTTTGAGGTGATGAGGAGTGTCCTGGCACCTGAGCCAGGTCAACGGTCCATCCCTCTAGCTCCTCCCTCTTCGGTGCCTGTAGACGCCTCTTGCCAGCCTCTTGCTCTCAGGCCCAGGGATCCATCGCCCCAGGTTTCCCCATTGGGAATATCTTCCTCTTCCGAGGTTTCTCCTGATCCTGCAGGGGAACCCCCTCGGAAGAGGACGTGTAAGAGGAAACACACAGACTCCCCTGAGTCTACTACATCTGATACCGACTTAGATGAGTCGGAGGGTTCCCCACGATCCCCCTCTGAGGATGTCTCCTTTTCAGACATCCTTGAGCTCCTCAAACAGAGGGGAATTGGCCATCCATTGACCCCTCCGAGGATGAGTCGGTATACCTGGAGGCTTTTGGATCCCGACCCTCCACCTCCTGGGTGTCTCCGCCTTTCGACCCACTTATGCAGGTAGTGGCTCGGAAGGCGTGGGCAGCTCCAGATTCTGTGGAACCTGTCCCCAGGAGACCATCCAAATTTATTACGGCCCCTACAGACAAGCAGTTTCTTTCCAAGGGCGTCTCTGTGGATGCTATGGTGGTGGCGGCGGCCACCAAGAAGGAACTTGCGGATCCTTCAGTACCTGTCCATCCTCCTAACAAAGATTCTAGGACCATGGACAGGTATGGAAGGCAGATGTTTTCTTCAGCGACCTTTGCTATGCGTTCGCTGAACTACCTTTGTCACTTCACCAGGCTTCAAAGAGATATTCTCAAGGAACTAGGTGAAGTGGTCCAGGATCCTTCTGCTGCTGGGGCTCAAGAAAAGATTGCCTCACAGCTAGCAATCCTGAATTCCTTAACCAACTCCTCCATGCGGCTCATATCCTATGCAGCCAATGGAGCGAGCAGGGCCGCAGGCACAGGAGTGGCTCTTAGACGTCAAGCCTGGATGCGGCTTTGTAATTTTATGGACCCCTTTAAGGCGTCCTTCACCAATACCCCTTTGACGGTTCGGCTTTGTTTGGACCTCAGGTGAAGGAAACCTTGACCAGGTGTGAGCAGGACGGCAAAACTCTTTCTGCCGTTGGAGTCCATTTTTCCACCCTTCTAGACCCTATCCCAAGGGTCAGAAGGGAGGGAAGATGTGGTTCCGCAAAGCCCAAGGAGCTGCGCCGGACACACGTGGTCAGTTTACCCCCAGAGGCAGAGGGGGCAACAATAATAGACGCCGCCCTAGGGGCAGAGGGGTCCTCAGAACCAGGGCAACAGGGAGTCTCTTCCTGAGAAGCCCTTTCAGCACCCCTGAGGTGTTGCCCGACTGTCCACCCTTGGAGGCAGTCGGGGGAAGGATTTCGCTGTACCCAGTAGCCTGGCGTTCCCTTTCACAAGATATGTGGGTACAGTCGATCATATCCGAGGGTTACAAAATCCCCTTCGAAAGATATCCCGTACCTCAACAATCCCTTCCAGACATCTCACCCGGTCAAAGGGATTTGGCAGAACAGGAGGTTTCAAAGCTCCTAGAAAAAAGAGCCGTCCAGACTGTTCCGCAGACCAAGTAGGATCCGCGTCTACTGAGATTCTTTTGGTCCCCAAAAGGACGGGAGATTGGAGACCAATATTAGACCTGAGCAGTCTAAACAGATTTGTCAAGAAGGCAAGATTCCGGATGGTCACGCTTCAGTCCATTCTGCCCTTTCTGGGCAAGGGCAACTGGATGTGCTCGATAGACCTTCAGGACGCGTACTATCACATAAAGATTCACAGGCGCTCCAGAAGGTTTCTCCGCTTTCGGCTAGGGACCAGTCATTATCAATTCAGAGCCCTGCCCTTTGGCCTCACTTCAGCCCCCAGAGTGTTTACCAAATGCATGGCAGTGGTCACAGCTCATCTGAGACGTCAAGAATTCCAGGTGTTTCCTTATTTAGACAACTGGCTCCTCTCCGCCACCACCAGGTGTCAGCTTCTTCAGATCAGAGACTACACTCTGCAGCTATGCAAGAGTTTGGGAATTTCAGTGAATTTCGAAAAATCTTCTCTGCGGCCTTGCCAATCTATCACCTTTATAGGCGCAGAATTAAACACCGTCAAAATGTTAGCCAGACTAACAGATCAGAGAATTCTGGACATCCAAAAATAGGTTCGGATTTTATTGCAGAGCAGCAAAGTCAAAGCCAGATTGATACTAAAGGTTCTAGGTCTTATGGCTGCGGCCATTGTTCTTCTACCACTGGCCCGCTTCCACATGTGTCTTCTGCAGTGGATGTTATTCTCTCAGTGGTCGTTCCAGAGTCTTCCGATGAGTCACGAAGTCTTAGTCACACAATCGTGCAGGACTCATCTGAACTGGTGGATATCTTCCCCTCTTCTTCATCAGGGCCGACCATTTGTTCCCCCTCCTCCGGTTGCCACAGTTACTACGGATGCCTCTCTGATCGGGTGGGGGGGGGCATTATCAGGGCAGGATGGTCCACGGGACGTGGCAACCCATAGAATACCATCTGCACATAAATGTCCTGGAGATGAGAGCGGTGCTTTTAACGTTGCAAGCCCTCAACGACTTTCTTCCCACGGGGACTATGGCAGTGCAAACGGACAACATGTCCGTGGTCTGGTACATCAACAAGCAGGGCGGGACCAGGTCCTATCCGTTGTGTCGAGAAGCTCTCAGACTTTGGCAATGGGCAATCTCCTCTCATCGGTTTCTGATAGCAACGCACATCCCCGGCAGGTCCAACCTCTTGGCGGACAGGCTGAGCAGATCCATTCTCATGCCTCACGAGTGGTCTCTCAATCAATCTATAGTGGACCAGATTTTTCTGAAATGGGGCACACCTTGTTGCGATCTTTTTGCTACTCCCCAAAACAACAAGTGCCCCGACTATTCACCCTCTTTCCCCTACCAGGCCAACCCCTGAGAGACTCTCTAACCCAGGATTGGCCCCGGGGACTTCTGTACGCTTTTCCTCCTTTTCCCTTGATTCCACAAGTCATTCAGAAAGCCACCGTCTTGAGGGCCAAGTTGATTCTCATTGCCCCTTACTGGCCTCGACAAATTTGGTTTCCGTCTCTGCATCGTCACCTCCTGGTGCAGCCTTGGCATCTGGACCCAGTTCTGGATCTTTTGATCCACCGGTCGGGTCAACAGCACCGGGCCATTCATTCTCTCAACCTCACTGTTTGGTTGCTCCACTTCCTTCCCTAGCCAGGCTTCCTATGATCTCTGATCCGGTCAGAGATATCTTAGTGGCTTCTTTGAAGTCCTCCACCAGAACCGTTTATGCTAGCAAGTGGCGACGTTTTTCCATTTGGGCAAATTCCAGAAATATTGATCCCTTTACTGCTCCTGTGCATTCTGTTTTAGATTTCCTGGCTGAAGTTTTTCAGTCAGGATCTTCTTCATCTACAGTAAAAGTTCAACTGGCTGCTATTTCCAAGTGTTTCTCCTGAAGCCGCCAATAAAACATCCTCCTCCACAATGGGATCTGAATTTAATGTTAGCATCCTTAATGTTACCACCCTTCGAAGTCTGCTTCATGTTCATTGAAATTATTGACCTGGAAAACTATATTTTTACTGGCTGTCACTTCAGCAAGAAGGGTTTCCGAGATTCAAGCTCTCTGCATCCGTTCCCCTTACTTGGTCTTTCACAAGGACATGGTATCCTTGAGAACAAATCCGTCCTTTCTCCCCAAAGTTGTTTCTCAAACTAATATTAATCAATCTATCGATTTACCAGTCTTTTTCCCTAATTATTCTGGCAAAGCGGAGCAAAAGCTTCATTTTTTGGATGTCCATCGTCAGCTCAGGTTCTATTTGCATAGAACTAAACAATTCAGGAAATCAGACCAATTATTTGTCTCCTATGCAGAAAACAGGAAAGGTCTTCCGGTATCAAAAGTGACCTTATCCAGATGGTTGTCTTCCACCATTTCTTACGTGTATTCGCTCAGAGGCAAGCAACTACCTTCTAAACCGAAAGCACACTCAACCAGGAGTCTATCCACTTCTGCAGCTTTTCAGGATAGACTACCCATTGATACTATTTGTGCAGCAGCTACTTGGGCCACTCCTCATACCTTTGTCTCTCATTACAAATTGGATTTGGCCTCTAGGGACAGGGCCAGTTTTGGTTCCACAGTTCTCAAGAGTCTGTTCCATTGAGCCACCCGGGATACAGGTGCTAGGGACGCAGTCCCATCCAGCAAGAATGAAGGTGAGATTGACAACTTAACATTTAGAAGTTATGTACCTACCATAACGTTCCATGTTAGTTGTCTTCTCTCGCCTTCTTTCTTGCGTCCCTCCCTCCTTCCCCCTGGCCTGGACAGATCTTGAAGAGTTTCCTCTTCTCAGGTTGTTTCCTCCTGGGCCTTCATTAGAGGACTCCTTTATTATGAACTTGGTTTTCCTAGTTATATTAGGTTAGTCCTTAGCAGGGTATGTTAGCTACCAAACGAGATCTGAGGTAGTCCCGCCTTGCATCATGGGATATAGGGTTGCCTCGAGCTGGTAAAAGGAGTTCTCAAGCTAAGCAGTGCGAGTGGAGCCGAGGATCGGCTCCGAACCCATCCAGCAAGAAAGAAGGCGAGAGAAGACAACTAACATGGAACGTTATGGTAGGTACATAACTTCTAATTATATATATATATATATATATATATATATATATATATATATATATATATATATATATATATCTGAGGTTATGTACCTGATTTCTAACATTAAGGGAAGAATGAAAGGCAGAGGCAGCAGCAAACTAAATGGTAGAATATATCCTTAGGGAGTTACTGCCAGAAACAGAGGTGACATACCCATTGTCTGGGCCATACCATGAGTAATCTGGCCTCTTCTGAAGGCTTTAGAAAGTCATCAGCCTGTTTGAAAGCAGTCCAGAAGAAAGTCACTAGAAAGGGTATAGGACAAAGGCTGAGGGCCAAGGGGAGAGGAGAAGGGGAGGTTGAATGTTAAATACATTTGAAGGACAGAGGTAATTGTTTCCATCTGCCACAGGTACAGTATAATGAGCCATTTGTAAAATGCAGAGCAGATTGTTGACCAGGCAGACAGGATGCCTGGAAAAGCCTGTGCCAACAAGTGTCATTCTTTAGGTTGAAACAGTAAAAACGTATACCTGAAAGTCTAACATTACTGAGTTGAAGCACGTTAAAGGGAATACTGTTGCAGCCACATCCTGGATTTTATTTATTTTTTTCTGAAAAGTGTAGTTTATCGGAGGCTGTACTAATCTGTCCAGTTTCAGGAAATACTTGCCTGTTTCTGACCATTTTGAGCTAAAAATAGGACAACTGTTACAGCCTCATAGCAGCATAACAGAAGTAAATCATAGGATTGTCAACCTGTTATTTTTGTTACCATAAAGTCTTCAGGATACTCTGCACTCTTTATTGAACCATAACAAATAAAAATCAACTTTTTAAAATGTTTGCACGTTTTTGTCTTTATTCTAAAAGATGAAATTTACTAGAATACAAATAAATTTGCTACTTTTACCAATGTCTTCTGCATTGCTATTTTCCAGTTTGATGCAGTTTGTATTTTCTTACCACTTTGCATTTTTACATTGTTTGCTTGTCTTTTTTCGTCATGTATTTTATTTTGTGTGTCTGTCTGTCTATCTTTGTATTTGTCCTGAACCTTAAAGTGATGCACTGAGGTCAGTCGTCTACCTCAGTTAACAAATGTTATGTATACAGTATTGGGGGAGAAAAAAAATTGCATGTAAGAAATAGAATTGCCAAAAAAAAAAAAAAAAGTGGGGAAAGTCTAGAGGTGCGTCAAGTGGATGGATGGTTGTCTTTTCAGGTCACTTGTAGATGTAGATACTAATGCTTCTCTCTCTCTCTCTCTCTGTAAGTTGAAAAGGTCATTTGAAGCTAATCTGATAAAATTGCAACACAAGAGCTTTGTGTGTTGAACAGCAATAGATGAAATTAGAAAAAGTGCAGAAAATGATCATGGAGCAGTACTTAGTGATGTTAAGTACATGCTGCTGGATCAAGCAGAGGATTGTGATCATGATTACAAGTTGTAGATTTGACTGAGCATTAAAGAAGTGGGCAGTGTGCTGTAGAGGATAAAACAGAAACGATAGTGATTATCTTGATTACTATCTGGATACGTAAGATGTTTGGGAATGGATGAAGGTTAGGACTGTGAGTCTTTGCAGAAATAGCATGCTTCTTTAATGCTGGTCAAGAGATAAATCGAGATTCATGAGTAGAAGCTGGGGTCTCTTGAGCATATGGAATTTGTAGAACAGCAGTTGGTCTTAATGGAGGATAAGGCCTGAAAGAATCCAACACTGCTTGGTGTGTTTGGAGAGCAAAAATAAGTTATCTGATTATGTTAAAAGCAAGGTGGTACAGTGGACTGGTTTCATAAAGTGATCTTTCGGTGTTGAAGGAATTGGTCCAATTGCCTTTCATTCAGTCTAAGAGAAAGTTTGGGAAGGAGGGGACTCCTGATTCAGTTTGTCAGGGTCTGAAAAATAACTAGTTTTAAGGCAGTTGTGACAGCCATAAAATGATTTACTGCAGATATATGATCCAGTTATGTGGATCATGATTGCTCAGAGGTTACATTGCAGCAACAAATGCAGTTTGAGATGGTTATGAAGTGTTAAAAAGGTAAAAGTGAAAATATAATTTAACTTTTCCTGTTATGCTGAATGTGTATTTGGCAGATGAAGTGGTAATGTATTGTTCTGTGGAACAGCAGCGGACAGTTTGAGAATCACATATGCCTCCATCTTGTGGAGAAGATGATGACTGAGTTTTTTTCGAAGTCAGGAGATTGTGCAAGTGTGGTAGATGTGGATTGGAACAGTTTCATTAACACTCTGTCTGTACTTCTGAGTTTAAGAAGATAGGCACTACTACTGTGGCTAGCAGCCTGAGACTAAATTATGAGGCTTTTTATTCGAATAAACTGGCATAATTTTGCCTGTGTTCTTAATTATACTGAAATGGAAGCTGCCTTAATAGCCAGTAACTGTTAACCTCAGTACCCTGTGAATGCGTAACTTGGACTGTGGGATTATGCATCTTTGCTATTTTAATTTGAATTGCCTGCTAATGCCACCGATGATGGTTGTCATATGATTCCATAGTCTGAGGAGTTATGCATTGGCAAGGCTATGCATATGAAATTTTGTTCCCAGGATAACTGGGCAATATGTTGTTTGTGATAACTATTTAAGGATCTAAAATGTATCCTAAAGATTTTACAGCTGGGGTAGTTTATGCTAAACTACTGATGTTATGTGATCCTATCTCGCCTACATTCTGTACTGATGGGTTCGGAGCCGATCCTCTGCTCCGACTCGGCACGCTATGCAATAGAGCGAAGTCTCTAATTGGCTGAACTATTCTATATCCCAGGATGCACCACCACTAATTCCCCAGATCTCGTTTGCCGCTTACAAAGCAAGGACGTGGTCTCGAGCTTGGCTGAGCTAAGTGCTTTCTTTATTAGGTTTTTCCTGTCAGGAATTTCTTAAACTTAACCAAAAAGCTGTTTTAACAGCTATCGTTGTGTAAGAGTGAGTTTTTTGAACTTTTTTGTGGTAAAATATTGTTTGTTCAGGGAAAGGTTTCGCTTGAGTTAGAGGGCCTTCCCTGCACGTGAGTAGCCCTTTTTGTGTAGTGTTTGTGAGGTGATCAAGTTCCCGTTTTTAGTTAGAGGGTTCTTGGCCCTCCTGTTGTGTGACCAATACCCTTTGGTTAACTAATTTTTTACTGTTAAAGTGTTTGTTCTGATTATTGTGTTTTTTCTAACTGTTTGGCATTATGTCAAAAGAACACAGACCCTCTGGATTTAAAAAATGCACTAGATGCAATTACAAAATGTCTATAACAGACGATCACTCCCTTTGCGTGTACTGTTTAGGACCCAAACACCTTCAGGAGTCTTGTAGTGTGTGTCACGCTTTTTCCTCTCGAGTCCTCCAAGAGAGGAAAAATAAATTGATCTTAAAAGGACTTATTAAGCCTTCTTTGAAGAGGCCTTATCTTCCTCTTCTTCTTCCTCTAAGAAAGAAATCGTCGGCTCCGACCAGCCCGTCGGAACCGACCACTAAGAAATCTAGGCAGGCTTCTCCATCGGCTCCACGGACTTCGGAGCCGAGGGCGGAACGGTCTGCCTCGATGCCTCCAGCCTCGACTCCTCTGGCTTCGGAGCCGATGGCTGGAGCTTCGAGAGGCGGATCACCTTCATCGGCTCCGCTGATTTCGGAGCCGATGAGGGTTGTCCGCTCAGACTCTTCCCCTTCGGCGCCGAAGTCCTCTTCGGCACTGAGGGAAATTACAATGGAGTCTCCTTCGGCACCGATTTTGATCGAGACAATTCGGAGCCGGTCCCCTAGTCCTTCGGAACCAGTGGAGAAGTCTAGTCGGACCCGTTCGATCTCCTCTCGATCCTCCAAGATGTCAGATTCGGACATCGACAGGGTGCTCCAAAGGCTGTTTCAGTCTCCAGTCTTCAAAAAGTTAGTTTCGGCTCCAGCCCAGTCGGCTTCGGAGCCGATGGTCCACCCTTTAGCCTTGGGTCCTCCTCCAACAGCCTTGGCACCGTTGGAGTCGGTGCTGGTGGAGCCGATGGAGGTGTCCGGGTCGGCTCCGACCCTTACTCATACTCCGGCCTTTGGGTCGGAGTTCGGTACACGGACCTCTTCGGTCAGCCCCGAGGGTGGTGCTTCGGGACCGATGTTTTCGGTTCCGAGCCTCTCTCTCGGTGCGTCGGCTGCAGGAGTGCCGTCTGCTGTTGTGGCTTTGGGGGTCGGACCTTCCCAGGAGTCTGGGGGTCCGGCCTTTAGAGCCATGAGGAGTGCTTTGGCCAAATCTTCTTTGGCTACCCCCACCGTCTCCCCGGCACCTTCCCTAGGCATGGAGACTGGGTCCTTTGTAGTCCCCCTGTCTCAAGACAGCGGAGCCCTGGGGCCTGAGGTCACCCCCATTGGGGGTCCCCCTCTTCCTGGAGGTCCCTCTGAAGAGTCTTCAGAGGAACCCCCAAGAAAAAAACAGTGCAAGTGGAAGCACGTCGACTCCCCTGACGAGTCTATCACCTCCAACACCGATCTTGATGATGCGGAAGGGTCCCCCAAGTTGTCCTCGGATGATGTCTCCTTTGCTGACATCCTGGAAGTCCTCAAGCAACGAGGCGGCTGGCAGACCAAACCCCCTTCCTCTGACGAGTCGGTGTTCCTCAAGGCCTTCGGGGCTCAGCCCTCCGCCTGCTGGGTGTCTCCGCCCTTCGATGAGCTCCTGGATTTGATCTCTCGAAAGGCGTGGGAACATCCAGATTCTGTGGAACCGGTGCCTGCTCGCCCTAACAAATCTTTGTCAGCGCCCCCGGAAAAGGAATTTCTCACCAAGAGTGTGGCTGTAGATGCTATGGTGGTGGCATCTGCTACCTAGCAAGATGTGGCAGAGGCTTCGACGTCCGTCCATCCCCCTAATAAGGAGTCTAGGAGCATGGACCGGTAGGGGAAGCGCACCCTCTCTTCAGCGGCCTTTACATTAAGGTCTCTGAACTACCTCACGCACTTCACTAGACTTCAGAGGGATCTGATCAAGGAACTCTCAGATACCCTCTCTGGTAACCTGCCTGAGCAGTTAGCCCAGATGGTTAGCTCTCAGTTGGCTACCTTGTCGTCGATATCAAACTCGGCCCATGAGGCTCATTTCGTATGCAGCCGAGGAGGCGAGTAGAGCGGCGGGTACGGGTGTTGCTCTACGGAGACAAGCCTGGCTACGCCTGTGTCATTTTGCGGAGGCCTTCAAATCTTCCTTTGCCGACGCTCCCTTTGATGGGTCCTCTTTGTTCGGACCCAAGGTAAAGGACACCTTGACCCGCTGTGAACAAGAGGGTAAAACTTTGACTGCCGTAGGAGCACGGTTTTCCTCTCCCTTTCGGCCTTATCCCAAGGCTAAAAGAGGAGGGAAAATGTGGTTCCGTAAATCTCAAAAGAATTACCCCTCACAGCAGGACGATCCCCCCTCTAGAGGCAGAGGAGGGGGAAATTTTTCCGGAAGACGCCGTCCCAGAGGCGGCAGAGGCCCCCGCAACACTGGAGACCGCGAGTCCTTTCGTGGCTCTTCAACCTCTCAGCATCCCTGAAGGATTGCCCGACTGTGCAGCTCTGGAGCCAGTCGGGGTCGTTCGAGGCACCTAAAGGCCTGGGAGAGTATCACTCAGGACCAATGGGTGCTCCGAATCATCACCGGAGGTTACGTCATTCCCTTTTCACACACCCCCCCCCTCCATCCAGAAAAATCCCAGACCCCCCACCCAGTCAACGGGATATTGCAGCCATCGAAATTTCAAAGCTGCTTCAAAAAGGAGTCATCCAACCGGTCCCCGTAGACCAGACCGGATTAGGAACTTACTCAAAATTCTTTTTAGTGCCAAAAAAGACCGGGGACCTGAGGCCCATTTTGGATCTCAGCAACCTGAATCGATCAGTCAAGAAGTCCAAGTTCCGGATGGTCACCTTACAATCCATTCTCCCGCTTCTGGAGAAACGTGTTTGGATGTGCTCCGTAGATCTCAAGGACGCCTATTATCACATTCTGGTAAATCAGGCGTCCAGGAGACATCTGCGCTTCAGCCTGGGAGACAGTAATTTCCAGTTCTGTGCACTGCCCTTTGGTCTCACCACAGCCCCCAGGGTGTTCACCAAATGTTTGGCGGTGGTGACTGCTCACCTGAGGAGTCTAGGATTCCAGGTGTTTCCGTATCTAGACGACTGGCTCCTAACTGCCACCACCAGGCATCTACTATTACAGACCCTAGCAGCCACTATATCTCTAGGAACCTCCCTAGGAATCACCTTCAATTGGGCAAAGTCTGTGTTGCTGCCATCTCAGCATATACGGTTTATCGGGGTAGACATAGACTCAAGGCAAATGCGGGTCTATCTTCCTACAGAGAGAATAGGAACATTACAATCTCAAGTCCGAGCATTGCTCCTCAAACGCCGAGCCCCAGCAAGGATGGTCCTACAACTGTTGGGTTCCATGTCGGCTACCGTTCTCCTGGTGCCCTTAGCAAGATTACACATGAGGATTCTCCAGTGGCTCCTATCGGTCCAGTGGTCGTATCAGGAACTTCCTCTCAGTCACCAAATTATAATTACGGAGACGTGCAAACAGGACCTCCGTTGGTGGCTTATCTCGTCCAACCTGGATCAGGGGCGACCTTTTGTTCCTCCTCCTCCAGTGGCCACTTTGACTACGGACGCCTCCCAGACGGGGTGGGGGGGGGTCATTACCTGGGCAGGTCAGTTCAAGGCAAGTGGCATCCCGGCGAGACTTCCCTACACATCAACATACTGGAAATGAGAGCAGTGCTTCTGTCACTCCAAGCACTACACTGCTACCTCCCCCAAGGTATGATTGCCGTTCAGTCCGACAACATGTCATTAGTTTGGTACCTGAACAAGCAGGGAGGGACCAGGTCCTACCCTCTTTGCAGAGAGGCCATGAGAGTATGGAATTGGGCTGTTGCAACCAAACGTTTCTTGGTAGCAACACATATTCCGGGGAGATCCAATGTGATAGCCGACAGACTGAGCAGAACCATTCTCTCCCCACACGAGTGGTCTCTGAACGACAGAGTAGCATCTCAGATCTTCAGAAGATGGGGAACTCCTTGTTGCGACCTCTTTGCAACCCCTCTCAACACAAAATGTCTACGGTTATTTTCTCTTACCCCGAGTCGGGGGAGGTTTCCCAAGGACGCCCTAGTCCAAGCTTGGCCCAACGGCTTACTGTACGCCTTTCCTCCGGTTCCCCTTCTCCCCAGGGTGATCCAGAAGGCGATTCACTTACAGTGCAAGATGATTTTAGTTGCCCCATACTGGCCTCGTCAAGTCTGGCTGCCATTTCTTCGGAAATGCGCACTGGACGGCCCATGGTTCCTGGACCAGGTTCCAGATCTCTTGATCCACCAGTCGGGACAGCTTCACCAGTCCCTTCACTCACTGAAATTAACAGCTTGGCTCCTCCACTTCCGACTATAGTCAGGAACCAGGTTTTAGACTCAGAAGTTATACATATCTTGTCCTCAGCCCACAAGAATTCGACTAAGAAAATGCATAATAGTAAATGGAAGAGATTTGCCATTTGGGCCCAACTCCGGGGTTTAGATCCCATTTCTGCCCCGGTGGCGGACGTTTTGAAATCCTAGCTTCCCTATTCAATCAAGGGTCTTCAGTCTCTACCATTAAGGTTCAATTAGCAGCTATTTCTAATTTTCATTCAAGTACAGACCCACCTTTGATGAGCAATAAGTTGTGTAAAGCCTTCATGAAAGGTGCTGGGCTGCTACGTCCTCCAGTTTCTCATCCTGCTCCACCATGGGATCTCAATTTCGTATTAGGTGCCTTGACCTCTTCCCCCTTCGAACCGGCAGCAACTTCTGACTTGAAATTTCTTACCTGGAAGACCGCTTTTTTGGTGGCAATTACATCAGCCAGAAGAGTTTCGGAACTTCAGGCCCTATGTGTCAACCCGCCGTACTTGTTTTTTCACAAGGATAGAGTATTCCTTAGGCCCACTCCATCTTTTGTTCCCAAAGTTTGTTCCAGTTTCTGTCTTCAGCAGTCTTTGGAACTTCCAGTTTTCTTCCCCAATTACTCAGACAGAGTAGAATATATCTTCCATTCATTGGATGTCCACAGACAATTGCATTTCTATTTAGATAGGACGCATCAAACACGAAAAACAGATCAGTTGTTTGTGTCCTTTTCAGACAATAAATTGGGCAAAGCCGTCACGAAGGTCACTATTGCCAAGTGGATCATTGACTGTATTAGTCATATTTATTTTCTTTCTAATAGAGAGCTTACAACCACTGTGAAAGCTCATTCTACAAGGGCTATGGCTACGTCAACAGCATTTCATGCTAAGCTTGCCATTAGTGACATTTGTGCTGCGGCTACCTGGTCCTCTCCTCACACCTTTATTTCTCATTACAAATTGGATGTGGCATCTCGGGGGCGAGCTTCCTTCGGTTCCACAGTTCTCAGGAGTGTTTTCCAGTGAGCCACCCAGGAATCAGGTGCTAGGGACGCTGTCCCATCAGTACAGAATGTAGGCGAGATAAGATCACATAACATCTTTTAGTTATGTACTTACCATAACTTCAGATGTTTGGGATCCATCTCGCCTACATTCCTAATACCCACCCTCCTTCCCCCTGCCTTGAAGATCAGAAGAGACCGAACGGTTCGAGTTCGACCGTTTCATCTTGAAACATCTGGCAATGTTATATCAGCAGTGCAAGTGTGAGTGCATGTGTGCGGACAAACAAGATCTGGGGAATTAGTGGTGGTGCATCCTGGGATATAGAATAGCTCAGCCAATTAGAGACTTTGCTCTATTGCATAGCGTGCCGAGTCGGAGCCGAGGATCGGCTCCGAACCCATCAGTACAGAATGTAGGCGAGATGGATCCCAAACATCTGAAGTTATGGTAAGTACATAACTAAAAGTTTTTAGTGGAGCAGTACAGTGGGATTTTATTAGTATTCTCTAATGCAAGAACTGCTTCAAGTGTCTCAGAAATTATATAGTAGCAAATGTAGGTTAGTGTATGCAACTTTTATGATGTGTACTGTTAAGCAAGATAAGATGTCATGCTAGCCATGTCGTTGTTCATTACGGATATGTCTTGGATCTGACTTCGGATCCGAGCTGGCCAGTTAAAGAGGATGGTGACATATTTAAATTTGATGAAGTGATTGTCATTTATCATGATGATATTTGTAGGTGTGTGTGTGTGAGCTTTCTATGTTTTTTTAACGCATGCATTCATTATTGGAAGTTCTGGGCGCAAATTATGTCTGAGATATATTGTTTCTGTGTTTGTTTTTTGAGAAAGTCCTGTTTATTGATCTTAAAACAAAACAAAAAAAGAAGCCAGATGAGGTTTCAAGACTGGGTGCTGTGGGACATTGATTAAAAGTGTTCTGTCTAAGGGTAAGTACAGGGACCCATTTCTGTTGTTCGTAGGTTCATACATAGGCATTTTTTAACAATGTGTTGTTTTCCGAGTGTTTGACACTGTTTTGTTCATTTTTATAGGAATATTGTAATTGTGCAATTCATGCTCTTAACTCATCTTCTACTAGCTCAACCTGCAAAATAAGAGTCTATTCTCCTGTCTGTCCTTAGATGTGCTACTTCTTACTGTTTAAATTATTTTACACTGAGGTATGGCTTCATTTAATACCTATAAAATAGGTGACCTAATAAAAACAGTTGTACTTTCTTCATAGTCCACATATATTCTAAGGTATAGAAAAT
The DNA here is from genome assembly GCF_019279795.1 of Protopterus annectens. NCBI lineage: Eukaryota > Metazoa > Chordata > Ceratodontiformes > Protopteridae > Protopterus > Protopterus annectens. Next base: position 521,728,504 of record NC_056746.1, on the reverse strand, counting down.
GAGTTAGATAATCTTGGAGTTGCACCTTGTGGGAGGGCCTGTTTCTTCACGTTGTACCATTTCTGCTGTCACCTTTTCTTTCTTTTAACTAAGCCATTGTAATTGCCACCAAACCTGACATTTGTGCCTGCTAGACATTACTGACACCTGCTCCCCAATGTAGATTTTACCTTACCTTACCTTTAGCAAGTAAATTGCATTATACGCATTTTTATGGTGGCATGCTTTCTTGGTTCTTAAATTGCTGTCTATTAACATCTAAGAAAATGCTCATGTTTGGAAATTTAATCTCATAATTTTGCTTAACTGCTCATGGTCTCACATGTAAAATGATTGTGTACTGTTAATAGGAAGCCAAGCGTATGAACCTCTGATGTGAGAAACTCAGGTATTGTTTTCATAGTTTTTGAGTTCATAGCATGCAGATGTGTGCTGGTAGTGGTGTTTGTGTGCATTGTATTTTGCTGTGGAGGGTTTTCTGATAAATGATGCACTTCTCTTTATTTTCTCCTGTCCTTTGAAGTTGTTTGGTCTGTAGTTTTCAATTGTTTTTTTTCTCAAAATCACTTTAAGCATGGAAGTGATTGCATTTATTTTGGGGGTTTGTGAGAGGCACTGTAGTTCCCTTCAGAATACATTGGCAAAGCTGGGCCTGCTCCATGGCATGGAGGAATAAAGCCCTGACTAATTTGCAGGTGACCTGAGTTCAGTTAGTGGTTTGGATACCTGTAGGAGCTGGCCAGAGGAGATGAAAGGGAGTAGCCACTACTGGCTTACAGTATCTATCATATGTGTGTGTGTGTGTGTGTGTGTGTGTGTGTGGGGGGGGGTTGGTAGCTGTGGCTGAATACATGGGTGACATCTAGGGGGAGCAGTAGGTGTTCACTCAATAGAGTTCTAAGCTGATCTACTTCCTGCTACCATAGTGCATTTGCACTACATAGCAGAAATGCAACTTGCATGCAGAGACATGCCCTTGGGAAATGGTGATTATGGTCTTAGAGGAGCCACTGAAGAGGATGCTCTTAGAGGAGCCACTGAAGAGGATGCTCATGTGCTAAGAGGGTAGTCTGCCCCCCCCCCCCCCCGCAGCCAGCATACTGGCCTGTTTCATACCTCCCAACTCTTGCCAGAGAATGGAGGTCTTGATGGTTCATAGATTCATAGGTTGGTACTAGGCTATTGGCCCTAGGGCCTATACAAGCCTAGCCATAACAATTCCCTGGCTATTTCTTCCCACAGTATTTACTTCCCTGGACCCCTGTCTAGCAGGGCGACTGATGTGATCCCTGGGGTCAATTTCCTATCTCCCATCCAATCATCAAGGTTCCTTTTGAAGAGGGCCAAAGAGGCGCATTGCTTGACATATATGGGCAGTCTTTTCCAGAGTCTGGGGAGTCTCTGGGTCAGGAACCTATCCCCCCAGCATGTTTTGTTCATTATGATGACAAGGTTTATATCCCTGGAGCGTATGTCTCTGAGGGATTGGGATTTCTTTAAGTGTAGCATGTCCAACAGCTCTGGGTTTGTTGTGGCCTTGTATGTTAAGCAAAGATTGCCTCTGAGTAGACGATATGCGACAGAGTATAGTTGGAGTTTTTTTAGACTGTCAGTACAGGGCATCTGCTTTAGGCCTGTGATTCTTTTAGTTGAGGTATGTCTGCGGCCTTTCCAGTTGTTGCAGATGTCTTGAGAGGTACATACCAAATCTGGCATTATATTCTATAATGGGTCTAATGAGGGTTGAGTACAGTGGGACAATGACCTCCTTTTTTCTGGATGAAAAGCCCTTAGTGATGAGGTGTGCCACATAGAAGGTTTTCCTGACTGTTGTGGCGATGTGGTTATCGAAGGTGAGACCACTGTCCACCTGTGTCCCTTATCACACTTTCTGTGTTTAGTGTACTGCCACCTATGTGGTAGTTCACGGGTACATGTTTTTTCCCAAAAGGGATAACTATACATTTCTTGACATTGAGCTTGAGCCCATGGCTCTGGCACGAAGCATCTGTTTCTGTAAGGCCCTTTTGCAGAATATCCACATCATCTAGGGATTTAGTAGTGGCTCCCAGTTTTCAGTCATCTGCGAACTTTGTTAACCAGAGTCCCTTAGTGTTGGCCTGTACTTTAGAGAAGTAGATGCCAAACAGGAGCTGTCCCAGGACTGAACCCTGAGGTACTCCACTTGTCACTTGTCTGGAGCTGGATTTGGAGTCTGCTACTTTTACAGTGTGGGTTCTGTCAGTAAGCCAGTTGGTAATCCATCGAGTGACGTAGGGATTAATGCCCAGCTTAGTAAGTTTATCTATGATTCCAGAGTGGGGGATGGTGTCGAAGGCCTTGGTGAAGTCCAGATAGGCTGTGTGGACCATCTTACCCTTGTGCACGGCTCTTGATTCGAAGAAGTCAGTCAGGTTCAGGAGACAAGATCGTCCCTTCACGAACCCAAACTGCATGGGGTCCAGTTTTTGAAGGTTGCCAATGTCTGTGTTTATAAATTCCATGGTAATATTTTCCATGGCCTTGTAGATCAGGCTCATCAGATTGATGGGGCGGTAGTTCCAGGGATCCAAGGTGGATCCCGTCTTGTGGAGTGAGATAACTGTAGCTGTGCACCACTCCGTGGGCACGAAGCCTGAGGTGAGGCTATGATTAAACATGACACTTAGGTGAGGTGCCAGTTCATTTTGTAGTTCATGTAGTACACAGCCTGGGATGTCGTCTGGTCCCATGGAAGCTGTATTCTTAGCTTTGGAGAGTGTGTATTTTTACCTGTGTGGCCATTATTACCAGAATTTGGCTATCTTTCGGTATTGAGATGGGCCCTTTAGGGGGTGAGAGAGGGGTGAAGTTTACACTGAATCGATCTGCCAGGATATTGGCAATATCCTTGGGATCAGTATATTTAATGCCATTCTGTTGTAGCTCAGAGCAGATCTGAGCATTGCCATTTAGATTCTTGACATAGCTGTAGAATTCCTTGTGGTTGTCTTTGGAGTCTTTGGCAATTTTATTTTTGTAACTAGCTTTAGAGGATTTTGAGGGATCTCAGCTTCTTACTGAGGCTGGTAAGGGAGTTTTTTGCATCCTGGGATTTTCCTCTTTTCTGCAGCAGTTTCTTCGTTTTGTTGTAAAGTTTGTTTATGGCAAGGGACCACCATATTGGCTTCCTTTTTTTGGAGGAGAGCGTCTTGGTTCTGTTGGGGATGGCACGATTCATGCACGAGTGGATGTGCTCGCACAGTGCCTTAGTGTAGGATTCAGCAGTCGAACTTTCAATTCCCGTCTGCATGGGTGTCATGATGATGTCCTTCAAGGATGCATCTGCAGTCATCACATATGGGTTGTCCTGCCTCAGGCAGCCCTTCGGTCGGCCGGATTCCAAAGTCTGGGTCCGCGCGGCTGATGTCGCCCCTTCCCCGACGTCAGAGCGCCTGGGGTATAAAAGCGTCAGCCAACGCCATCTTCCTCAGTCTTTCTTGCTGCGTGGTGCCCGAAGCAGAAGCAGTTCGCAAGTGCCGGTCGGCCAGCTCCTGTAATTCAGCTAAACCGAAGACTTCAAAAGCTAAGTACCCCGTTGGGGACTCTTTCTTGCCTCAGCCGATGTCAGATAAAATTAATAATTGCTTAACTTGTGGGAAACAAATACCTCCTAAGGATTTCCACTCTTACTGCCTACCTTGCCTAGGCCCAGACCACGACGTCTCGGCCTGTTCCGCCTGTGCTTCCTTCAACCGACGCACTCTAAGACGTTGGTCGGAGTTTGCAGAGGAATTTTTTGGGGCTAGTTTTGCTTACAAAATGTTGTCGGAGACTCCGACTTCACATTTAATGAAGAAACGCAAGGACAAGGACCAACACCCGCGGTTTCGGCTGAAACCGCGGCCAGGCCTACTGCGAGTGTCTTGGTTTTGGCTGAAACAGAGTTCTTGGTACTACCGTCCACCGAAACCGTACAACCGACAACCTCGGCCCCGGAGGCCACTACTGTCTCGGTTGTTGAATCTCCTTTGGAATCTGGTGTCCAGGAACCTTCCGACACCATTCCCTTAGACAAAACTACACCAGCACGTGGTGCAGCCAGGCCTCCTGCATCCATGTCTATTAAGGCATTCTCTAGGGCTAAAGCTGCTAAACACTCAAAATCTATGCCTCCCAGGGTTATCCCTCAGGGACCCACTACAGGTTCTCAGATCCTTAGTCTAGCAGAGGACCTTATTTCATTAATTGGGGGCTTTCAGCCTCATCCGGACAGGGGCTCTCAACCTTCTACAGCAAAAAGGCCCAGGGTTGAGCCCTCTGATCCCCTCTCCTCGGATGAGGCCTCTGCTGAACCTGAACCCCTAGATTGCAAATCACTTCAGGATCTGGTACATAACTCTCAACAGGTTAGCAACCATTTTTTGCAGTGTGGTTATGATGCATTGGAAGCTTCATGTAGGTCAGCTATGACAGGTGCAGATGTCCTTCAAGGATGCATCTGCAGTCCTTACAAATGGGTTGTCCTGTCGTCAGGCAGCCCTTCGGTCGGCCGGATTCCAAAGTCTGGGTCTGGCCTCGGCTGGTGTCGCACTTCACCCGACGTCATCTCTGCTGGTCTTCGGGTATAAAGGCATCAGCGGGCGCCATTTTCCTCAGTCTTTCTTGCCGCGTGGCGTTTGCAGTGTGGTTATGATGCATTGGAAGCTTCATGTAGGTCAGCTATGACAGGTGCAGTTATACGTAGGCATGCTTGGCTGAAGGAACAATCTCTGCCAGACCATGTTAAAGCAAAGCTTCTGGATGCTCCACTGGAAAAGCAAAAGTTATTTGGCTCCACTGCTCAGGAGGTCTTAAAGAAATTTGAAGAAAAGGCAAAATCTGTACAAACAGTCAAAGATTTTATGCAGGTCCAACCACCAAGATTCAGCAGAAATTGGCCTTCCAAGAACTGGTCCTTTCCAGACACAGACAGATTTCAGAGAGGCAAGAACAGGCGTGCCAGAGGTAGAGGGCAAGCTAGAGGCTCCTACAGAGGACGTCAATGGCAGCAACCCAACCAGAGAGGTAGTGCAGGGCCTACAACTGCTGCACAAGGACAGACTCAATGACTTTACCTTGACACCGCCAACCAGGGCTCAATTGGAAGCACCTTTGGGGAAAGCTTTCCTTATTTTCAGAAAATTGGCACATTATTACAAGGGACAAATGGACACTACAAATAATAGACAAAGGATACAGGTTCCATTTCCACATTACCGAAAAGAAAAGGCATGCCAGACCTGCCACCAAATCAAAGGGCAGAGGCTTTGAAACAAATCTCAACTTAATGCTAATGAAAGCAATAGAAAAGGTTCCTCGCAGAACAAGGCCAAGGATTTTATTCCAGACTCTTCCTTGTTCCAAGAAAAGAAAAGCAATGGAGGCCTATTCTCGACTTGTTCGCACTAAATACTTATCTCATTGTGCCAAAATTCAAAATGCTGACTCTACAGCAACTCCTTCCCATGCTGGGCAAGGGGTCTTGGCTGGTAACTCTGGACCTCAAGGAGGCATACCTGCATGTCCCTATCAGACAAAGCTGCAGAAGACACCTCAGATTTCTTGCAGGTTCAGAGCATTATCAATTCCCAGCATTGCCCTTTGGCTTATCTACTGCGCCCAGAGTATTCACGAAATGCCTGGCATCAGTAATTGCACACTGCAGACTTCAGGGGATGCAAATATACCCGTATCTGCACGACTGCCTTATACAAGCGGACAGCCAACAAATTTTGGTAAAACACTTGAATTATGCCATCTATCTTCTTCAGGCCTTGGGATATACAGTCAACATTCACAAGTCAAGACTTGTACCATCCCAAAGAATAACTTTTCTGGGTGCGGATCTAGACACAACCACCCAAATGGCTTTCCTCACAGAAGAAAAAACAAAACCAACTACTGGATTACTTCAAAAACCTGTCAAGACAAACTCAGCTGACTGCAAGGAAAATCCTGCAGGCCCTGGGTTACATGGCTTCTTGCATTCTTCTGATTCCTCAAGCAAGGCTACATATGAGGAAACTCCAATGGTACCTAAGGAGTTTATGGACTCAGCACAGTCACAGCTTGGAAACTTTGATACCACTCATCCCATGCCTTCAAAGGGAATTTCTGTGATGGGCTCAAGCAAGCCAGTCAAACAGGGGTTTGCCCTTCAGCAAACCAATAGCCAGCCAAACCATTACAACGGACGCTTCAGACCACGGATGGGGAGCGCACATGGAAGGAAGATGCATTTAAGGACTATGGTCACAAAAAGAGCTACGCATGCACATAAACCAAAAGGAAATGCTGGCAGTGATGCATGCAATCGAGGCCTTCAAGTTATTTCTACATCAAGGCCACCTGCTAATAAGGACAGACAACACTACAGTTATGTGGTACATAAACAAGCAAGGAGGCACCCATTCCTACCCTCTTTGCAGACTGGCAATGAATCTATGGGAACTTTCCCTGACTCTCAATATACAGCTGCAATCCCAGTTTGTACCAGGAAAGGACAATGTACTGGCGGACAGCTTAAGCAGGAACATCATGGATGCACACGAATGGATGCTGCACCCAGACATCTTCCATCAGATAACACAATCATGGGGGAGACCGGACATAGACCTCTTTGCCTCCCCACACAATCATCAGCTGGACAAATTCTGCACAAGGACATACCACCCACAAGCATGGAAAGTGGACGCCCTCTCTTTCAGCTGGAGAGATCTAACAGTGTATGCATTTCCACCTCTTCCATTAATGACCAAGGTCTTACTGAAGATCAGGGCAGAGCAGCCAAGAGTGATTCTTATAGCTCTGGACTGGCCAAGACAAAGAGCATGTCACGGACAAAACCATGGCTACTGCCACAATGGCCGCTTCTCCTGACACAGCACAATTACAAAACTCTGCATTCCAACCTGAAAACATTACAGCTAGCTGCCTGGAAAATACCTTGACTCATCACCAGGATAAGCTATCCAAGAGAGTGAAGGATATCATCATGGAAGCTCGCAGGCCTTCCACACGAAAGGCATACTCAGCAAAATGGAAAAGATTTCACACCTGGAACACCTCAAAGGGCCTAGATGCAACAGTTTTGAACATGGTGCATATCCTGGAATATTTAGCAGAAATGCCCCACAATGGCCTGTCTTACTCTTCCATTAAAATTCATGCTTCAGCAATTTCAGCAGAGTACAACACTGATCCTCCTGTCTTCTCTCATCCTCTGCTAAGACAGTTTCTAAGAGGAATTAAAAACATCAATCCTCCAAGGAAACCACCACTGCCTACTTGGGACCTTAACTTCGTGTTGGAAAAACTAACACTGCCTCCCTTTGAACCAGCAGCATCTGCAGAACTACAGTTCCTCTCATGGAAGACTGCCTTCCTTCTGGCCATAACCTCAGCAAGAAGAGTATCTGAGTTACAGGCCCTCATGGCAGCACAGCCATTTCTTATTTTTCATCAAGACAGTCTCATTGAGAACCAATCCTTCATTTATGCCAAAGGTGGTATCTAGGGTCTCATTAAACCAAGCTATTCACCTGCCTACCTTCTTTCCAAATCCACAAAACAAAGGGGAAAAGCTTCTGCACACCCTGGACATACACAGACAGTTGCGCTACTACTTGGACAGAACTAAAAATGACAGAAAAACTGACCAGTTGTTTGTAGCATATGCTGCTGGTGCACAAGGAAAAGCAATTTCAAAACAGACAATTTCAAAATGGATAGGGAATTTCATTCGTTTCTGTTACTCCTTTCATGGAAAAACTGTGCCAGCTAACATTAGACCTCATTCGACCAGAGCCACAGCCACCTCCACAGCCTTCTTAAGAGGGGTGGCTACCAAGGACATTTTAGAAGCTGCTACATGGAGCTCCGTGCATACATTTTCCAAGCATTACAACTTACCTTTATATTCCAGATCCAGAGCAGGCTTTGCTACGGCAGTCCTGCAGGGCATTTTAGCTACACCATCCTTTACATAGATCCTCCACCCCAGATTGGCTATGGTATTCTACCCATATGTGATGACTGCAGATGCATCCTTGAAGGACATAGTACAGTTTTGTACCTACCATAAATGTAGATGTCCGATAGGTATGCATCTGCAGTCAGGTTTACCCTCCCTCCTTCCCTCTGTGGTATTTCTTGGGTACATTCCCCTCTCATAGCTAGCTGGGGTTATCTATTATGGTGTATTTGTTTTTATATATGTATATATTTTTGTGCATGTTTGGAATTTATTGCATTTCTCCAAATTTAGCCTTCCTTAGAGGGCACCTGGCATCTGGGGCAAGAAAAACTGAGGAAGATGGCGTCTGCTGACGCTTTTATACCCCAGGCGCTCTGACGTCGGGGAAGGGGCGACATCAGCCGACGCCGGACCCAGACTTTGGAATCCGGCCGACCGAAGGGCTGCCTGAGGCAGGACAACCCATATGTGATGACTGCAGATGCATACCTATCGGACATCTACATTTATGGTAGGTACAAAACTGTACTTTTGTCACTTCTGACTTGAGTAGCATGAAGTTGGCTTTGGAGAAGTTTTTTACGGAGGTTTTCTTACTGGGGGGAGGGGGTGGGATGTGGATGTCAAGGGTGATTAGTTTATGGTCAGACCTGAGTTCCTGGGCATGAATGAATGGGCCAAAGGACTGTCACCTTGCTTGAGAATGCCTGGCTACCTTTTCACCGGAATGAATGGGCAAATTGGGCAAAGGTGGAAGAGACCTTGGCAAGGTCCTGATATGAGAGTGGGAGGGTGGGTGGGGGCACAAAAAACATGTAATAAATTGGACAAGGCACAGATCTTGCTGTGGAATAACATTCTTTTTCGCAATTAGCTCCTGGCTAACTTGTTTACAAGACCGTGTCTTTCCTTCCTGCCTATATGTGGACATATGTCCTAAATTGTAGTATTTCTCTGCTACTGTATGGGAGTTGAGGAAGAAGGTGGAGAGATGAGTGTGCAAGGAAGCTGCTCTGTATTTTGTGCTATCGTTCTCATGTAAGGCCTCTGTCAAGGCTGTTTATTTTTCTAGTTATAGAATTCAGATTTTTTTAAGCTTTGGGAGGGCAAGGCACCATATCAGAAGGATTATTTCTGTACCTTACTGAAGCTAAAAGGTCCAAACATTGGAGGGTTGCAAAAACAAACATCTTACTTGGATGTGTGTGTGTGTGTGTGTGTCAGGAGAAAGGGCATGCGTTGTATCTTGCATAATCTGACACCAGGGATGGTACTGATAAGACGCCATCTAGACGGCAGGTGTGGGGGACAGGTTAGCTGTCTGTTTTTGTCCTTCTCCTTCCTGTGAAACTGAACTGTGTTTCTCTGCATGTGTACTCTAGGAGGGGCAGGCAGATGTTCGGAATATATTTAGGGCCTACCACTGATTAATATTTAGCAGCTTCATGTAAAAGTCTTTGCTGAGAATTTGTAGCCCAGGTCTCTAGGTTCACCTAGCCTACTTCTTTTTATTCCTGCTGATAAGTGTCACTAAATATAGTGAATGATTTCCAGTACCTTTACCACCACCTGCAGTTCTCTTATACCTCTATCATGCATGATTGAAATGTACTTTTGTGCAAGTCTTACTATTACTGGAATAAAAGTGTCTCTGTCTAGGATAGAGTCTCTCTCTCTCTCTCTCTCTCTCTCTCTACAGAGTTCTGTTCTTTTATAATGCCATAATTACGAACAGCTTCTGTACTTGTGTTTTCTTGAAGATTTGAAAAAAAAATCTTGTTTTGTCATGACAGTACTGTTTCTCAGCAATAATTGCACCATATTTCTTGCAGAAGAGTTTTTTTTTTTTTAGCCCATTTTTATAAGTCGTTTCATTACTGAACTGAGACATCAATGCCTTTTCGGAGAAGTGAAAGTTAATTCAACAGTTTTTTAAAGCTTTTGATATGTCTTTAAGCTGAAATATGTAAATGATGTCAGCAATCTGGACAAAGCCTAAAATAGTGGTGATACAAAGGCAAAAAAAATAGGAACAGATTTTAAGAATTCCTGTTATTGGCTATAAACTTAGAACCTTGTTAGAATTGCAGAATTCTTTGTCAGCATGCATTTTTTTAAAGGTACACAGTCTGGAACTCAAATGTGCGTCCTCTGATTTGCCAGAAAACCATGAATTTTACAAGGAACAGACCAAAAATATGAGGTAAAAATCTGGACAGTTGAGAGGTGTGGGTGTCAGTAAAGGTATTACTTCCTATTTAGTCTGTAGAGCTTGTTTTGTTTGTAATGATTGATTTGTAATACTTTGTATAACATTAGCTAAAAGGCTTTTTTCAAAATACTGTCCAAATATCTCTGCTGCACTTGCTGTAAAGAAAGGATTGTGTGAATTAGCGTGGCATGCCACTAGTAATACTGATGCCGTCTAACACATTCTCTGTGCAGTGTGCATTTTCTAACAGCAGCTACATCAGTGACTGTACAGAGTATTTTGTGGCGTCAGTCCTAAATTTGAGTTGTGATTGGGAGAAGTCAGTTGTACGAGTAAATGTGAAAATGTATGAGGTCACTAAAGTACGCTGTTCAGGTTTAAGTATATTGGAACTGACAAAATGTGTATGGTCAAATAGCATTTTTTTTCTAGTTCCCTAACAAATATAATAGGCATAAAATGCAGATATTTGCAAAAAAAAAAAATGTACAAGCATTCATTTATGAGGTGGGTGAAGTGCCTTTCTCAAACTTCCTTCCATCTTTAATGTAGCTTGGTGTGCTGTGAGATTAAAAAACTCATAGCCATTAGCATTGGATTTATTTATTTTTATCAAATATTGTGGTGATCTGGTCCTGTTTGCATCCTCTCAAGAAGTAGCTCAAAATTTGGAAGCCAACTATAGCCCAATTAGTTACCAGGTGTGCTACAAGGGTAAGTAGTCATGACCCTGACTGTTGTGGGCTGTCATTGGTGGCTTCCTTCCTCTCAGCTGTTATAGCCTAAAAAGCATGCTAAGCTGGCTGCAGTGCTAGTATAGCCCACATGCAAGGTGCAGTGCAGAGCACTAAGAAGCATGGCTACCTCACAACTCCATGGTTAAGGTTTGATCTTGAATGGTGGCTGATGTTCAGTGTTGGCCTACAGATGTTACTTTGTAACAAACCATAGATTCCTTCCAGGGGTTGTTGATGTCTTACTGCTTCATGGACTGGTTCAGTTCTGACCTCTGGTTTACATATTCTTCCTGTGTCCAAATGGGTTTTGTCTGGGTACTCTGGTTTCAGCCCACTGGAATGCTGCTTAGATTTGCTGGCTGCTCTAAATCTTCCAGGCACGTGCTGTCTTTACCTGTTGTAGATGAAAGTGTTCACATGAATCAGTATGGTAACCAAATAATAACATTTATGATTTGTTATGCCAGTCATTGGTTGATTTTAGGCAGACTTACTTGTTTGAAATGTATTTTGGTGACTTAGGTTGACTATTTGTTTTAATTGTTTGATGTTAAGTTGTCTATCTCGCCTTCATTCTTGCTGGATGGGTTCGGAGCCGACCTCGGCTCCGACTCGGCCACTCTAAAAGCTCGAGAGTTGGTTCCACTGGCTCGAGGCTCCCCTTATATCCCACAATGCTAGGCGAGAATTACCTCAGATCTCGTTTGCTGCTACAGCGATCGAGGTGTTGGTTTTCTACCGGTTCTTGGTAAGTGACTTTCTTGTAAAGTTAGTGTATTAAAACCCCTTTAATTTTAATATTTATACTTATTTTCCTTAGTTTAGAGGAATTCTTATCCCCTTTCTTAAAAATTCCTGTTTTTTCCCCACAAGAACTTTAAGTTCTTCCCTAGGCCTACAGGCCTTTTTCTTTCCCTAGTGGAGTGTGTGTGTGTTATTTTTTTCTTAATTTTAAAACCTAGCTAGTTGTTTTATTTTAAGTTAAACTAGACAGGGTGTAATCAGTGTGTTTGTGACTGTGTGTGTGATTACACCTTTGAGATGTCTAAAGAAGCAAAGGTCTCCGGATTCAAGAAGTGTGATGCGTGCTGTCAGAAAATGTCTCTGACAGACGCTCACACTTCTTGTGTCTACTGTCTGGGACCTTTGCACCTGCAGGACTCCTGTGCTGTTTGCCATGGCTTCAGCCCCAGGGTCCTGCAGGAAAGAAAAAATAAGTTAATTTTAAGAGGCTTACTCAAGCCAGAGGATTCCCTTACTGTGTCTTCAGGGAAGCCCTCCAAGGCATCTAGGTCTTCGGCTCCGACAACTGAGCCGAGACCTAAGGCTTCTAAACCTCTGCCTACATCGGCTCCTGCTGGAGCCGATGAGTCTCAGTCCACAGTTTCTGTGGTTCCCTCGGCTCCGGCTGGAGCCGAGGTATTAGAAATTCCCGTGTCGGCTCCGACCAGACCTTCGGAGCCGACAACTAGAAAGAGGTCCAGGTCACCATCCCTTGGCTCCGTTCATTCGGCTCCAGGATCTCCCCTGCTGTCTGAACGGAGCCAAAGATCTCACTCCTCTAGGTCATCGAGGCTGTCGGATCATGACCTTCAGAGGGTAGTGAGTCGACTTCTTAAGTCCGAGGCACTGGCCCAGATGCTTCAGAGCCCGACTCATCAGTCGATGCCTGCCCCTGTCCATCATTATATTCCTCCTTCGACTCTCTTGAGCTCGGGCCGGGTGTCGGAACCGAGACTGGGATAGCGACGGAGCCGATACAATTGTCTTAGGCTCCGTCGCCGGCTCCGATTTCTTCCTTGGAAGAATCTTGGCGCCGGACTTCCCTCGTCGGCTCCGAGGGTGAGTGGCATCGGACCCTTGTCCGACCCGCTCTTCCTCTCGGAGCTTGGCGCTGGTGAGTTCGGCTCCGACATCGCCTCGAGCCATCACTGTCGGTGCCGAGGGGTTCTCAGCTTCGGAGCTGGGACCTCTGGCTTTGCCTGACAGGGGTGCTTTCGAGGTCATGCGGAGTGTGTTAGAGCCTGGCTCTACCCCACAGTCGGCGCCGTCCCCCTCCCTCACGGTGCCTCAGGTCAAGTCGACTCACTCCCTCATCCCGGACCGCAGAGAGCCAGCTCCTCAGGAACCCCTGTGGGATCTCATCCTCTTCCGAGGCCTCTCCTGACTTGGCAGAAGAGCCCCTCGGAAGAGGAAGTGTAAGAGGACACACATTGACTCACCTGAGTCAATCACATCTGATACAGTTTTAGATGATTCCGAGGGTTCCCCCCGTTCCCCTTCTTAAGATGTCTCTTTGCAGACATTCTAGAGATCCTGAAGCAGAGGGGAAATTGGCCAGCCCTTAACCCTTTGGAGGATGAATCTGTATATCTTGAGGCGTTTGACTCTCGCCCTTCCACCTCCTGGGTGTCCCCCCCCTTTGACCCCCTCATGCAGGTGGTTGCTAAAAAGGCATGGACGGCTCCTGATTCAGTGGACCCCACTCCCAGGAGACCCTCAAAATTCATAACGGCACCAGCAGACAAGCAGTTCTTGACAAAAGGAGTTTCTGTGGATGCTATGGTGGTAGCTGCTGCCACTAAGAAGGAACTAGCTGATCCTTCAGTACCTGTCCATCCACCTAACAAGGAATCTAGGTCCATGGACAGGTACGGGAAGCAGATGTTTTCGTCAGTGACATTTACTATGCGTTCGCTGAACTACCTGTGCCATTTCACTCGTCTTCAAAGGGACTTGATTAAAGAAGCGAGTGACATGTTGAAGGATCCTACAGCTGCGGGGTTTCAAGATAAAATGAACACTCAGCTGGCTACCCTTAACTCCATAGCCAACTCCTCCATGCCTCCTTTCTTATGCGGCTGATGGAGCGAGTAGGTCCGCAGGGACAGGTGTGGCCTTACGTAGGCATGCCTGGATGCGGCTATGCAATTTTGGACCCCTTTCAAGACGTCTTTCACTAACTCCCGTTTGATGGATCATCTCTCTTTGGTCCTCAAGTGAAAGAAACCTTGACTAGGTGCGAGACTGATGGCAAGACTCTTTCTGCCGCCGGAGTCCGTTTTCTACTCCTTCTAGGCCTTACCCCAAAGGCCAGAAAAGTGGGAAAATGTGGTTCCGTAAACAAAATCAAGGGACTTCGCCTGACGACAAAGTCGTTACCCGCCAGAGGCAGAGGGGAATAACAATGGTAGACGCGCCCTCGAGGCAGGGGCTCCGCAGAACCAGGGCAATCGAGAAGCCTTCTCTGATAAGCCCTTTCAGCATCCCTGAGGTGTTGCCCGGCTGCCCACCTTCGGAGGCAGTCGGGGGAAGGTTGTCACTGTACCCAAAAGCCTGGCTATCCCTGACTCAAGACAAATGGGTACAGTCCGTCATTTCCGAAGGCTATTCTATCCCCTTTCTTCGCATTCCGAAACAATCAAAAAAATCCCTTCCAGATGTTCCACCTGCACAAAGGGATCTAGCAGTTTTGGAAATTTCAAAACTGCTTGCAAAAAGAGCAATTCAGCCAGTTCTAGCAGACCAGCAAGGATCCGGAATCTACTCAAGGTTCTTTTTAGTTCCAAAGAAAACAGGGGACTGGAGACCAATTTTGGATCTCAGTATCTTGAACAAATCAGTCAAGAAAACAAGATTTCGGATGGTCACGCTGCAGTCCATCCTTCCCCTATTGGGAAAAGGAAACTGGATGTGCTCTATAGACCTTCAGGATGCGTACTATCACATAAAAATGAACAGACGCTCCAGAAGATTCCTCTGCTTCAGGCTGGGAACCAGTCATTTTCAATTCAGGGCCCTGCCCTTTGGTCTCACCACTGCCCCCGGTGTTTACCAAATGCATGGCAGTGGTAGCTTCTCACCTGAGACGACAAGGATTCCAGGTGTTTCCATATTTGGACGACTGGCTCCTCACAGCTCCCACCAAGCATCTCCTTCTGATGGCCAGGGATTACACTTTTCGCATTTGTCAAAAGTTAGGCATTTCAATAAATTGCGAAAAGTCTGTTTTGTCGCCTTGTCGTACTATTACCTACATAGGCAAAACTAGACACAGTAGACATGTCTGCGAGGCTAACAGATCAGAGAATAACAGACATACACAGACTGGTCTCACTCCTTTTCAACAACAACAGAATCAAAGCCAGGTTAGTTCTGAAAGTGTTGGGAATTATGGCGGCTGCCATACCTCTGCTTCCATTAGCCAGATTCCACATGCGATCCCTTCAATGGATGCTCTTTACACAATGGTCATACCAGCAACTTCCAATGTCCCACACCATTATGATCACGCAGGTGCAGAAATCATCTCATGTGGTGGATGTCTTCCCTCAGCTCTGGTTGGGAAGACCCTTTGTTCCTCCTCCGGTTGCTACTCTGACAACGGACGCCTCCCTGATCGGGTGGGGGGGGCATTATCAGGGCAGGACGGTCCAGGGCACATGGCAACCAGACGAATGCCACTTGCACATAAATGTTCTGGAGATGAGAGCAGTGCTTTTAGCGTTGCAAGCCCTTCAAGACTCTCTCCCCTTGGGAACGATTGCAATCCAGACAGACAATATGTCTGTAGTGTGGTACATCAACAAACAAGGCGGAACCAGGTCCTACCCCTGTGTCGTGAAGCACTCAGATTGTGGCAATGGGCGATTTCTTCTCAGCGTTTTCTGATAGCAACGCACATCCCCGGGAAGTCCAATCAAATAGCGGACAAATTGAGCAGAGCTATCCTCATGCCTCACGAGTGGTCTCTGAAAGACTCTGTTGTGAGAGAGATTTTTCTCAAGTGGGGTCAGTCTTGCTGCGATCTTTTTGCTACTCCCCAAAACAGCAAGTGCAGACATTATTTCACCCTATTCCCTTTACCAGGTCAACCCAGCAGAGACGCTCTAGTCCAAGTTTGGCCCCGGGGACTTCTGTATGTATTTCCTCCCTTCCCACTAATCTCTCAAGTGATACAGAAAGCTATCGCTCAGAAGGCCTCGTTGATCCTCATTGCTCCTTACTGGCCTCGACAGGTGTGGTTCCCCTTTCTACATCAATTTCTACTGGAGTGACCTTGGCATCTGGACCTAGTTCCAGACCTTTTGATCCATCAATCGGGTCAGTTACATCGCTCCCTCCCCTCTCTGAACCTCACTGCTTGGTTCCTCCAGTTCCAACCTTAGCCAGGCTTCCTCAGTTATCTCACTCTGTTCGAGATATTTTGATAGCTTCCCATAAATCTTCCACTAGGAAGATTTACTTGAGTAAGTGGAAACGTTTCACATTTTGGGCTCAAGGAAGGGACATAGATCCTTTCACTGCTTCCATCCAAATAGTCCTTGATTTTCTAGCTGAACTCTTCCATGCAGGTTCATCCCCTTCTACTCTTAAGGTTCAATTGGCAGCTATCTCTAACTTTCATGTGGGTATTTCTGAGTCTGCCTTAATGTCCCACAAGCTTTGCAAAGCCTTTTTGAAAGGAGTTTTTCTTCTCAGACCTCCTATAAGAAATCCTCCTTCTCCTTGGGACCTAAATTTAGTTCTTACTTCTTTGATTCTACCCCCTTTCGAACCTGCAGCATCCTGTTCTTTAAAATTGCTATCATGGAAGACTCTCTTTCTGGTAGCTATTACTTCAGCTAGAAGAGTCTCAGAACTTCATGCACTCAGCTGTCGACCTCCTTATCTATTGTTCCATAAGGACAGGGTATCCTTACGAACCAACCCGTCCTTTTGCCTAAGGTAGTCTCGACGTCAAATCTAAATCAAAGCATTGACCTCCTGTCTTTTTCCAGAATATTCCAATAGGTCTGAACAAAAATTACACTGGCTAGATGTTCATCGTCAGTTGAGGTACTATTTGGATAGAACAAAACAATTCAGAAAATCTGACCAACTATTTGTCTCCTATGCAGAAGGCAGAAAGGGACTTTCAGTTTCAAAGGTATCATTATCTAGATGGCTTACATCTCTGATTACCCTTGTTTATGAGATTAGACACCAAAAGCTGCCTAATAAACCTAAGGCCCATTCTACAAGAGCTTTGGCTACTTCCTTAGCCTTCCAAGACAGACTGCCTATTGACACCATTTGTGCAGCGGCTACTTGGGCTACTCCTCACACTTTCATTTCTCATTATAAGTTGGATTTAGCTTCTAGGCATAGAGCTAACTTTGGTTCCACTGTTCTCAGGAGTCTGTTCCGTTAGGCCACCCGGGACAAGGTGCTAGGGACGGTCCCATCCAGCAAGAATGAAGGCGAGATAGACAACTTAACATATAGAAGTTATGTTCTTACCATAACGTTCCATGTTAGTTGTCTTCTTCTCGCCTTCTTCTTAAGGCCCCACCCTCCTTCCCCCTGGCCTGGACAGACCTAGAGGAGTTGTGATTGTGACCTCTCTTTCTACCACCTCTTTCTTAGACATATGCTGCTTGCATATCTCCTGAATCAGGATGTAGGTCACCCTTCTTTCTCCCTGTTGTTAGAGGTGGACTCTGTTTAGAGTTATTCTGTAACTATTATAAGCTGGGGTTAGCTTACAAACGAGATCTGAGGTAACTCTCGCCTAGCATTGTGGGATATAAGGGGAGCCTCGAGCCGGTGGAACCAACTCTCGAGCTTTTAGAGTGGCCGAGTCGGAGCCGAGGTCAGCTCCGAACCCATCCAGCAAGAAGAAGGCGAGAAGAAGACAACTAACATGGAACGTTATGGTAAGAACATAACTTCTATTTTTGGTTTACTAAAATATTGTTGTTGGTGTTTTGTATAATACCATGGAAATAAACTTGAACTTAAAATGGGGAGACATTTTGCATGTACTACTGTATGGTACAGAAACCTGGGCAGTTAAAGGCAGAGCAGATGAAGAAGCTAGAGGTGATGGAAATTAAGTGCCTGAGAAGGGTGGTAGGATGCACTCTGTGGGACAGACGAAGAAATGATGACATAAGAGCAGAAGCCAAAGTAGCTCCAATTGCAGAAAAGATCAAAGAGAACAGATTACAGTGGTTTGGACACGTGCAGAAAAGCAGAAGACAATCTGGTAAAGAAGATTTGGGACAGACTGGGAGAAGGTAAGAGGAAGCGAGGACGTCCAGCAAAGAGGTGGATGGATTGTGTGAAAGATGATCTGCGACAGTTAGGTATGAGTGTTGAAGAAGGTAGGAGTGTGGCACTGAATCGAGAGAGATGGCGACAGTTAACACGATACCCCGACCCATGTAGAAAATGGGAACAAAGGGAGCTGATGATGATGATTTCGCATTTATTAGCTCTCGCCATAAATGGGTGAAATATTGAGTATATCGGCCAGCACAATAAGTAGGGTGACTAGCCAGCCCTGTTGGGACAGAGGGATACAGCCCTTAGTGTGACCTAGAAGACCTGTCTTCATTTGTGTACAAAGGTATTTGCTGGAGCTGGGAGGGGAAGAAACAAAAAGATTATCTGCTTGCTTCTCCTGGGGTGGGAGGGGGTATGGGTAACTTGCTGTCAGAGGTGGTCAACTATTCAAGTCATCGTGGAGGACAGGACTTAGAGGCAACTGGATGGATGTGTGGGAAGACTGAGGTACATTACTATTCTGGGACCCAGGGACAGACTTGTCCTCATGGGGCATTACTTATTGGTGTCCAAACCTTTCAGTGGTGTGTCAGCTTGCAATGGGGTAAGACTTAATCCAACCAGGCAAAACATTTGACATTCACGTACAGCAGTGGTGGCTCCCAGGCACACGTTACCTCCTATGGGAAAGCACTGCTATTATTGATGCAGATGCTGAATTCCATGTTTATTAAAGGACTAAAGAGAACATGTGATTTGAATGTTGGTGGTTAATTAGGGTTGAAACAGTTAGTATTTCTGCCTCACAATGACTGGTTATCTGGTTCATTCCCGGCTATGTTGCATTTTCTGAGGAGCCTGCATGTCTTCTGTGGATTTTTGTCAGGTCTCCACTTTCTTCCCATATTTCAAGTATCCAAAATCCAAAAAAAGCTAGTGCTTAGCCAAATCCCAGTTCAGTAAGAAAGATAAATCAGCAAAGCAAAAAACGTCACTGGGAACTGCTGCTGTACGAACAATATAAAATATTTATTAAAACACAAGATATATCAAGGTGAGCGCTTTCGGGCTAAACCCTTCATCAGACAAAGTGCTCTCACAAACATTACATTTTTAAAAAATACATGCACCAATCACTATTCATTAAAAAGCCCGCCCTTTTCTGTGGGTTGGCTTAAAGCAAACAATTCATTATTAAAAACACATTGCTGCTAATCTTTGCTCAATAAAAAGCACGCCTGCTTTTAAGTGTTGGCTTCTTACGCTAACCTAGTCCTTTCCTTCTGGGAAAAGCAACATGTTTTAAGCAACAGAGATTGGAGTCAATATATAGGGGTTTATCTACGATTTGTAGATGATATCTTTATTGCCTGGAAGGGGGGTGAACAAAGGCTGACGACTTTTATGGAATTCTTACATTCCACTACGTCCTTCTTGAGATTTGACATCAAGAGCTCACGTGAGGCCCTGGATTTTTTGGATGTTACCATAGAACTTACATCTGAAGGTTTTAGTTCCAGATTATACAGGAAAGAGAGTTGGAAAAACTCATTGCTCTCTTTTGATAGCATGCACCCTAGGTTCACTTTTTCCAACATAGTGGAAGGGCAGGTAGGCAGGATCTCCAGGGTCAGTCGAATGGATGATCAGTTTGAGAGAGAGATAGTAAATTTGAAAGAATGTTTTCAGGATAGGGGATATAGACATGACTTAGTGGAAGCAGCAGTAGTAAGAGGTAGTGAGAACAGACAGGGCAAGTATAAGCCATGGCTTGATGCCGCCATGAGGTTAGAAGGTAACCATAGTAGTCAGAATAGTCACCAGAATAAAGACAGGAAGAAGGATACCAAACCCAGAGTGACGTTAACCTATGGTAGTAACATCAAAGGGGTATGTGACATCATTAAGAGGAATTGGAACATCATTACAAGTGATAGAAATCTGAATGATATAGTAGGGGATGTCCCACAGTTTAGTTATAAGAGGAATAAGAACCTGAAGGATATACTCTGTCACGACAGGGGTAATGATGATGTCACGTGCCTACCTAGGTCCTTGGGTACTGTTCCTTGTGGGAGCTGCAAGGCTTGCAATTATATCGATAGGGAGACAGTTTTTATACATCCATCTACAGGGAAGAGTTTTCTTCTTAGGGGGAGAGTCACCTGCAGGACTACTAATGTGGTGTATCTGGCTGATTGTACATCATGTTCAGGATACTACGTTGGTAAGACCAACAATATGCTCAAAGTTAGGATCCTGCAACATCTTTCGTCCATCAGGAACTGTGATGAGCATAATGCATTATATAATCATGTCAAGGATCATCCCACACACAATTTTAAGTTTAGGGTGATTGCTAATGTATTTCTTAATAAGAGAGGTGGTGATATCAGGTTGAAGACAGAAGCTATAGAATCGAACTGGATCTTAGATTTAACAGCCCATATTAAACCTGGGGTGAATGACATGGTACCCCTGAAGCCAACACTTAAAAGCAGGCGTGCTTTTTATTGAGCAAAGATTAGCAGCAATGTGTTTTTAATAATGAATTGTTTGCTTTAAGCCAACCCACAGAAAAGGGCGGGCTTTTTAATGAATAGTGATTGGTGCATGTATTTTTTAAAAATGTAATGTTTGTGAGAGCACTTTGTCTGATGAAGGGTTTAGCCCGAAAGCGCTCACCTTGATATATCTTGTGTTTTAATAAATATTTTATATTGTTCGTACAGCAGCAGTTCCCAGTGACGTTTTTTGCTTTGCATATTTCAAGTACATGACAGTAGGTGAACTGGCAATGTACTAAACTTCTTGTAAGTGTGTGTGTGTGCGCGTGTGCACACAAACAGGTGTACACATCCTGTGTGCACACATCCTGGAATGGACTTTGCTTCCTTCTCAGAACTGATTCTTTGCCTTTTTCCCATTGCTTTATGGGATATGCTCTGTTACTCTCACAGCACTGAACAGAATAAAGGGAGTACTGAAAAACAGGTGAATAACTGTTTATAAAGGGAGAAGTGACCACATATTTTGTGGTTCAGAATAAAAGTTGATTTTCAGCCTGTGCTTTCAAAATTATGTATGCATTTATTCTTCAGTTTTATAATACAATATTTAAACATGGTTTTAAGGGTGCTCATTCAAACCTATTTAATTAATATAGTTCCTGATTCTGACTAATGGAGGGTCCCGTACCTCTCAACCTCTTAAGAGCAAGAAGTCTGGACAAACCCATAAGTAAAAGTGGGACAATGTTTAAATATTGCTCTTACAAACTTAGTTGATAGAATAACAGGTTTTCCATTAGCAATAATTTTCTGATGGATATGAAGTCTGAAACTCAAATGTCTGTCATTGTTTTCTAACTTCAGTCTTTAGTGATTTACAAATAATTTGCTCTAAAACCACAATTTTATAAAAACGGGCCAAAAAATAGGAGGCAAAAATCTGGACATTCTGCGAAAATCTGTACAGTTGAGAAGTATGGCAGGGACCCTTGTTACAGCTGATGGAAGACGTTCTGCAGCATGACTTCATGCCATTTGTGAAATTGTAAATTAAATTTTTCTTATTGTAATGGAGAACATAGACCTCATGCCATTTGTGAAATTGTAAATTAAATTTTTCTTCTTGTAATGGAGAACATAGTTTACTAGACCTCCGCCATCTGAAACATTTTCTGTACTTTGTGGTTTGTTTGTTCTTTGAGTATTGGTGTCTGTAACAGTATTTTTTCCCAATACACAGGGGTACAGCAGGGTGTCACAGCTCAGACAGCGCAGAATATTGCAACCTCCACTCAGCAGATCCAGCCAGTGACGATACAAACGCAGGTCCAGAGCATCTCTGCTCCACAGCTGTTGACTACTGCCACACCTAGCTACACTCAGGCTATCACTCAACAGGTCCAGCAGATGCCCGTAAGTTTGTTCTGCTCATGTCTGAGCTGTTTCTTTCTTCTTTTGTAATGTTCTCAGCTATATTGAGAAGTAACAGGTGTCTTGAATAAAGAACACCCTTTGTGGGTGTGAGAGTCTACAATTTTTTTTCTGTCAGAGAAGAATGATTTTTCAGAGTTTGGCATCAAAATGCCAACTCACCCTCTTTCAACCAAAGTTACACCTCACAACTCTCTCCAACCCTCCTACTCCACTGATATCTTTGCTTCCCACTGTCTTACCATATGTACAATCTCTTTCCTCTACCTTTTTTCTTTTCTCCCTACTCACCTCAGCTAACCGAAGACACCCTAACCTGCACTATTCTTATAATCTCCTTTTCTTTCCATCCTTACTTCCTTCTATAACCCTAATATGAACATCCGCTCTTAAAATAAGACCACTCAGTTTCCTGTCACTGTCTGTTATCTTGTAAACTAGAATATATTTTTTAAGTATGTTATTAGAATTGTCTCTGGTACCATTTATCGCATACTAATCTATGTAACAAGTACTGTGACTGAGTTTTTCATCACCTAATTTCTCCAACTCATGTTTTTGTTTGTCATTGCACTCTGCTGTGAAACATATGTTCTATGTTTTTCTCATTACAACATTTTTTCACTCCTCTGTTTTGTAGTGTTACATACTTTGTGATTTAAAATATCTATCTGATAGACTGTGGTTGTGGAGCTTTTCTCCCCGGGCCTCAGCCGAAAATGGGCACTTGTGGATCAGTCGGACTTTCCTGGTAAACAAATCTCAAATAAATAAATAAAAAATAAAATGGGTCAGACATTTCTTTAGCATATAGAATCCAATAAGAGAGGATTTTAGCAATTAATAGTGTCTCTGGAAACTACTTATTTCCTTTTTTTTCATGTTTTTATTTCCTAGTGTTAGCAAATATGAATATTACACACTGTATGTCTAATGGCCATCAGTCTAGGTATTGGCTCTTTAGACTTTCTTAAAGCTTTAAAAGGTGGTTCATCCAGCAACATTCCCTCCTCCAATCCTGAATCTCTTCCCCTTTCAGATTTCTCAACCTATTTGAAACATCAGGCAGGGTAGATGATGGCCAAACAGCTTGCATGCCACCTGTCAGTCTTTGCTCCCATGCTTGTCAGGATGAAATTGGATGTACTTTTTGTATCTTCAGTCCAAAAAATTCCTCTTTTTTTCCCATTTAGGGGCTGGTCTGATTATTACCAGGTTTGTACCCTTCCTCTGGGTCTCGCCTCAGCCCCATGATATTCATAAAGCTCATAGCCACAGTTGTAGCTCACATGAGACTGCAGGGCATAGGAGTGTTCCATGTCTGAGTGACTAGCTCCAGGCTCCTTCATCAAGAGATAGCTTTATCTACAAAGGAAGTCTCACCTCCTCCTTTTTCAATGTTGGGGCAAAACCATGAACTTCATATAGAGTCTTTTATTCACCTCACTGAGGTAGTGACTGTAATAGACTGATCTGAAGTAGTTACTTCATTTGTTCTGCAACCTGTGGGTATCTGATCCGACAGCTTCACTAGCTAAAAGATCCAAGCTCCTAGCTCCTCCCCCTACCCATAATCCCCTGCTGCCTACTGTATTACCTCAGATCGAGTTTGCCACGGCTGAAGCAGCTACTTGTGAAGAGCTCCTTAGGCTTGGTGAGATCGTTTCATTTTTCTCTCAGAGAAAATATCTTTAAATTTAATTTTTGTTTAGTTAGTGTGTGTTGTGGTAGTAATTCCCCTAGTAGAATTAGAGTTTAGAACCCTTTTCTGTAGTAGTTTTTAGTCTTAGCATCGTGTGTTGTTCCCCTCCCCCTTAGTGTTTGGGTGTGTGTATTGTTGAGAAATGGCTGAAGGGCCCAAGGCCGTTTTTTCTAAGTGCTCTGAGTGTGGCCATAAGCTTTTCCCAGCTGCGTTTTGTGCCTGGGAGTTGCCCACTTATCAACGGCTTGCCCAATTTGTGCAGCCTTTAATCCCTGGGCAATTAGGGACAGGAAGAACAAGCTGATCCTGGCGGGCTTACTTCCCCAGGACTCGGCTTCTTCTTCCTCCCCCTCGAAGGCTTAGGCTGCTTCCGTAGCCCCGGTGCCTTTAGCTCCCCCCGCTCTGCCTGGGACTCGTACTCCCTCTGCTATGCAGGGTTCAGGGAACGCAAGTGCTTCTGTCTCCAAAGAAAAGAGGCATAAGGAGAAAGACAAGCACAGGTCTCATAAAAGGCGGGCTGAGGATCACCCCTCAGCCCCCACATCTAAAGTTGTTAGCTCTCCCTCGAAGGTCTCTGGGTCCTCCCCCTCTTGGCTCCGTTCGCCTCGGTTCTTGCCGGAGGAGGAGTACCGGTCTCCTTCGAGGTCGTCGAGGCGGCCCGCCCGTCTCGACGACTTCCTCTAGGTCGACCAGGAGCCTTAGCGATGCGGAGATGGATCGGATGATGCGTCGATTCCTGCAGACCCAAATGCAGATGGGGGTGCTCTTGCCTCCCCCCTCCCCCCCTCAAGGGGGGAGCGCAGTCCCTCTCTTTGCTCCAATCACTCCTTCTCCGACCCGCTTTAGGGTTTTGGAGTCATCAGATCTGGGCCCTTTCGGAGCCGGGGTTTCATCGGTGCCGATAGCTCCGGTATCTTCAACGCCAACAGTACCCTCGAGCGTGTCGGATCCTAGCTCTCGGGGCCGAGGGCTGAGCATCGGATCCGTGGGGATTGGTGTGTCTCTGGCGCAGTGTCGGTCGGAGCACACTTCTCTCTCGGATCCAACCGCTTCGGCTCCGATGCCAATCCCTGCTTCGGAGCCGAGGAGACTACTTTCAGAGCCTGGGGAAAGTAGTTCTCCGTTGGCTTTTGAGGTAGTGGAGAGGGCGCTGTCGAGGTCTTCCAGATCCTCGGTCCAGGCCTCGGATTCTCCCGCTCTCCCTATACATGTGGGTCTATCCTCCATCATCCATCCTATGGGACAGCCTACTCAAACACTCCAGTTAGTTCCCTTAGAGGAACAGGACCCCGTGGGCGAGCCCTCCTCCGACAGTCCCACTGAGGAGGTGCCTCGCAAACGGCAGTGTAAAAGGAGGCACTTGGACTCCCCTGAGTCCCTCACCACGGACATGGATTTGGATGAAGGGGAAGGTTCCCCAAGGTCATCCCCCGAGGATGTCTCCTTTGGAGACATCTTGGAAATGTTGCGTATTAGAGGGGGGTGGTCTGCCCAAAAACCTTCCTCAGATGAATCGGTGTTCCTGGAGGCGTTTGAGGCAGGCCCGTCTACCTCCTGGGTGTGTCCCCCCCCCCCGGCTGACCCCCCTGGTGGACTTAATCACCACCAGGGTATGGAAAGAGCCCGTCACCGTGGAGCCAATCCCTAGACGTCCCGACAAAGTTCTTAGCCCCCCCGCAGATAGGCAGTCCTGGGCTAAGGGGTCCGCTGTTGATGCCATGTTGGTGGCGGATAAGGAATCTCGGGCGATGGACCTTATTGGGAAGCGAATGTTTGCTTCAGCAACCTTCTCCATAAGGGCGCTGTACTATATGGCACACATTATCAGGCTTCAGCGAGACTTAATTAAGGAATACACTGCAGCCCTAAGGAATACACTGCAGCCCCCCCCAGAGTCCATGACTGTCGCTGATAAAAGCACATTTGCGACTCGTATGGCCACTCTAAGTCCATTTCTAACACGTCCATGCAGCTACTCTCTCATGCTACGGAGGGAGCCGCTAGGGCTAGCGGAGCCAGGGTAGACTTGTGTCGTCACGCCTGGCTCCGCCTTTGTGATTTCACGGAACCCTTCAAGGCATCCTTCGCGAATGCGCCCTTTGACAGATCTTCGCTTTTTGGCAAGACAGTACGTAAAACGCTGGTCCAAAGCGAGAAGGATGGGAAGACGCTGTCTGCCGTCGGGATCCGCTTCTCGAATCCCCAATGATCCTTTTCAAGGAATCAGAGGGGACAAAAGAAGTTGTGGTTCCGCAAGTCTCAGCAGTCTCATCCGGCTTCGGACCCCTCGTCCTCTAGAGGCAGAGGAGGACAAGGTGGACGCCGGCCCAGAAGCAGAGGGGGGCTGCGTAACTTCGGGTCTAGGGAACCTTTCTCGGACAGGCCCGTGCAACAGCCCTGAAGGCTTACCCGGCTGTCCCTCTCTGGAGGCAGTCGGGGGGGCGTTTATCGGAGTATCTGTCAAATTGGGAGTCCATCACGACAGATCGATGGGTGCTCCGAATCATATCCAGAGGTTACACCATTCCCTTCATGAACCTACCCCCCAAGGTCAAGCGCCTCCCCGATGTCCCACCCGATCAAAGGGAGGCAGCAGCTTCAGAGGTGTCAAAGCTGCTAGAAAAAAGAGCCATCCAGCCCGTCCCCCCAGACCAGTCCAGATTGGGCTACTACTCCAGGTTCTTTTGGTGCCAAAGAAGACGGGGGACCGATTCCAGATCTCTCCTCCCTGAACCTGTTCGTTCCCAAGGAGAAGTTCCGGATGGTCACTCTTCAGTCTATTCTCCCCCTTCTTCGGGAGAACGACTGGATGTGCTCTATAGACCTGAAGGATGCATAATACCACATTCTGATGGACAGGCGATCCAGGAGGTCCCTCCGCTTCCGGCTGGGAGACGGTCATTATCAGTTCAGGGTTCTCCCGTTCGGCCTCACCTCAGCCCCCAGGGTGTTCACCAAGGTCATGGCAGTGGTTGCAGCCCACCTGAGACTCCGGGGCATTCAGGTGTTCCCGTACCTGGACGACTGGCTCCTTGCCGCCCCCAACAGGCATCAACTCTGTGTTGCAAGGGATTATGCTCTGACTCTTGCCCAGAGTTTGGGCATATCAGAGAACCTTCAAAAGTCCTTCAACCAGTGCAGGTTTTGGAGTTTATAGGGGCCAAATTGGACACGCGCATCTCTCGGGCCTTCCTAACCCCGGACAGGCTCAACAGCTTATCGCATCAGATCTTAGCCCTTCTTCGAAGCCCAGCTCCTGCGGCGGAGTTAGTCCTGAGGGCACTGGGGTCTATGGCAGCGGCCATCGGTCTCTGTCTTCATGCTCGCCTACGAATGAGGGTCTTACAGTGGACTCTTCAAGTTCAATGGTCACTAGTGTTTCACCCGCTGAACACTCCTATTCCACTGAGCAGAACTTGCAGGGACTCCCTCCTTTGGTGGCTTCACTCGCGAGAGCTGCAGGAAGGGAGACCCTTTGTATTTCCCCCACCCCAAGCCAAATTAACCATGGATGCTTCTCACCTCGGGTGGGGGGGGGGCATTGTTCGGGCAGAACCGTCCAAGGCACGTGGACCCCCATAGAGGCTGCTTTGCATATCAATGTCCTAGAGATGAGGGCTGTGCTTTTAGCGTTGCAAGCTCTCCACGACCTTCTCCCTCTAGGGACTATTGCGATCCAGACAGACAACATGGCGGTAGTCTGGTACATAAACAAACAGGGGGGAACCAGGTCTTATCCCCTCTGCCAAGAGGCTATGAGAGTGTGGGAATGGGCGATATCCACCAACCCCTTTCTGGTAGCAATGCACATTCTGGGTTGGTCCAACATATTGGCGGACAAACTGAGTCGGGTGATTCTCACCCCGTATGAGTGGTCTATCAATCCTTCAGTTGCGAAGCAGATCTTCCACGCATGTGGTTGGCCTTGCTGCGATCTTTTCGCCTCTCCATCAAACACAAAGTGCAGCGAGTACTTCGCAGTACTTCCCCCTTCAGGGGAGACCCTGAGAGATGCTCTGGTGCATGCTTGGCCACCCGGTCTTCTATATGCTTATCCCCCCCTCCCGCTTATGACTAAGTTCATTCAGAAAGCACGTCGGTTGGGGAGCAAAGTTATCCTCATAGCCCCATTCTGGCCTCATCAGATCTGGTTCCCTTATCTGCGGTCACACAGTATAGTTCCTCCATGGATCCTGGATCCCATTCCAGATTTGATTTCGCATCCTGCGGGATGCCAAACCCCGAACCTGCTAAACCTCAAGCTGACTGCTTGGTTGATCCAGTTCCTCTGATGGCTAGGACTCCCGGTATCTCATCACCAGTGAAGGCCATTCTGGTGGCGGCCCATAAGCCTGCTACCAGAAAAATTTACAATAGTAAATGGAAACGTTTTTCCATCTGGGCCGAGGGCAAGGGCCTGGATCCTTTTACAGTCCCTATTCCAATGATTCTGGATTTTCTGTCGCTAATCTTTCAAAAAGGAGCGAGCGCTTCCACTGTTAAGGTACAACTAGCAGCCATTTCCCATTTTCACGTGGGAGACGGACTGGGATCTGTAGCATCTTCAAAGATATGCAAAACCTTCTTGAGGGGCATTTTTCTTTTGAAGCCACCAGTAAAGTCGGTGCTTCCTCCATGGGACTTAACTTTAATCCTACAAGCTTTGACAAGCCCACCTTTTGAGCCTGCCACCTCGGTTCTGTTAAAATTCTTGTCTTGGAAAACGGCCTTTTTAGTGGCTATTACATCAGCCAGGAGGGTTTCAGAACTCCAAGCCCTGTGCATGAAACCCCCCCTACCTAATTTTTCACAAGGATAGACTGTCTCTCAGGACTAACCCGTCTTTCCTACCAAAGGTGGCTTCAGAGTCGAATATTAACTAATCAATCAATTTACCGGTATTCTTCCCAAATTTTCAGAACAAAGGGGAGTACACATTACACAAACTGGATGTACACAGGCAACTACGTTTCTACCTGCACAGGACTAAAGATTTTCGCAAGTCTGATCAGTTGTTTGTGTCTTTCGCCAAATCAACTATGGGAAAGGCAATATCTAAAGTAACCCTAGCTAATTGGATTTCTCAGTGCATAAATATCCCTCAGGTAAACCAGTCCCTATGGGAATCCACGCTCATTCAGCACGATCCATTGCTACATCAGCAGCCTTCTGGTCCAGGGTTCCTCTGGACGACATATGTTCAGCAGCTACTTGGTCCTCTTCTCATACGTTCATTTCCCATTTATAAATTGGAATTGATTTCGAGGAGTAGGGCTTCCTTTGGCTCCACGGTGCTTCGGAATATCCTTCCTACCCAGGGTTATTTTTATAGGTAGCTGGGGACTCTGTCCCACAGGTTGCAGAACAAATGAAGTAACTACTTCAGATAAAGATGTTATGTATTCACCATAACGTTCCATCTGAGTAGGTACTTCATTTGTCTGCAACCAACCCCCCCCTCCATGCCCCCTAACCATATCATGATACCTGGTCACCTGGAAAATGTTATTTTTCATGAGGTTAGGCAATACTTGATTCTCTGTCGAAGGTGTGATTTTTTTTGGACCGAACAAACTTGATCTGAGGTAATGCAGTAGGCAGCAGGGGATTATGGGTAGGGGAGGAGCTAGGAGCTCGGATCTTTTAGCTAGTGAAGCTGCCGGCACGGATCCGATACCCACAGGTTGCAGACAAATGAAGTACCTACTCAGATGGAACGTTATGGTGAGTACATAACTTCTTTTTCCTTAGATAGCATGACTTGTTGGTCATTTTATTGCTGTAAACTCTGCTGTAAAGATTGCTTTGGAGTCTGGCATGTTTTCTCCTTTCAACTGAAATACCTACAGTGGCAAGTATATCTTCATGTGCTGTGCCTAACTATTTATGCTTCCACATGCTAGTTTTCATAATTGAGTGGATCATTTGCATTTAATTGCTGCAAAATTATCCCCTCCCTGTTCCTGTCAGGTTTTCCAGAAGTTACAGGTCAAACCTGGAGTTGTGCTCCAACCCTAGACATCTCCTTTCAGGTAAGTTTTTTCCCTGGGCAGCCCTGTGGCTGTAGTTGTAGTGGAAGCCTCCCGGGGTGGGAGTTACTACTGTGAGCAGATGGGATAAGAGACCAGGTACCTGCTGGAGTTTCACTTGCACTTGAGTGTCTTAGAAATGAGATAATTTCTCTTTGCTTTGTAGACCTTTCTCAACTCCCCCCCCAAGATATGTCCATCTTTTCAGTCAGACAGTGTGGTAGTAGTTTGGTATGCAGCAAGCAGGGTTGCGCTCATTTCTATCTTCTTTGCAGAGAAGCCGTCTGAGTTTGCAGTGGGTGATTAGTTTTAACAGATCACTTTCTGTCTGCTGCTATTTGTATCCTGGAAAATTTCAGTTATAAGGTGAGATGGTTTTCCTTTTTATGCATCATGAATGAACTCTACTCCACCCTTTTCTAGAAAGATCTGCAAATAGGGATAACCAGTTTGAAACCTCTTTAATATCTGACCACTGTTACAGCCCACATTGCTTTTTTCTTATTCTGCATCCAAATAACCAGAGTTAGGAAGCTTTGACCTTAAAGTCTTCTTTACACACTCTTCCTGATGATGAAGTTATCCAGAAAGCAAAACATCATTAGGCTAAAGTAGTAGTGATGATTTTTGGCCCAGGCAGATTCCCTTTGTTACAGCTGTACTCTTTTCAACTCCCCCTCCCCCAAGACTTTCTCACTGAAGTATGCTGCTTTTGCAGTGCTCAAGGAAACACCATTTGGACTTTTTTCTGTCCAGTAAGTTTATATCTTGTTTTTTTTTTGTCCATTTCCAGTAGTTGCTAGGGTAAGTGGACTTTTTCATTCGAGCCATATTCATTGCATCCTCCTTTTAGAGATCTCCCACTCAGAAGACCTGCAAGTAGAAGAGGAAATGTTTTTCTTTTTTTGAGACATGCAACATGACCTTAACCATTTTCAGAGTCTATATTCAGCTGTCGAAAACATAAACCCTAGAACGGCTAAATGTCATATGGAAAACATTGATACGGAACATTACCGAACATAAGTAGCTGCAAAAATAAATTCATCTAATGGCCATAGTTGTCCAACATTGCAAACGCATCTCCCTAACTATATATATCAACTCCAAGATTGCACTACAGTGGGAATAGGGAACATTTTAAATGTTTCCTTCACTTACCTTATGCATCCCATTACTTCCTGGCTGTTGGCCAACTATGGCCATTCGATTAATTTGTTTTCAAAGTTGCACATGTTCGGAAATGTTCTGTATCGAACAGATGTTTTTCTTTAGGTTAGTGTTACAGTAGCCTAAGCTATATGGGACTTATCCTGAGAAAGGTTGGATGTCAGAACTATCCAAAGTTTTAGAGTGCATTCTGTGCTTCTGTATGTCCGAGGAGGCAAAATACTGTACCAGTATAAAAGCAGATTTATAGGTTCCAACATTCAGAACGTTTTTGCCATTGAAGCTGCTAGTAAGTTTTGCTGTTTACTGCATCTTCGGTGATACAGCCATCAGTTTAAGTATGGAGACATTGGGCATAAAAGTACCCTGTTAAGGCTTTCTTTCTTTTTTTCTCTGAAAAGTACTGTTGTTTTTGGCTCATGTCTGAGAGAAAGGCAAAATGCTTGTGAGGACGTCCATTACCTTACAGACACTCCCTCACAGCCTGTTTTTCCTGTTTAGGTGAGGAATACAACATATGGTCATGCCCCATTTGTCTATCATTTGAGTTTAAGACCCTTAGGAATCAGTTTAGTTCCCTTAAGCTCATTCTCGTGAACCAGCATCTCAGAGCCCTTACATGACCCGCAGTGGAGTTTTGGGGGTGGGGCGCTTAGATGTACCCCCTCTGGTAATCTCGAAAAAGAAAGTAGTTTGAGAGAGTTCTTCAATGCCATCTTCAACATCCTCTCTTTCCTGACCGTTGATACATAACACCAATGTAGGCACATCTGAGCCCTCATACTGTTTGCTGCTTCCGACCCCTCTGGTGCTGCTCCACAGGAAGCCACTAAGGGCTGAGAATCTGCCATGTTCTCAAAGGTCAGACATACCTCAAGAACAGACAAGGAAGAACTGCTCTTCATCAGTTCGGAAGAGGATGCAGATGTCCTACATATAATTGTTTTGGATGAGGTGCCTAGCACTCTGTGAGAGGACAGTACATCTGAGTAGATGTTTTCTTCTGATTTTTTTTTCTATGAAAAATCTCAGAAGTTGAAACACCTCTCTATTACTCCGTTTACCTCAGCTTTCAAAGAAATAAAAGAGGAATAGTTCTGTTTTGCTAAAGGCTTATTCAAAGCTTTTCAGTCACGTCAGTCTGTTTCTTCAGACCAGATGCATTCAAAAGAAAGAGAACTATTTGTCTTTTAGAGTTGACATGAAATTCTGGTAAAGAGGAGATTTGCTTAGACTGTACGTCCCCGGTTTTTTTTGAAAACTACGAATTAAAATCTGAAAAAACTATTTTGGCAGATTCCTCTGTGGAGAAATTGTTTTTCTCTTACACCATTAGAAGGATGAGGGATGTATTTAAATGAGAGCGTAAGAAGATTCCCTGTAAATTAGCAGAGGTCCTATGTTCTGTTGTAGGTGGCGATCCCCAAATCAATGGATAATACCCCCAGTTATTGTAGCACTTGAGGATGCTTTTAGTGCAGCCAGTACTTCTCCTGCTCCTAGGAAGTCTAATAATTTGTATAAAGTTTCTCAGCTTCATAGGTGCCTTTTCCCCAACCTCAGAGCTGATGCTTCAGTTATTTCTTTATCTAAAACATCTAGCTGTAAAAACCACGCTGCTTCTAATCCATTTCAGGGATGGCAGAGCTTTGACAGATCTAGGGAAAAGGTTTTACACCTCTTCAACCTTGGCATTTAGAACTGTCAGGCTCATATGTATAAACTCCTTTTGGCATCTCTTACTGACAAAAAAATGCTGATTTACCTACATTGGATTCTAAATCCTGTGAGATGTCTTTGCTTTCTTCAGTCACTCAAGTTGCCAAGCATTTCTTGAGATGCTCCTATGATGCTGCTAATACAGTGTCTGGGGCTGCTGCAACTGGTTCTGTGATGTGTAGGTTTGCATGGTTACACACTCAGAAGTTACTTGAATATGCTAAATCTGAAGATGTTCGTATTTCACTGTTGCAGTCATTACTGCTGGCAGGCTACCCGCAGTCGGCCAGAGTTCCAAAGTCTAGGTCCGGCGTCGGTTGCTGTCGCCTCTTCCCTGACGTCAGTGCGCCAGGGGTATAAAAGATGCAGCTGATGCCATTTTCTCCAGTCTTTCTTGCCACACAGTGCCCGAAGCAAAAGCAGTTTGCAAGTGCCGGTCGGCCGACTCCTGAGATTTTCGAAATCGAATTTCATAACTGAAGTCTTCAATAAAGCTAAGTACCCCGTTGGGGAAACTTTTTCTTGCTCCAGACCGATGTCAGTAAAAGTTAACAATTGTATTTCTTGTGGGAAGCAAATACTTCATAAGGATTTTCACTCTTACTGTATTCCTTGCCTAGGCCCTGACCACGACATTGCTAGTTGTCGGTTTTGTGCTAGATTCAACCAACGCACTATTAAGCGTCGGTTTGATTTTGCTTTACATTACTTTGGCCGAAGATTTAACTACATAATGCCGTCGGAACAACCGACGACCGGTATTCATAAAAAAACGCAAAGACAAAGAAAAGGACAGGCATCCGAGGTCCAAAACCAATGACGAAGCCTCTTCTAGGCCAGTCGCCGGTTCTCAGTGAGGCGCTTTCGCAGCCCCTGACACCCGCTACCTCAGAGCCACATGCAGCATCCGACTCCCACGTGGAGACACCTAGGCCTCTGGAAACTCAAGGTATTGGGCCTGCAGAAACTATTCCCTCAGATGGGTCCAGAGCCGCTGAGTAGGCATCGGCTTCTGAGGGTGTTTTCAGACCTTCACAACTTACTATTAAGTCCACTGCAGCAGCCAAGGCAAAGTCAAAAACTCCATTAAAGACAAGGAAACAAGTACAGCATTCTCCTGGACAGTCATCCATGCCAAAGAAACAGATGCTTAAAATGGCCGGGGACCGAATTACTTTGATCAGGGGTTCCCATCCCCCTCCTGGTAAAAGGCCTAGGCAAGACACTGACTATGACTCCTCTGACCAGGTTTCTATTTCCTCTGATTCCTCTTCAGATCAGGGTTATTCTCTCCCTCCCTATGAGGACGCTGATGCAGAAGAATCTATACCTTCAGCCTCTCCTCCTGAGGATTACTCTTTTGGGGAAACCTTACACACCATGAGGGAGCATTTCTGTTGGGAGAGCCAGGATTATTCAGAATCCAAGAAAAGGCTCAGAGACTTCCTTTTATTGCCTTAGCACAGGCCCCTGGCTATCCCTCCTGTGCTTGACATTGTTGATGATGTTTTCTCTGAATCCAGTTTGTCTCCTGATTCTTTATTCCTGCACCAGTCAAGCCTGACAGGTACTACAGGGTCCCAGGCTCTCATAAATTTCTTTATAAAAACCCTGCTGCTGACCCAGAAACAATTTCTCAGGGTCCCAAAGGGATTAAGGCTTCCACTGTAAAAAAAACCCTGTCCCCTCTGATAGGGATTCCAGAGCTCTGGATAGATGGGAGAAAAAACGTTTACACTTCTGCTACTTTAGCTGTAAGGGCTTTAAACTGCCAGTTTCACATGCTTAAATATCAACAATATCTAATGTCTTTGTTAAAACAGAAATTGCTTACAAACTCAGAATGTCCTGGCAATAAGGAAATGCAGGATTTATTGCATGCAGCTGAACAAGTGGGAAAGCATACTCTGCAATGTGGTTTTGATTCATTAGAGGCTTCTTGCAGAGCCGCAGTTACAGGCTCTGTCATTCGAAGGCATGCTTGGTTAAAAGAACAAAGTTTACCTGATCATGTTAAAGTAAAATTATTC
Source organism: Protopterus annectens (assembly GCF_019279795.1). Lineage (NCBI taxonomy): Eukaryota > Metazoa > Chordata > Ceratodontiformes > Protopteridae > Protopterus > Protopterus annectens. The sequence goes on along the minus strand of NC_056746.1, from coordinate 521,693,918 downwards.
GATGCTCCACTACAGCATGACACTTTGTTTGGTGTTAAGGCAGAAGAGGTGTTAAAGAAAATGGAGGATAAAGCAAAATCAATGCAGACAGTAAAGGATTTCTTACAGGTTCAGCCACCTAGATTTAGCAGAAACTGGCCTTCTAAAAATTGGTCCTTTCCGGTGTCAGACAGGCCACAAAGAGGCAGATACAGACGCCTAAGAGGCAGATCTTAGCCCCAAGGCTCATACAGACCTAAACAATGGGGAGCTTCAGCCCCCAAAGGAGGAGAAGACAAATCACAACCTTATAGGAAACGGTCCCAATGACTTCCCTCTACAAATGCCAAACACATACCTTTTGGCAGCACCCTTAGGGGGAAAGCTAGCACTTTTCTCACAAAATTGGCACATGATCACCCAGGACAAATGGGTACTGAATATTGTTTCTCAGGGTTACAGGTTCCACTTTCACACCCTTCCAAAATCAAAAGGTATGCCAGACCTGCCACAAAACCAATGGGCAGAGGCACAAAAACAAATTTCTGCTCTCATAGACATGAAAGCTATTCAAAGAGTACCACAGCAAGAACAGGGACAAGGATTTTACTCAAGACTTTTCCTGGTACCCAGAAAGGACAAAGCCTGGAGACCAATACTGGACCTGTCAATCCTATATACTTTCCTGGATGTCCCGAAATTCAAAATGTTAACACTGCAGCAACTTCTACCCATGTTGGCCAAGAAGGCTTGGCTAGTTACTTACCTGCATGTCCCAATCAGACAATCTTGCAGAAGATACCTCAGATTCATAGCTGGCTCAATGCATTACCAATTCTCTGCACTGCCCTTTGGCTTATCTACTGCGCCCAGGGTCTTCACAAAATGCCTGGCACCAGTAATTGTCTTTTGCAGACAAAAGGGAATTCAAATATATCCCTACTTGGACGACTGCCTTATTCAAGCAGAGCGCAAGGACATTCTACTAAAGCATCTGGTGTTTGTAAAAAGAGTACTAATTTGCCTAGGGTACACAGTAAACGAAAATAAGTCAAAACTAGTGCCCTCTCAAGAGGTAATATTCCTGGGTGCAAGCTTAAATACAACTGCCCAGATGGCTTATCTCAAGCCAGACAAGCAAAGGCAACTGACTCATCACTTTCAAATGATGGCAAAAAAGATGGCTTATCTCATGCCAGACAAACAAAGGCAACTGACTTCTTACTTCGAAAGCATAGCAACAAAGACCCAGTTATCTGCAAGAAAAATTCTGCAGGCTCTGGGCTTCATGGCATCTTGCATTCTACTAATTCGATATGCAAGACTGCATATGAGGAAACTACAATGGTATCTAAAAAGTGTTTGGACTCAACATTGCCACAGCCTGGAAACAATAATATCTCTTATTCCCTGCCTGCAACAAGAGTTTCGATGGTGGGCCCTAGCCTGTCACCAGAACAAGGGACAGCCTTTCACCTTACCCACAGCCAGGCAGACAATAACAACAGATGCATCGGATTATGCCTGGGGGGCACACATGGCAGGAAAATGTATTCAGGGCACGTGGCCCAAGGAACAAATGCATCTTCACATCAATCAAAAAGAGATGCTAGCTGTACAGCATGCCCTGACGGCCTTCAAGGATCTACTACATCCAGGACAACTATTACTAAAGACGGACAATACCACAGTTATGTGGTACATAAACAAGCAAGGGGGCACACATTCCTATCCCCTCTGCAGGCAAGCCATGACTTTGTGGAACACAGCACTGACCTATCAAGTACATCTGCAGGCACAATTCCTGCCAGGAAAGAAAAATACTCTGGCAGACGAACTAAGCAGAAATCTCATGGATCCTCACGAATGGAAACTAAATCCACAGGTCTTCAGCATGATAACAAGGAAATGGGGACGCCCAGACATGGATCTTTTTGCCTCCCCTCACAACTGCCAACTACAGAGATTCTGCACAAGAACTTATTACTCATAAGCATGGAAAGTGGATGCTCTATCATTCAGCTGGAAAACACTGACAGTTTATGCCTTTCCTCCACTACCTCTTCTTTCCAAGGTACTCCTAAAAGTCAGACGAGAGAAGCCAAAAATGATTCTGATTGCCCCAGACTGGCCACGCTAGCACTGGTACCCAATCCTAAACAGCTCGTTTCAAGGCCCAGCCTGGCCTTTACCTCAACTTCTCATCTTCTGACTCAACAAAACAGTCAGATTCTGCACAGTCAACTCAGAACCTTAAATCTGGCTGCATGGCAGATAATATAGCCACTCAGACCACACCTCTCTCTAAAGCTGTTTTGGATGTCATTTTAGAAGCCAGGAGGCCCAGCACTAGGAAATCTTATGCAAAAAAATGGAAGAGATTCTGTGCTTGGAACCAGGCACAAGGATTCGAACCACTTGCCCCAAATATACCTCAGATTTTACAATACCTAACTGAGATGCTGAACAAAGGCCTATCCTTTTCATCAATTAAGATCCATGCCTCTGCCATTTCAGCTCATTACAATACGGAACTTCCAATTTTCTCTCATCCACTACTAAGACAGTACCTCAGAGGGGCAAAAAACATAAGACCCCCAAGAAGAGCACCGATACCCACATGGGACCTCAATTTTGTTTTAGAAAAGCTCACGCTGCCTCCTTTTGAGCCAGCCAATACAGCTGATATAAAATTCTTATCATGGAAAACTGCTCTGCTCCTAGCAATAACTTCAGCAAGAAGAGCCTCAAGAGTTACAGGCATTGATGGCAGTGGAACCTTTCATCATTTTTCATCAGGACAGGGTTTCTCTAAGGACAAACCCAACATTTATGCCAAAGGTAGTATCCAGTGTGGCTCTTAACCAAACCATTCATTTGCCAATATTTTATCCAAATCCCCAGAATAAAGGGGAGAGACTTCTGCACGCTTTGGACATGCACAGACAGCTACGCTTCTATTTGGGCAAAACAAAAGCTTTCAGAAAAACTGAGCAACTGTTTGTAGCTTATGCTGCAGGATCACAAGGAAAGCCTATCTCAAAGCAGACTATTTCAAAATGGATAGGACACTGCATTCATTTCTGCTATTCATGACATAGCAAGCCAGTGCCTAAGGGCATTATGCCACATTCAACCAGAGCAGCAGCCACTTCAGCAGCCTTCCTCAGAGGAGTACCAACCAAAGACATTTTAGAGGCTGCAACCTGGAGTTCAGTGCACACTTTCACCAAGCACTACCACTTACCTCTCTACTCTAAATCCAGAGCAGGCTTTGCCACTGCAGTTCTGTGGGGCCTTGTAGCCTCTCCTAATCCTATTTAGGCCCAGCCACCCAACCTCAGCTTTGGGATTCAACCCAAGTGTAATGACTGCAACAGTGAAACACGATGAACATAGTACAGTTGTGTACCTACCATAAATGTAGATGTTAGAGTGTATTCACTGTTGCAGTCCAGGTTACCCTCCCACCATCCCCCTTTGTTTTATCTGTACTTCTCTATCCTATACAACCTTTTTGGTGTATTTGCTTGTAGATGAAGGAAATGTTATTTTTGTGCATGCATTTCTTATTGCTATATTTTTCAGCCTACCTGTTTGGGGCACCTGACATCTGGGGCAAGAAATACTGAAGAGAATGGCGTCTGCTGCATCTTTTATACCCCTGGCGCACTGACGTCAGTGAAGAGGCGACAGCAACCGACGCCGGACCTAGACTTTGGAACTCTGGCCGACTGCGGGTAGCCTGCCAGCAGGATAACCCAAGTGTAATGACTGCAACAGTGAATACACTTGAACATCTACATTTATGGTAGGTGCACAACTGTACTTTCTTAATACCTCTGTGGATAAAGAGGCTTTGTTTGGCGCATCATCTGGTGATGTTCTAAGAGGTTTATTGAAAGGGGAAAACTGATTCAAGGAGTAGAACAAATTTTTGCAGTCCCCTATACCAAAATATAGCACAGTTTCCACCTGCAGTCCAATATCTTTTGATATGAAATAATTCAGACACAACAAAAGTCAGGGAAGAAATGAATCAAGAAACAGTGGCAGTGCAATTCCAAGATAAAAGGAGGAGATTCTCAATCAAAGAAAAATGACTGCTACGAATGCTACCCCCATCTACCCTACTCCCTCCCCACCGTGGCAGTCCTAGGAACCTTCCAAAGAATCTTTTCCTACGTCTTTCTCTGTGGCACTAGGTTGTAACAGATTCTTGAGTACTAGGAGTCATTCAGTACAGGTGCAGGCTGCAATGAGATTCTCTTAAGATTTTTTTTTTTTTTGTGTGATTTACATTTTCATTTTTCTTGTTTAATCTTTGGCTTGTCCACAGCTCCAATGGGACCAGTTAGATGGCTTTTTTTGCATATTACAAGGTAATCATATTTTTCTTACTTGGATGATTGTCTTATTTTTGCAGATTCTAATCAAAATTGTCAGGAGTCTCGATACTTTGTCACATATCTATTTCACAACTTAGGTTTTCAACTTAATTTGGAAAAGTCATCATTCTTTCTCCCAGAATAACTTTTCTACATTGTCTGTTAGATAAATCTCAGATAATGGTTTTCTTGCTTCAGGAAAAAAGTAGTCTTTAAGAAATAATTCCTTCAGTTTTCCTCTTCAAACTTTGACATCAGCAAATGAATTCCTGTGGATACTAAGGTATGTGGCTTCTATAATTCTCGTGATTCCTTTATCCAGATGCATACGAGGGAAATTCAGGTGTATGGCTTCAGTAATTCTCATGATTCCTGTAGCTGTATTGCACATGAGGAAAAAAAATCAATGGTTTCTCAAATTAACATAGATACAGCACTAGCACTCTCTTTCAAAATTCCAGTCATGAATAGAAACTTCACTGGTGGACAGACCAATTGGACCCAGCCACATCTCCCCTCAGCCTTTTCCCAGTCTGTAATTTCCTTTGTTATAGCCCCTCAGGCAAGTAGTAGGGCTTTTGGGCCATCATTTCAAAAAGAAACACAACTTATAAATCATTGCACTGGTAAATGTCCTCAAATCACTGAATAATCTGTAGATTCCAAGACCTCCTTCAGTAATCGTAGGCAGTGAGGCCTGTTGCATTCTCCCTGCTTCATGTGCAGGTTAGAACTTCCTTTACCTTTCCTTTCATTTCCTGTATATCCACCCTAGCATCTACTACAACTACTTCTTGCAAGACCTTTGTTATCTTTTCTGGACAAGATTGTGTAGGCAGATGTTATCTTTATACTGGAAGTGTCCTGATGTGCCAGGTGGAGAGCATTCTCTATGTCTAGGAGAAAAATTCTGAGCTATAGAAGCCAGACCAGACTTACTGGGATGGCTGCGGCCAGGTCCCAGTATTTAAGACTACTGCAGCAATTATCTACTCTTGGACCTGTTGTTGTACAAGTTCCTACATAGTTGTGTTTTCTCTCAGCTTCTGGGTCTATATTAGAACATCGAAGTTTCAAAACGTCAAATATTCTAATATCGACCCCTATTCAGCGAAATCTGAAAACATTGAACATACAGAACAGCAAATTTCTTTCCTAGGGAAAATAATTTGCTGTTCCAAAACACATACACACAACACAAGCACACCAAACAAAGAGCAATCCACACACATACTCCTAAAATCTTGCACCTAACCCTTCACTAACCTATACATACACCACTAACTATGTACTTACCTTAACCCAAACCCTAACCCTAAGTTCCGTCACTATTGCACACTCACCTCACCCGCACCCTAATCCTAACTCACCTACCCTGCCCTAACCCTCACGTCCACACAGTCGCACACTTTCCTGACCCGTGGCCTAACCCTAACTCACCTAACCCACCTTAGCCCTCACATCCACACAATCGCACACATACCTAACCCTCACGTCCACACAATCGCACACATACCTAACCCACGCCCTAACCCTAACTCACCTAACCCACCCTAACCCCTCACGTCCACACAGTCGCACACATACCTAACCCGCACCCTAACCCTAACTAACCTAACCCGCGCTCAAGCGCATACTTACCTGAACCCACCCCGTAACTTTCCACCACAGCACTGAAAATACCGAAGCAACAAAAACGGACAACAGAATTCTTTCCCTAGGAAAAAATTTGGTTTTCTGTAGCTTTGATATTTTCAGCTTTCCCTGAATAGGGGTCAATATTAGAACATTTGAAGTTTTGAAACTTCAATGTTCTAATATAGACCCTCAGTTTCTCACCCTCTACTGGTTTTTACTATGCTTCTATGGAAGTATTCCTGATAAGAATATACTAGTATCAAACCTTAAACAGGTGTGTGGAATGTAAGCAGTTTAGGTGCCAAGCTTGTAATTTAAGTAATTGTACAATAATATGATGCATTAGTCCTTGTAGAGCAGTGGTTCACAACCTTTTTGTGGGGAGGGCCACTACACGAATTCTTAATGCATCTGCAGGCCACCTCAAAACATAGTAAGTCATTACAAGTTAAAAATAGGTACAGGTGACTGGCATTTTTAATTAAGACAGCAGTCATGAAATTGCCAGTTTTCTACATCAACTATTGCATTTAACTCTATTCTGGCTTGCAGCCTTGACTTATTACAAACTCTTGCAGAAAGTTACAACTGTTTATAGACTACAAGTTATAAAAAACGAAGAATAGTTACTTCAGCAGCTAAAATTAGAGGTATGCGCAACTGAGTCGATTAGGTAAATAAGCACATGCTGGAAATTTTGCGTGTCTGGAGAAAGGCATAGCATTTTTTCACTTTTTTAAAAAATTTTTGGTTACTCTCAGGGGGCCGGATGGTGTTGTATCAAGGGCTGGATTTGGCCCCGGGGCCAGAGGTTGTGCACTACTGTTGTAGAATAATACATTGATCTGATGTAAATCTTCATTCATTCCTTACTGATAAGACTTCAGTTCCGTCCTTGGAACCGACACCGCCGGTACCAAGCTCGCGCCAGGCAAAAACTCTCATCTAAGTCCTACCCACAATGCCCCTTTCATAGTCTCTTCAGATCTCGTTTGCCGTGTTCCTCGTCAGACGTGCCAAGCCTTTCTCTCAAGTTAAGTGTAGTGTTTTTGTGGTTTATTGAATGTAATTACTTTTCCTTTAGTCAGTTTTTTCTGGTTTATTGAATGTAATTACTTTTCCTTTAGTCAGTTTTTTCTGAGGTTATCCCTTTTTTTTGTCTATAAATTCTATACTTTCTTACTAAACCCTGCCCTCTTCCTTCGGTAGTTCTTTTTGCACCATTGTTGGTACTATCCCTCCCCTCTACCTTTGGTGGGCTTCTTCCTTTACCTCTTTTTGGTATTTCTTGGCACCGTTGTTGGTACTCCTTCCTTCTGTCTGTTAAAAAAAAAAAAAAAAACTCTTCTACTTTATTGTAACTTCTTGCTGTTGTTTTTTGGTAGTTATAGTTGTAATTTAGGACTATAGTGTTTGTGTGGTTTTTCATAATGTCTGATAAAGCAAAACTAGGTTTCAAGCAGTGTGATAAGAGCGGGCGTAAGATGCCCAAATCAGACTGTTACGCCCGGTGTATTTATTGTTTGGGCGTTGACCATATTAACGTGTCTTGTGATATTTGCTCTGGTGTCAGCAACTGTACATTAGCTGAATGCAAGAACAAACTAATTTTGAAGGGTATGTTGACAACACCCTTCTCGGAGGCGCTCTCTCTGGGACAGAGGTCTCGCCACCGCCTTAACACAAGGATGTTAAAAAACATAAAAACAAAGTCATTCGGTGCTGACATGTCCGTCCTCTTCGGAACCGAGATGACACCAGACTTCTTCCGCACCATCGGCACAGACAGCTTCGGCACCGGGGTCTCTGTCTTCTCCCTCGGTGCAAACCTTGATCATGACACAGGCTCCTACTCCTGTACCAGCATCGGTTTCATCCCCGACCATGGTATTGATGACTTGCACATCTCCACCTATGATGACACCTGCTGTTCCAAAGATTGAGTACCTTGCCAGAACAAGGTACTCCCCATCTTATGACTCGTTTTTGGAGCAACAATTCAGTCCATTTACTGAAAGACTAGAATCTCCATCGGCAGCTTTCCTCAGATCCACCAGGAGTCTTTCAGAACAAGATGTAGTGAGGGTTGTGGACCAGCTTTTGGCAGCTAGAGGCTTAACAACTCCCGACTAGGTCTTCCCTCCCTCTTGAAATGGAAGCTTTCCCAGCATATTCACCTGTTTATCCTTTTCCGACCTCCTCCCAGGTTTTGGAGATTGTGGTACCGATGTCCATCCCGGTGCACTCTCTCTTGGCTCCAACAGCGGAGGCTTCCCTGCCAGCACTGATAACTCTTGGTGCCACGGCTCCTTCGGAACTGGTGCACCCTCTGAGCAGTGATTGGGCTGTCGCCACCATGACACCTAGTTCATCGCCAATTTGTTTTCTGTGGAGCCGCCTACGGTTCCGGCTTTCCCGGCAGCTAGCAGTCCTTTCCAAGCTCCTCACCTGGAGGTGGGCTCGTCGGGGTGGGATGTGACCCCAGTTCGGAGGTTGCCCTTCTTGGTTCTGGGCTCCCATCCCTCTTCAGGCAGGCCTGCTTTCCAGGTGATGGAGAGGGTCCTTGCTTCTACAAGCTCACAGTTGGCACCATTGGCATCAGAACCAGAACCCCCCTCTAGCATGCAGCTTTCCCAACCTCCTACTCTGGGATGTTAGGCACAGGAGCCAGAAGACCTTCCCTTGAAGGGAACCTTTTCTCCGGAGTCCTCCTCAGAAGACCCCACTAGGTAGCCATTCTGGAAGAAATTTTGCAAGAGGATGCATCTCGATTCCCCTGAGGAATCCATCACTGAAGACACCGATTATGATGAGGGAGAAGGGTCCCCATGGTCTCCCCGGGAAGATGTCTCATTTGGAGACCTTCTTGAGATCCTCAAGCAGAGGGGAGATTGGAAATCCTCCAACCCTTTGGAGGAATTGGTGTTCTTGCAGGCTTTTCGTGCTTGACCATCTACTTCCTGGGTGACCCCACCTGCAGATGAGCTCATTAGGCTTATCATGCAGCATGTCTGGAAGGCTCTGGACAGCATAGAACCTGTCCCCCGGAGGCCTGATAAAATTTTGTCCACACCTGAAGACCAAGCCAACTGGTCCAAACAGCTAATAATTGATTCCATGGTTGTGGCAGCAGTCACTAAGAGGGAACTGGCAGAAGATAGTTACACTGTTCATCCCCCGAACAGGGAGTCTTGGGCTTTGGACAGACTGGGGAAGCAGACCTTTGCTTCAGCGACCTTTGCCATTCGGTCGCTGAATTACCTGGCACACTTTACTTGCCTCCAAAGAGACCTAATTTCAGAAATGTCTGACTCTTTGGCAGAGGTACTGCCTGAGGAGGTGCGTGATACTGTTGCCTCCCAGGTAGCTACCCTAGAATCCATCTCAAACTCCTCGATGCACTTGATTTCTCACACTACCGTGGGGGCAGCTCGAGCAGCCGCATCGGGCATAGTCATGAGACAGCATGTTTGGATGTGTTTGTGTGACTTCGTGGACCCTTTCAAATCTTCCTTTGTCAACGTGCCTGTTGACTAATTTTCCCTCTTTGATCCAAAAGTAAGAGACACAGTGTCACCCAGTGAGAAAGTCTGAAAGACCTTGTTTGCCATGGGCATACGTTTTTCCACCCGAGATCCTACTCCGGGAATCGGAGGGGAGGAAAATTGTGGTTCAAGAAGTCCCAAGGATCTTTTTGTGACACTCATGACAAGCGTTCCCTTCCCCCCAGGGCAGAGGGGGCAACTCATCTGGAAATGTCCCTTTTGGGGCAGAGGGGGTCCGTGCAACCAGGGTCCTAGGGATTCATTCTCTGGCTGACCCTTCCTCAGGAAGCAGTCGGGGGACAATTCTCTCTGCATCTACAAGCCTGACATCTCATAACACCAGATTCATGGGTGCAGAGAATAATATCCAGAGGCTATCATATCCCATTCGATCTGACTCCCAGACCCGTAAAACGAATCCTCAACGTTCCACCCAGTCAGAGGGATGGTGCAGCCTTGGAAATCGAAAATCTGCTAAGAGAAAGTCATCCAGCCAGTCCCACCAGACCAAATAGAATCCGGTTTTTACTCAAGGTTCTTTTTAGTGCCAAAAAGACAGGGGACTGGAGACCAATCCTGGATCTCACCCTACTAAAGAAATTCATCAAACCTCAAAAATTCCGGATGATCATGGTGCAGTCCATTCTCCCCTTTCTGGAAAAGGACAACTGGATGTGCTCTATAGAACGGGAAATTGTTTGGCTAGGCTTGTATAGGCCCTAGGGCCGATAGCCTAGTCCTATGAACCTATGAAGACCTTCAGGAATTGTATTACCACATAAAGATGGACAAACGCTCCTTGAGATTTCTTCGCTTCCGACTGGGAACCAATCACTACCAGTTCAGGGTACTGCCCTTTGGTCTCTGGACAGCCCCCCAGAGTGTTTACCAAATGTATGGCAGTCGTAGTAGCTCATCTCTGATTACAAGGATTCCAGGTGTTTCCTTATCTAGATGATTGGCTCTTCATTGCCATGACCAGGAATCTTCTCATTCTCAATCTCTCTTACACTCAAGGCCTTGCTCTTCGCCTAGGTAGCACGATCAATATGGAAAAATCAGACCTGTCTCCAACAAGAACACTGGAATTCATTGGAGCGATCTTCAAAACAACATCTTGTCAAGCTCCCTTCCTCCTCACAGGCTTTCAAAAATAAATCCGATTAACGATGTTCATCGTGCTACCCTGCTGCAGTCATCACACTCTGGTTATCCTGCCATCAGGCGGTCCTGCAGTCGGCCCGAATTCCAAAGTCTTGGTCCGGCGTCAGTTGCTGTCGCTTCTTCCCTGACGTCAGTGCGCCAGGGGTATATGAGAGGCATCCGACGCCATTTTCTTCAGTCTTTCTTGCCGCGCGGTGCCAGAAGCAGTTCGCAAGTGCCGGTCGGCCGACACCTGAGATTTTCGATTCGAAATTCAGTCCGAAGTCCAATAAAGCTAAGTACCCCGTTGGGGAACCTTTTCTTGCCTCAGTCCGATGTCAGAAAAAGTTAACAATTGCATTTCTTGTGGGAAGCAAATACCTCATAAGGACTTCCATTCTTATTGTATTCCTTGCCTAGGCCCAGACCACTACGTCACAGGTTGTCGGTTTTGTGCTAGGTTTAATAAATGAACTATCAAATGCCGTTTTGACTTCGCACGCCATTACTTTGGTAGGAAATTTAATTATATCATGCCGTCGGAGCAGCCGACGACCGGCATGCATAAAAAAACGCAAGGATAAGGACAGGGAGCCTAGGAACAAGCCAGACTCCGAGGCCTCTGCTGGGCCTGTCGCCAGTTCTCCAGTTTTCAGTGAGGCGCCTACGCAGCCCCTGATGACCACAGAATTGGAACCCCAGACAGCTGCGGATTCCCAAGCGGAGTCTACTAGGCCGACGCAGCCATCTTCATTATGCCCTTCTGACACCGGAGCCGAAGGAGACCCCGGTGCAGTGGAAACCCCTTCGGTTGTAGAAGGTGTCTTCAGACCGACTACACTCACCATTAAATCTTATGCTAAACTTAAAACTCCTTTAAAACCAAAAAAGACTGTACATCAGTCTACAATTCAAGGCCCCATGCCTAAGAAACAGATGCTTAAGATGGCTGAAGATTTGATTACCCTAATCAGGGGTTCCCATCCCTCTCCAGATAAAAGACCAAGACAAGAGGAGGATTATGCTTCCTCTGACCAGGTTTCAATTTCTGGAAAGCAGCAATAATTTATTCCGGTACCTCGGCTGAATGCCTTCAAAGGAATAAAAACATCAATTTCTTAGCTGCTTATATATTATGCATAACACCATTTATACAATTAAATAATTAATTATATAATGACATAATACCAATAAAGTTATGCTAGAATTGACAGTCCAATTGCTGAACATTTTAACACAGTTCATAATGGTGCTATGGAATCCTTATTAACCTGCATCTGGTATTACTGGTAGCTACTTACAGAATCTTTTAAACCTTGAAAGTAGATTTATTTTGAAGTTCAGCACTTTAAAACCTAGGGGCATGAATTTAGAAGTAAACCTTACACTTTGATTTTTTGGTAGTAAATTGTATTGTGTTTTGTGATGCACTAAGGTGTTTTTTATATTTTCATACTGAATGTACTTTACATTGAGTTTCTCAGTGTTTTAATATAGCATGTCTCTTTAACTTTATTGGTATTATGTCATTATATAATTAATTATTTAATTGTATAAGTGGTGTTATGCATAATATATAAGCAGCTAAGAAATTGATGTTTTTATTCCTTTGAAGGCACTCAGCCGAGGTGCCGGAATAAATTATTGCTGCTTTCCAGTTTCGCTTGTTTTTCATTCAACTTTTGTTTGGTTTTCTTTACAGGTTTCAATTTCCTCAGATTCTTCTGAGGAGCAGGATTACACTTTTCCCCCTTATGAAGACTCTGATGCTGAAGACTCTATTCCCTCACCATCTCCCCCTGAGGACTACTCCTTTGGGGAAACTTTACATACCATGAGGGAACATTTCGACTGGGAAGGCCAGGACTACTCTGATTCTAAGAAAAGACTCCGAGAGTTCCCTTTACTACCCCAGCACAGACCACTTGCTATCCCTCCAGTTTTAGATATTGTGGATGATGTTTACTTGGAGTCTAGTCTAAATCCAGACTCTCTACCTCCTGCTCCAGCCAAACCAGACAGATACTACAGAGTACCTGACTCACACAAATTCCTTTATAAAAGCCCTGTGGCTGACCCAGAAACAAGTTCCCAGGGTCCCAAGGGGGCTAAAGCTTCTATGGCTAAAAATCCTGTGCCCTCTGAAAGGGATTCCAGAGCCCTAGATAGATGGGGAAAGAAAATATACACCTCAGCAACTCTGGCTATGAGAGCATTAACTTGTCAGTTTCGCATGCTGAAATACAAGCAATTCCTAATGTCTCAATTAAAACAAAAAATGAGCACACATACTGAACAGTCTGAATTCAAGGAAATGCAGGATCTGTTGCATGCAGCTGAACAGGTGGGCAAACATACTTTACAATTTGGATTTGATTCATTGGATGTATTATTTGGTGTCAAAGCAGAAGAGGTTTTAAAGAAAATGGAGGATAAGGCAAAGTCTATGCAGACGGTCAAGGAATTTTTACAGGTACAACCCCCTCGTTTCAGCAGAAATTGGCCAACAAAAAACTGGTCCTTTGCAGCTTCTGACAGATCACAGAGGGGCAAATACAGACGTCCAAGGGGCAGAGGTAGTCACAAGGCCCTTACAAACCTTGCCAATGGGGTACTGCTACCCAGAAAGGAGGAGAAGACAGGCCCCAAGCTAGCAGAAGACAAACACAATGACTCAATCCTCAAACTACCAAGCAAATCTCTCCTGGCAGCTCCCTTGGGAGGAAAATTAGCATTTTTTGCAGACAACTGGCACATCATCACAAAAGACAAATGCGTCCTAAACATTGTCTCTCAAGGATACAGATTCCACTTTCATACCTTGCCAATGATAAAAGGAATGCCAAACCTGCCACCAAATCAATGGGCAGAGGCACAAAAACAAATTACAGCTCTCATGGACATGAGAGCCATTCAACAGGTACCTACACAGGAGCAAGGACAAGGATTTTACTCAAGACTATTCGTAGTCCCAAGAAAGGACAAAGCATGGGGACCCATTCTGGATCTTTCAATTCTGAACACCTATCTGCAAGTACCAAAATTCAAGATGCTAACACTACAGCAGCTTCTTCCCATGCTGGGCAAGAATGCTTGGCTAGTAACGTTGGGCCTCAAGGAGGCATACCTGCATGTCCCTATCAGACAAAATTGCAGAAGATACCTCCACTTCATTGCAGGTTCAATGCATTATCAATTCTCTGCATGGCCCTTTGGCTTATCTACTGCGCCCAGGGTCTTCACAAAATACCTGGCACCAGTAATTGCATACTGCAGACAAAGAGGAATTCAAATATACCCATACCTGGACGACTGCCTTTTTCAAGCAGAAAGCAAGGACATTCTTTTAAAGCATCTGGCATTTGTCAAACACCTTCTAAGTTCCCTAGGGTACACAGTAAACGAAAAGAAATCAAAACTAGTGCCCCCTCAAAACGTAATATTCCTGGGTGCCAGCTTGAATACAACGGCCCAGATGGCTTATCACACGCCAGACCAGCAACAACAACTGACTCAATATTTCAAAATAATGGCAACAAAGACCCAACTCCCTGCAAGAAAAATTCTTCAGGCCTTGGGATTCATGGCATCTTACATACTACTAATACCATTTGCAAAACTGCGTATGAGGAAATTACAATGGTACCTGAAAAGCGTATGGACTCAGCACAGCCACAGCTTGGAAACAATGATACCACTCATTCCCTGCCTTCAGTAGGAGTTTCTATGGTGGGCACAGGCATGTCACCTCAACAAGGGTCAGCCTTTCACCTTACCCACAGCCAGGCAAACTATGACAACAGATGCATCGGACTATGCCTGGGGAGCACACATGGCAGGATAGTGCATTCAGGGCAAATGGACTACAGATCAAAGGCATCTGCATATCAATCAAAAAGAAATGCTAGCAGTACAGAATGTCCTAACAGCTTTCAAGGACCTCTTACACCCAGAACAACTAATAATAAAGACGGACAATACCACAGTAATGTGGTACATAAACAAGCAAGGGGACACACATTCCTACCCTCTATGCAGGCAAGCAATGACCTTGTGGAACACAGCACTGTCTTACCAGGTTCAATTACAAGCACAATTCCTGCCAGGAAAGAAAAACACATTGGCAGACGACCTAAGCAGAAACATCATGGATCCACACGAGTGGAAACTAGATCCACAAGTATTTGCAATTATAGCTCAAAAATGGGGATGCCCAGACATAGATCTGTTTGCCAGCCCCCAAAACTACCAACTTCAAAAATTTTGCACAAGGACATTCCATCCACAAGCTTGGAAAGTGGACGCCCTCTCATTCAGTTGGAAAACATTAACAGTGTGTGCCTTTCCTCCACTGCCTCTTCTAGCAAAGGTACTGCTGAAAGTCAGATTAGAGAGGCCACAAATGATACTCATTGCACCAGACTGGCCACGCCAGCATTGGTATCCAATTCTAAGGAACATGGCCCACGGCCCACCATGGATTTTACCACAAATTCCTCACCTGCTCACCCAGTGAGACAACCGGATTCTACACAGCCAGCTCAAGACTTTAAACCTGGCTGCATGGCAAATTACCTAAACAACCAGCCAACACCTCTATCCAAAGCTGTTATGGATGTCATTCTAGAGGCCAGGAGGCCCAGCACCAGGAAAACCTATTCAGACAAATGGAAAAGATTTTGCGCCTGGAACCAGGCTAAAGGCCACAATCCCCTTGATCCAAACATTCCTCAGATTCTACAATATTTAACTGAGATGTTACACAAAGGACTTTCCTTTTCATCTATTAAGATCCACGCCTCAGCAATTTCAGCCCATTACAACACGGATCCTCCCTTATTCTCACATCCACTCCTAAGGCAGTACCTCAGAGGGGTTAAAAACATAAGACCGCCCAGGAGAGCACCAACACCTACTTGGGATCTCAACTCTGTTCTGGAAAAGCTTACACTGCCGCCCTTTGAACCAGCTTTTTCAGCTGATTTAAAATTTCTTTCATGGAAAACTGCCCTGCTACTAGCAATAACCTCAGCTAGAAGAGTCTCAGAGCTACAGGCACTAATGGCAGTGGAGCCTTTCCTCATTTTTCATCAAGACAGAGCATCTCTACGAACTAACCCTTCCTTTATGCCAAAGCTGGTATCCAGTGTGGCCCTAAACCAAACAATTCATTTGCCCACCTTTTTCCCAGATCCCCAGAACAAAGGAGAAAGACTCCTGCACTCTTTGGACATTCACAGGCAATTACGTTACTACTTGGATAAAACTAAGGCTTTCAGAAAATCTGACCAGCTCTTTGTAGCCTATGCTGCAGGATCACAAGGAAAAGCTATCTCAAAACAGAGCATTTCTAAATGGATAGGGCATTGCATACGTTTCTGTTACACGCATCATGGGAAACCGGTACCTGCTAACATTGGGTCCCACTCCACCAGGGCTACAGCTACATCAGGCATTTCCAGGGAAGGACGGTCCAAGGCACTTGGTCCCCCATAGAGGCCAATTTGCACATAAATGTCCTGAAATTGAGGGCAGTTCTCTTTTGGTTTCAAGCGTTCCACACATCCCTTCCTTCCGGGACTATTGAAATACAATCGGACAACATGTCAGTCGTTTGGTACATCAACAAACAAGGCAGGACCAGGTCTTACCCCCTATATCAGGAAGCCATGAGAATATGGCATTGGGTGATGGCTTCCAACCGCTTTCTCATAGCGACACACATTCCTGGGAGCTCCAATCTCATTGCAGACAATCTGTGCAGTAACATATTGATGCCTCACGAGTGGTCTCTCGACCCAGTTATAGCAGCTCAAATCTTCCGTTGCTGGGGCAGGCCTTGCTGCAACCTGTTTGCTTCACCCCCTAAACAACAAATGCAGAAGCTACTTTGCCCTAGACCCCCCAGGGGGAGTCACTGAGGGATGCTCTGACGCATGATTGACCCCCTGGTCTACTGTACGCCTTTCCCCTATTTCCCCTCATCCAAAAATTTCTACAGAAAGCTCAAAGGTTGAGAAGCAAAGTCATCCTCATTGCCCCTTATTGGCCCTGTCAGGTCTGGTTCCCATTCCTATGGCCTCACCTGATCCACAGCCCATGGATCCTGGATCAATATCAAGGACTGCTAACTCACCCTCAGGGATTGATTCACCCCAATCTCAACAGCCTTAAGCTCACAGCTTGGTTTCTCCACTTCCAGTGATTGCCAGGCTACCTGATATTTCATCCCCTGTTCGCGAGATCCTCCTGGCTTCGCACAAACCATCCACCAGAAAAATGTAATGTGATAGTGTTCAATCTCGCCGTTTGTTCTTACACATGGGTTCGGAGCCGATCCTCGGCTCCGTGCCGGCCTCTTGCAAGCTCTGCATCGAGAAGAAGCTCGAGACAATCTAATACCCACAATCCCCCTCTGCCTTTACCTCAGATCTAGTTTGCCGCTGCTGCATACGCATCGTTGGGAGCTAGCTCGAGAGTCTAAGCTAAGATATAACTTTATTTTGTTATATTTTATTAGGATTCTATTTCTATTTGATATTTCAGTATTATTCTGTATGATTGTGTTGTGGTCTCGTTGAGTTATTGGTACCGTTAACTAATTTTATCGGTTAAATATTTTTCGGGGCCTACACCCTTCATAAATTTACCATAGTTGAGGAAACTTTATACGGATTTGACAATTTTTATCGGATTTGACAAACTTTAACGGATTTGACTGCATTACTGGATTTGTCTCTCTTTCCTATAATGTCTGAGAAGGTGAAGTCAGGTTTCAAGCGTTGTCAGTGTGGCCAGAAAATGTCAGTGACTGACAACCATAGTTCCTGCGTCTACTGCCTTGGCCCTCTCCACTTGCAAGAGGACTGCTCCATCTGTCACTCTTTTAGTGGGAGGGTCATGACAGATAGGCGCAGGAAACTAATGGACAGAGGTCTATTGAAACCTTCTTTCCAGGAGGCTCTGGATGCTTCTGACCAGGCATCAAGTCCTCTAAGGAATCGAAGTCGTCGGTGCCCAAGTCATCGGCTCCGAGCTCTTCAACAAAGGTTAGATCACCGGTTCCACAGACTTCGGGGGCGAGTGTTCAACTGGTATCGGTTCCTGAGCCTCGAGTCTTGGAACCGGTGATGGAGCTCCCTCCTTCGACCTTATTGAGGTCGGCTCCGTCTTCGGTTCCTTGGACCCGTTCTTCCTCCAAACTTTCGGATATCGATGTGGATCGCGTGGTGCAGAAGTTATTGGAGCATTCGGCCCTCTCCAAACTTATTTCGGTTTCCACCCAGTTGGTGTCGAAACTTGAAGGCCTCCCTGTATCTCCATCCATTCCTCCCCGGAGACCGACCCAGTCTTTGGAGCAGGAAGAGGCCGATCTACTGATTGTGGAGCCCTCGGGTCCAGAACCGTCCTTTCTCGGTCTGTTCCTCTCACCTCGACTCCGTCGGACCCGATACCGAGTCTCGGAGCCGACGGTCTGTCCTTGGTTCCGGGGCGAGTCGAACCAACGTTTTGGTTCCGACTCTCCCCTCGGGCCTCGGCGGATCGATTCGGCTCCGTCCTCGGGTCGATGCCTTGGTGCCCGTGTCGGGATTCTTCCCATTTCCTCGAAACCGGGGACTCTTCGATCACGGGACCGGGGCGTTCGACCTGATGAGGAAGGTGTTGTCTACCCAGACAACCACATCAGTGGAAGCAACCTCTCCTCCCCATAAAGGGCCGTTATCTTCATCTGCACCCACGGCCACATCCAAGCGTCGGGCACCAGTGTCTCAGCCACCCCTGGAGGTGCCCCTCTTCCTCCGAGGCTTCTTCGGATGCTCCCCACGAAGAAGTCCCTAGGAAGAGATTGTGTAAGAGGAGACACTTGGATTCTCCACAGGAATCCTTGACATCTGATACTGACTTAGATGAGTCAGAGGGGTCCCCTAAGTCACCTTCGAACATGTCTCTTTTTCGGACATATTGGAGATCCTGAAACAGAGAGGTGACTGGCAGTCCCTTCCCCCTTCTGAGGATGAGTCAGTTCTGCTGAAGGCATTTGGTGCTCGCCCTTCTTCCTCCTGGGTCACTCCGCCCTTCGAACTAATGGAACTAATTGCTCGAAGGGCGTGGGAGGCTCCTGACACAGTGGAACCAGTTCCAAGGAAACCTAATAAATACATCACGGCACCTCAGGACAAGTCCTACCTTACAAAAGGAGTTCCAGTAGGCGCTATGGTGGTGGCAGCAGCCACGAAAAAGGAGATGTCGGAGTCTTCTTCGTCTGTCCATCCTCCTAATAAAGATTCTAGGACGATGGATAGATATGGGAAGCGCATTTTCAGTTCAGCGGCTTTTTCCATGCGATCCCTGAACTATTTGACCCATTTTACACGTCTACAGAGGGATCTAGTCAAAGAGTTGGGAGATACCCTCCAGGGTACTACAGATGCGGCTGTCTCAGAAAAAGTGACAGCGCAACTTAATACCCTTACATCTATTGTTAACTCGTCCATGAGGCTGATTTCCTCGCGGCCGAAGGTTCGAGTAGGGCAGCAGCTTCAGCGATTGCTCTTCGCAGACAATCCTGGATGCGCTTATGTTCCTTTGCGGAAGCCTTCAAGTCTTCCTTTACTAACGCCCCATTTGACGGTGCCACTCTCTTTGGCCCCAAAGTAAAGGAGACCCTTACCCGGTGTGAACAGGAGGGAAAGACTCTGTCTGCTGTCGGAGTCCGTTTTTCCACCCCAACCAGACCGTACCCCAAAGGGCAACGTGGTGGAAAAATGTGGTTTCGAAAACCCCAAGGATCTTTCCCAGGCACACAGGGTGATGCCCCCTCTAGAGGCAGAGGAGGGGGCAGAGGTGGAAGACGCCGCCCTGGCGGCAGAGGGGGTCCACAACATCAAGGTGACAGGGAGACACTCCCTGGTAAACCTTTCCAGCACTCCTGAGAGGAGGCCCGACTGTCCTGCTCTGGAGGCAGTCGGGGGTCGCTTAGCTTTATACCCTCAGGCCTGGCAAAATATAACTACAGATAAGTGGGTAAAAAGCGTGGTTACCAGAGGTTACAACATACCCTTTCTATCTCATCCCATCCCAAAGAAAAGACTCCCAGATGTACCGCCCCATCTGCGAGAGCCAGCAGCTATAGAAATTTCAAAGCTGCTAGTAAAAAGAGTCATCCAACCAGTCCCAGCGGACCAGCAAGGATTCGGGACTTACTCAAGGTTCTTTTTAGTTCCAAAGAAAACAGGGGACTGGAGGCCCATTCTGGACCTAAGCTACCTCAATACCTTCGTCTGGAAAGAAAAGTTCGAATGGTCACGCTTCAATCGATCCTTCCATTCTTACAGAAGGGCGACTGGATGTGCTCAATAGATCTAGAGGATGCATACTACCACATCAAAATGGCCAGGGCATCCAGAGATCATCTGCGCTTCGGCTGGGGCCAGTCACTTTCAATTCGAGCCCTGCCCTTTGGTCTGACCTCAGCCCCAGGGTCTTCACCAAATGCATGGCAGTGGTAGCGTCTCACTTGAGGCGCCAGGGATTCCAGGTGTTTCCGTATCTGGACGACTGGCTCCTTTCTGCCACCACCCGGCGTCAACTACTACAGGCCAGAGACTTTGTTCTTCAACTGTGTGTTCACCTAGGGATTTCCGTAAACTTGGAAAATCCTTACTTCAGCCATCACAAAATATCTTGTTCATAGGAGCAGAATTAAACACATCGTCAGTTGATTCTGAGGCTTCCCCAGAAAGGATATTATCACTTCAGACTCATATCGTCTTCTACTCTTGTCAAGGAAATCTCCTGCAAAACTAGTACTGAAGGTGTTGGGCCTCATGTCAGCCTCCCTTATTGCAATTCCCCTGGGAAGGCTGCACATGAGAGTCCTACAATGGCTGCTGTTTGCACAATGGTCGTTTCAACAACTACCTCTAACACACGAGATTCTTATAACAAAGACATGCAAAACAGATCTAAACTGGTGGCTTCAAACGTGCAACCTTTCCAAGGGGAGACCATTTGTGCTACCCACGCCCACAGTTACGGTGACCACGGACGCTTCCCTGATAGGGTGGGGGGGGCATCTTTCAGGGACAGACAGTCCAAGGCGAATGGATCAATTTGGAGTACAATCTGCACATCAATGTTCTAGAGTTGAGGGCAGTGTTTCTAGCGTTGCAACACTTTGCTCCCCTTCTTCCTCTAGGGACTATTGCAGTTCAGACGGACAACATGTCGGTAGTCTGGTACATAAACAAGCAAGGGGGAACCAAGTCCTATCAGCTATGCAGAGAGGCCATGAGAATTTGGCAGTGGGCGGAGTCCACGGGTCGCTTTCTAATAGCGCACATCCCGGGGTCATCCAGCGTCATAGCCGACAGGCTGAGCAGAGCAATTCTGTTACCGCACGAGTGGTCCCTAAAACAGTCAGTGGCGAAAAGGATTTTTCGCGTGGGGCCAGCCTTCCTGCGATCTGTTTGCGTCTCCAATGAATGCCAAATGCAGGAGCTACTTTGCCCTATTACCCCTCCAGGGAAGTCCCCAGGGACGCACTGGTTTCTGATTGGCCCCGGGACTCCTGTCGCATTTCCTCCATTTCCTCTGATATCAAAGTTTCTCCAGAAAGCCAGGAACCTACACAGGACAATAATCCTCATTGCCCCATTCTGGCCTCGTCAAATTTGGTTTCCCTTCCTGAAGATACACTGCATTCGGGGACCCTGGATTCTGGACCCAGAGCCAGACCTATTGACTCACTCGTCAGGGTTTCCCCATTCCGCGCTCCTGTCCCTCCATCTAGCAGCTTGGCTGCTCCAATTCCCAACTTAGCCAGGTCTGATCTTTTGTCACCAGCAGTCCAGGATATATTGGTGGCTTCGCATAAAGCTTCCACTACTAAAACATATGCTAGCAAATGGAAGTGATTTGTATTCTGGGCGAATACACACCATGTGGATCCTTTTATAGCTCCTTTGAATAAGATATTAGAGTTCTTAACGGACTTATTCCATCAGGGTGCTTCTTCTGCTACACTAAGAGTTCAATTGGCTGCCATTTCGAATTTCCATGTGGAAGAATGTGGAGCTCCTGTTATGGCTCACAGACTTTGTAAAGCCTTTTAAAGGGGTTTTCATATTAGACCACCGGTCAGATCTCCTCGTCACCTTGGAGTCTAAACTTATTGTTATCTAAATTAATGTTGCCCCTTTGAACCTGCCTCTTCTTGCCCATTAAAATTTTTATCCTGGAAAACTCTCTTTCTGGTAGCCATTACTTCCGCTAGGCAGTATCTGAACTTCAGGCTCTCTCCATCAAGCACCCTTATTTGATCTTTCACTCTGACAGAGTTTCTCTTGAACCAATTCATCCTTCCTCCCTAAAGTGTGTTCTATTAACAATATTAATCAGTCCATTGAATTACCCACTTTCTTCAAAAACCACTCCAACAAAATGGAGTATATGTTACACAAATTAGATGTTCACAGACAGCTAAGATTTTACTTGGATAGAACAAAAGATCACAGAAAAACAGATCAACTCTTTGTGGCTTTTGCTGATAGCAGGAAAGGACTTGCAGTTACCAAAAGAACTCTTTCTAAATGGTTAACGGATTGTATAATCTATGTCTATGATTCTTCAAATCAAACCCTTTTACACAAACCCAAAGGACATTCCACAAGGTCAGTGTCTACATCTTTGGCTCATGCAGCCCGCCTACCACTGGACGCTATTTGTGCAGCTGCTACTTGGTCTAAGCCACATACATTCATTTCTCATTATAAGGTAGACAAGGTTTCTAGGGACAGGGCAACCTTTGGTTCCACTGTGCTCAAGAACGTCCTCCCGTGAGTTCCTCAGGAACAAGGAGCTAGGGACGCTACCCATGTGTAAGAACAAACTGCGAGATTGAACACTATCACATATAGAAGTTATGTCCTTACCATAACGTTCCATGTGGAGTGTTCATCTCGCCTTTGTTCTTACAGTCCCACCCTCCCACCCTTAGGAGGAACGTTCTTTGATGCCTGGCCAGGAGCATTCTGCTACTGTTGCAATATTGTGTACATAGTTGGCATATATATATATTTATATGTGTCTGTTTGGCTTATATATATATAGTTATGTGTAGATTCTTTCTGTGCATATGTGATGTAAGCATGAATGTGCTATTCTGTAGATTGGTTTGCTTGCAAACTAGATCTGAGGTAAAGGCAGAGGGGGATTGTGGGTATTAGATTGTCTCGAGCTTCTTCTCGATGCAGAGCTTGCAAGAGGCCGGCACGGAGCCGAGGATCGGCTCCGAACCCATGTGTAAGAACAAAGGCGAGATGAACACTCCACATGGAACGTTATGGTAAGGACATAACTTCTATTTTCAGTAAGTGGATTAGGTTCTCTATATGGGCCAAAGAACAAAACATGGATCCCTTCTCTATGCCTATTCAGAAGATCCTAGAATATCTCACTACTCTGTTACACGCTGGAGCTTCAGCATTGATGATTGCACTACATTTAGCAGCTATTGCAAATGTTCACAATGAAATCGGCAATTCATCAGTTATGTCACACGGACTGTGAAAAATCTTCATGAAAGGAGTATTGCATATTAAACCTCCTGTCAAGCCCCCTACAGAGCCACGGGACTTGGCATTGGTGCTTCAGTTGTTAACAAGTCCTCCTTTCGAGCCTTCTAATTCATGTGACATAAAATTTTTGTCCTGGAAAACCCTACTCCTAGTAGCACTTATCTCTGCGAGAAGAGTTACTGAGTTGCAGGCCTTGAGTGTCAAGAGACCGTATTTGATTATCCACAAGGATAGCGTTTCTGTTCGTACTAATCCCTCCTTTTTGCCCAAGGTCATTTCTGTTTTTTCCATCAACCAATCTATTGACCTACTCCTTTTCTTTTCCCATCATTCAAATAAAGGGGAATACCTTCTACATACCCTTGATGTCCATAGCCAACTTCGTTTTTACGTGGACAGAATAAAATCTCTCAGGAAAACGGATCAATTGTTTGTAGCATTTACAGGACCCAGGATGGGTAAGCCTGTTTCCAAAATGACCTTATCCTCTTGTCTCAGAAACGCCATTACTTTAATCTACCAACAACTCAAAATGTCCTTGCCTTCCAAAATAAAGGCTCACTCTACTAGATCAATAGCAACCTCAGTGGCCTTTCTCTCCAGAGCCTTTATGGACGATATCTGTGCAGCAGCCATTTGAGCAAGTCCACATACCTTTATCATTAAATAAATTGGATTTGGCCTCCAGGGGAAGAGCATCTTTTGGTTCTGTGGTGCTCAGGAATATCCTTCCTTAGGGCCATCCAGGGCTAAAAGTAGCTGGGGACTCGGTCCTGTCAGGAAGGAATGAATGAAGATGTACAACATCAGATAAAGAAGTTATGTCTTAATAACATTCCATCTGTGTTGTAGGTCTTCATTCATTCATTACTTCCCCCTGCCTGGACTCCTTGTGAACTTTAGGAGTACCTTATTGGTTAGGGTATCTGCTCAGACAGAGCCTCCTACTGTCATTATTAATCTCTTTATAGTATAAGGGCGGGCAAACTCGATCTGAAGAGACTGTGAGAGGGGCATTATAGGTAGGACTTAGCTGAGAGGTTTTGGCTGGCGCAAGCTTGGTACTGGCCGTGTTGGTTCCCAGGACGGAACCAAAATCCTATCAGTAATGAATGAATGAAGATCTACAACACAGATGGAACATTATGGTAAGACATAACTTCTTTTTTTGTGTAGTTAAGCTATACTGCTAGTGTATAGTAATGCAAATACTTGTAGTATGGTATGTAAGGATACTGATAGCATACATTAGTATAACACCTTATACACTATTATGGTACATAAGGAGTGCTGATAGTGTACACTAATGCAAGTCCTTGTGCAGTTAATAATATGGTTTGTGTAGATATGTAGTACTGCTAGTGCGCAGTAATGCAAGTTTTTGTAGTGTAGTACAGTATGTAAGGAATACTGATAGCATACAAGTCCTTGTACACTGTTGCATTACATAAGTAGTACTGATAGTGTGTACTTACGCAAGTCCTAGTACAGTAATATGTTTTTGTAGGTACGTAGTACTGATAATATACACTGAGCTGTTGTGCAGCAATGTATGTAGGTAGTAATGTTAGCGTGCAGTAATGCAGGTCCTTGTACAGTAATTTAGTGCATAAGTAGTACTGGTATCAAACACTAATATGTCTTTGTACAATAATATGGTAAGTTAAGTATCACGGATAGTAAACTCTAACTTGAGTTCATATACAGTAATGTGGTATGTAAGCAGAGCTGATGGTACATTCTAACGCAAGTCCTTATACATTAATATGGTACAGAGTCAATTATCCAAACGTCAATTATCCGAACACAGCCTTTCAAAATTTTCGGGTAGGAAAAATAATAAAGTCTGAATATGTAAAAATTGTACGTATTCACATGTGCATGTTTTTTGAGCTTGTAGCCCACTCGTATATGTAGAAAATATTATTTATTGTCCACTGGAATCACTGAATGGTTGAAAAGTGTTTTCTCTGCATGCAGAAGTTTATCTGGTTCGATGTATGTCTGATTATCCAAACAGTTTAATTATCCAAACTACCCTAAGTCCCAATTAGTTTGGATAATAGACTGTCTACTGTACTTAAGTGTGCTGACAGTATTCTGTAACGTAGGTCCTTGTACGTTACTATGGTACTTTAGTAGCACTAGTTGTATATACTTGGCAAGTCTTTGTACAGCAGTATGCAACCTAAGTAATAGTACTCGCTATTGTAATTCTTGAACAACAGTATGGTACATAAGTAGTACTGATTAGTTTGTACTAATTCAGTCCTTGTGCAGCAGTATATTGCAGTTGGTGCAGACGTTCTGAGACACAGGGTTTGATTCTCTTCACTTTCATTTGCCTGGATGTGACCATGAGCAAGTCACTTAACCACATGTTGCTCCTGGGCCCCCCTGAAAAAGGGACTGGGTACCCAGTGGGCCTAACCTGGTTAAAATGGGTATTATTAAGTTGCACTACTAATGTATAGTAACACAAGTCTTTGTACAGTAATGTGGTACATAAGTAGTACTGATACCATACACTAATATGTCCTTGTGCAATAATATGGTATGTTAAGTATTACTGATAATAAACACTAACATGAGTCCATGTACATTAAGAAGGTATGGAAGTAGTACTGATGACATATTCTAATCTAAGTCCTTGTACAGTAATATGGTACTTAAATAGTACCGAAAGTATGCAGTAACATTAAGTCCTTGTATGTTAATATGGTACTCCAGTAGTACTAACAGTATTCAGTAATTCATTACTTACATAATACTAATAGTACACACTGTCATAATCCTTGTACAGCAGCATGGTACCTAAGTAGTACTGATAGTGTACACAAATGAATATGTCATTGTACGGTAGTATGGCAATATTACTGATGGGGTAGTTTAGTGAGTGTCTTTATAAAATAATACGGAATGTAGGTAGTACTGATGATGATCACAGGTAAAAGTCTTTGCAGTAATGTGGTACACAGGTAGTACTTATAGTATGCACTAATGTAAATCCCTGTTCAGTAAAGTGGTACATAAGTAGTTCTGATAGTACACACTTTTGCAAGGTCTTGTACAGTAATGTGGTATGTAAGTAGTATTGAGAGTAATATGGACTGTAAGTAGCACTTGTAGTGTATGCAGGTTGCACTGGTAGAACACATTAAAGTCCTTGTACAGCATATATAGATAGCACTGATGCCATATACCAATATACATTAATATTCATATGGTGTACACACATGTAATCCCTTGTACAGTAATGTTAATATGCTATGTGTCTTCATTATACACACTTGTAATCCCTGTACAGTAATGTAGGATGCAAGTAGTATTGATAGTGGCCACTGAATAAGTCTTTCCATCTTATTGTTCTTGGTTTGGTACTATAGAGAAAGTCTGCTGTGTTCCTGGTAATTGTATAAAAAGGTCTTGCTTGGTAGGGAAGAATTAAAGAACATGTAGCTTTTTTTTTGGCTTTGGGAGGATCTGTTGTTGTTCTTCTGTTCTTCTTTGTCCTTTCTTTGATGCCGGAGTCCATCATACTAGAAGTCTGAGACTCTTCTGTTTAATGCTTCACCACATATCTCCATACCTCCCTTCCACATGGGTTAGACATGCATTGTTTTTACTGCAGGAAGTGAGCAACTTCTGCTGTGGACATCCACACCTTCTCACTTGGCTTTCTGCTACTACCTCCCTCTTACTACTTCACTTGGCTGACAGGTAATATACTCCATGCCAGAGAGAGGGGCGACCTAGCCATTGGCAGTGTAGGTTTTTTTCTTTGGCAACAGACTGTTGAACCTAGGCCACTGGCATTAAAGATGAGAACTCTTCATGTAGAACTCAGTTTATTTATTTTTTCTGATTTGGTTACATCTTTGCTGCAGACAATCCTAAATGCTTGCATGCTGCAGTTTAAAATTGAATGATGTGCAATTTCATGCACGTGATGTGTACATTTATTGTTAAAAAAATCCTCTAAATAGGCTCTTCCTTATTTTTTTTTCTTTTTGTAGGTCTTGCTACACCCCCAGTTTATCAAAGCAGACTCTGTGGTTTTAACAGCTGTAAAGACGGACATCGGTTCTGTTGTAACAGGTGTCAAGACACCAGCTAATACGACTCTGGCCACCACCACCAGCACTATACAGACTGCACCGATTCAAGTCCCGGTAAGTTCTTATTAGTGCTAATGCAGAACAGTAAGAAATATAAATAATGCATTAGGCTAGTGAGGCAGACGTAATTGGCTAATATTAAATTATGTTTTATTAATGTTTCAAATTGCTATTTTTGTCTTCCCAAAACTTAAAAGGCATTAATGAATGGAGGAACCTTTCTAGCTACTGTTCCTGTAGTGGTGGATGCTGACAAATTACCCATAAACAGGATAGCTGCTAACAACAAGACTGCCAACCTGTTCAACAAAGGCGAGAAGCGGACAGCACACAATGCTATTGAAAAGCGGTACAGGTGCTCTATCAATGACAAGATAATTGAACTGAAGGATCTGGTGGTAGGAAAGGATGCAAAGGTACAGTGTGAGCTCATCAAAACTGAACTTTCATGATATAATTATATTTTATGCTAAACTAATAGAGACATTTGTGTAATTTACAAACACACATACACAGGCACGCATGTTGGTGCAATATCACCTGGTTGTCTGGACTATTTGCATTTTTCTGGGTACCTGGTTGTCTGGACTATTTGCGTTCTTCTGCGTACCCATGACAGAGAATGCAAGTAATGATTTCCACTCTATATTGCTTGATAGTCAGTCGCTCATCTGTCCAACTGCAAGTTGTCACAAAAACTTCTCTTTAACAGTTTATAGCGCTGATTGAGCTGAGGTATTAATCATTCCTGTAGAGCTTCAGTAGAGCTAGGTATGTGGGCTGTTTTGTTCCATTTAAGCCGATGGCACTTGAAACACAAACCGTGAACAATGCTTTGTAACTTAATCATTGTACTGAATTTGTGGTATTCGGGACTGTGATTAAGGTTTCATAGGTAAATAGTAGCAGCAGTCTGCAGACTTTTATAAGCTTAACCAATATCCAGAGGTCAGAATCAAAACTTGTACCTTGTATTTGTTAGTTAAGACCATGAGCATTATGACAACCTTCATTATTTGTGAGAAAATTACTTCAGATGAACAGGAAAAGCAAAAACCTGCTTTTCTTGTTCACCTGAGGTTTTCTCCCATTTAATGTTCCTTCTGAGCTTCAGTGGTAGGCAGTTGCAATTCTACCTGCCAGCAGTTGGGAATATCACACTTTAAGCATTAATGCCTACTAGCAGTGAGATAATTAAGCAACATATTTCTAAATTATGAAATGCTCAAGACACACCTGCTGTATTTCTCCATACAGCTGTCAACGTTCCATTCAGTTTTAGTTCATATGGATCATGCCTTTTTATCTAATGAAACAAAGCTTTGATTTTCACTGTGTTCAGAGTCTGATAACTTTGAAAATTGAAATGTAGGCATGTTATAACCATCATATTAGCCATTATAAATGGTCAGTGAATAGAGCAGTATTTCTTTCTTATTTGTCTTTGAAGTAGTTGTATACTAGCAAAGAAAGGCTTCTCATTACAACCTAGTGTCACCTCCAGGTGTTTCAGTTGTTAAATCTCTCTCTTGCCTCTAGGCATCTAATATAGCCTGTTCATGTTTGAGTTAATTCTGAATCCATGCTACATACAAGCTATTGAAAGATTTCATTTTGGAACGTAGAATATGGTTTGTCACACAACTGCACTGATGTTTGACCTCTGTCTAGTGCTACTAAAGCGATATTAAGTGTTCATTTCTCTAAATATCTCGGCAACTAAGTTACAAAGACTGAACTGCTTTCTGTCTTGGTATCATGACACTCACTCCCACCGACACTGATTGTTGGACTCTTTCAGTTGTCGAGCTGCTGTTCAGTCTCTGTCTGGCTGTTAGTCAGAGATTTACCCTCTGTGCCACAGAACGAGGAATATACTATTATGAATTTTATTTACCATGCCGTTATTTACAAAACGAGTGGTTAGTGTGCAGATGACAAGTAATTTTCTTTTAATTAGGCAGATATGATTTCCTGTTGAAAAAATGAAAGACAAATAACGTCATGCTCAAAACAGAATGCTGTATTGCAGTTCTAAAAGTTTTAACTCACAATATAACAAAATGAGGGTGTTGCTCCATTTCTTTATGATTCTGGCAGCCTAATCATAAAGCCTCCTGTAGTGACTAGAATTACCCCCCCCCCCCAACCATTTCTGCCTGTTTGCTTTGCTACATATCATCATGTGTGCCTCATTTTTCCATTGGATGTTCACTTTGGCTGCTAAAAGGACAAATCCTAAGATTAAATATATTTCTTCCACTGCTTTTTGTTGGCCAGCATGACCTTTTGCCGTATTGTAATACCATTACAAGTTTTGAACACTGCTTGTCAGGCCTGAGTGCTTGCTGATCAGCCTGTTTCTGTCTCTTGAGCCAGTACCTGGCCATCTGTGAGGTGGCACTCCAGCAACAGGACCTGACTGCCATCATTCCTTTTCCTGAGATGTGCGTTGCTTATTCCTGTCTCTTCTCAACCAGCAACTCCAGAATCAGGCCTGTTAAGTTAAACCCAGCTTGCCGAGTCTTCAATTTCTTTGTGTCTTGGAGCTGGCTAAATGGTTGGTGTTTTATTTGCACATACCTGTTCAAGGTCGTAAGTGAGCTAGGAGAGCTTTGTTCCCTTTGAATCCTGCAGCACGAAGCTGTCAACATCCATCAGTTCAAGTGACAGCAGATCTATAGTATGGGCCTTTGGAATCCTTCTCAAGGTCCTCAATATCAACAAAGTGGCAGTGAAACCCTGTTCTGGGGGAGGGGGTCACCTCAGTAATCTTGGCTCCTTTACTAATTGCCCGTTGTGGGAAGTGATTGAGGATATCCTTCCACTTGCAGGCATAAGAGTCCATCACATCAGGACAGTGGTCAAGGAAGTTTAAGTGGCTGAAGGTTGTGCCTTGAATTTTCTTTTCCTTTCCCTTCTGTACCTTTGCCATGCTTTCTCAGTACTCCTACTGCTGAGAAGGCTTCCTAGAAGATCCTGTTTCTTTTCCAGCAGAACCATCCATGAAGCACAGTAAGGAACAAGTAATTATTATCATCTTCATTATTTCAGGTTCTATTTTAGACTTGTCCAAGACTTAAACAGCCTTGTCCTTTTCGTCAGAGAGCTAAGATTCCACATGGTCGTATTTCACTCCAGTGTTCTTGCCTTTTTACCCTCAACATCTTTCACATTTAAGAAGGTGACTATGCTTTCTGGTCTCCAGGATGCCTGTGTTCTCATGCAGATCAAGAGGTATTTTGCTTCAGGGTAGAAAGCATTCTTAATCCATTCTAGACCCTGCCCTTTTTTGTCTTCGAGGTCTTCTCAGAATGTATTGTGGCAGTGTCAACACACCTGTGTACAGTTTACATTCAGAAGTCCTTTACTTGGAAAATTGGTGCTCCATGATGCATGAATGTTAATGTCTTGGTTAGGGTCACCGATTATGTTGTTAGCCTGTTTACACAGCATAGTGTTGTATGTATGAAGCAGGATAATTTACTGATGACCCCTGTTTAGTTAGCTCTCTGTGTGTAGATGTCCATGCAGACAATAATTCTCTGAAGGTTTTCCTTCTGCTCCACCTTTCATGGCTGTTCATAATGCAGCTTCTCCTGCATCTTCTGCCATCAACTTTGTGTGGTTGTATTCAGGTTCATGACTGTGACCATTCTGGTGGAACTCTTGGAAGTAATTTCACTTGAGAATTATCTAATGGAAAGACCTTCAGAACATGTGAGTCTGTATCAGACTGCTGGCTTCTTCCTAGGAAACCACCTGTTTGTGGACTCTTCCAATGTACCTCTTCATGGGCAGTCTCTTTATCCAGAAAACCTTACTGGCACAGATTACCACAGATAAAACCATACTGGGACAGTGGTTTGTGTCTGACAGCTTTCTTTGTATCACAGTCTTGGACAGGAGCTTTAATATCCATTTTCACTTTTTCTCCTTTTCTTAAGGGGTTAATTTTTCTGCTTATGGATAGTATTGCAGTAAAATGAAGTATCATGCAGTACGCTCATCTTCTACCAGCTGTGCACAGAAGCCGTAGATCTTTGGGACTGAACTTTAATCCACAGCTTTTAAAAGCAGCTCATAATTAGGCAAGCACAGTTATCTGCTGGCAAGCAAACATTGAAATGTTCTGTCTCTTTATGGGGTGTCAGTAGAGGATGCATCTCTGTGCCAAATCTGACCACAGATAAAACCATACTGGGACAGTGGTTTGTGTCTGACAGCTTTCTTTGCATCACAGTCTTGGACAGGAGCTTTAATATCCATTTTCACTTTTTCTCCTTTTCTTAAGGGGTTAATTTTTCTGCTTATGGATAGTATTGCAGTAAAATGAAGTGTCATGCAGTACGCTCATCTTCTACCAGCTGTGCACAGAAGCCGTAGATCTTTGGGACTGAACTTTAATCCACAGCTTTTAAAAGCAGCTCATAATTAGGCAAGCACAGTTATCTGCTGGCAAGCAAACATTGAAATGTTCTGTCTCTTTATGGGGTGTCAGTAGAGGATGCATCTCTGTGCCAAATCTGACCACAGATAAAACCATACTGGGACAGTGGTTTGTGTCTGACAGCTTTCTTTGCATCACAGTCTTGGACAGGAGCTTTAATATCCATTTTCACTTTTTCTCCTTTTCTTAAGGGGTTAATTTTTCTGCTTATGGATAGTATTGCAGTAAAATGAAGTGTCATGCAGTACGCTCATCTTCTACCAGCTGTGCACAGAAGCCGTAGATCTTTGGGACTGAACTTTAATCCACAGCTTTTAAAAGCAGCTCATAATTAGGCAAGCACAGTTATCTGCTGGCAAGCAAACATTGAAATGTTCTGTCTCTTTATGGGGTGTCAGTAGAGGATGCATCTCTGTGCCAAATCTGACCACAGATAAAACCATACTGGGACAGTGGTTTGTGTCTGACAGCTTTCTTTGCATCACAGTCTTGGACAGGAGCTTTAATATCCATTTTCACTTTTTCTCCTTTTCTTAAGGGGTTAATTTTTCTGCTTATGGATAGTATTGCAGTAAAATGAAGTGTCATGCAGTACGCTCATCTTCTACCAGCTGTGCACAGAAGCCGTAGATCTTTGGGACTGAACTTTAATCCACAGCTTTTAAAAGCAGCTCATAATTAGGCAAGCACAGTTATCTGCTGGCAAACATCGAAATGTTCAGTCTCTTTATGGGGTGTCAGTAGAGGATGCATCTCTGTGCCAAATCTGTATCTCTGAACTTTTACCACTGCTAGGTGCAATGTTTTTCCCCAATTCCATCATGCGCTGGCATGTATGAGGTTGTCTTCAGCACCTCAAGGGACACAGGACTTATTTATGCATTCCACCTACATTCCACTCTTTCTGAAGATTCTGAGCAGAGTAAGAATAGAGAGGGTAAACTGATTTATCCAGATCCTTTTCTCTCTCTGCATACTTTGTTCCTCACCCTGTTGCACAAATCCTGTCACTTTCATAGTCATTTTTCACTAACAGTGTTTCTGCTTCCCAGTCATTAGGCGTACCTCTCCTTTTCAGGCTGTGACTAACGACTCACTTTAATATTGGCCAAGGTTCCTGGCCTCTCAGACATTGTGGTTTGATTCTGAGAGTGGCTTAGAAATACCACACACACGCACATGAACACACACACACATACTACAGTATGGAACCAGTTTTCTTTATGGATGGGCTTTGATTGAAGTCTTCTGCCTTCTCGTTTTCACTGTAGAGACTGGTGTGACTTAGCTTCAGTTAAAGTTTGTTAAAACCTTTGATCTGATATTGTTAATCCTCGTTCAGTCCTTACGCATGGGTATCTGTTCCGACCTCGGAACCGAGCTGGCCATTTTCCAAGCTCGCATTGGCTTCAAACTCTCGAGCTAAACTCTTACCCACAATCCCCCTTTCCCTGTTACCTCAGATTTTGTTTGCCGCGTTGCCATTCGGTCATGTCAAGCTACTTCTCTTGAGCTAAGGAGAATTATTTGTTTAATAGTCTTCCAGATTACTTTTCTGTCAGAAAAGTTTATATTTCATTGTCTCTTACCCTATCCCATCTAGCGTACACCTTTTCTTCAGGTTTTTCTGGTATTTTCTTTACCTTTTTACCGCAAGGTATTCTCTTTTTACCATCATTGGTAATCCTTTCCTTTTTTCTCATATCTTTGGGTATTCTTTTGTTCCATTGCTGGTACCTTTTTCTATTAATTGATTTGCCATCATGGCAGATAAGAAAGGTAGTCCGGGGTTTAAGCGGTGTTCTGATTGTGGACACAAACTACCTACTTCTGATGCACACTCTTTGTGCGTTTATTGTTTGGGGGCATCCTACTTGTCTGTTGACCTGCCCTGTACCATTTGTGAGAACCTTTCAAATAGAACCTTGTTGGAAAGGAAAAACAAGTCGTTACTGAAGGGACTTCTTAAATCTCCCTTTTCAGAGGCTGTTTCTAGGTCGGAGGCCTCAACCCCTCCTAGAGCCCATAAGAAAATCTTGGATGTTCCTACCAAGGCTAAATCTTTGCCTTCGTCCCCGGATGGGCACTCCCACCAACCAAAACCTAAAAAGGCCTTTCTGCCATAGGTGTCAGTTGTTCTTCCCCTCAATGTGCTTTCTCCCGAAACCAAAAGAGTGGGAAGATATGGTTCAAGAAATCTCAGGGTCCTTTCCGTGACACACAGGCCGAGTTCTCCCCCCAGAGGCAGATGGGGAAACTCACAGGGAAGATGCTCCTTTCGGGGCAGAGGGGGTCCGCGTAATCAGGGTTCCAGGGATTCTTTCCCTGGTCAATCCTACCAGAGCTCCTGAAGAGCGGCCCAACTCATTTCCTCTGGAGGTGGTTGCGGGGGGGCGTTTCTCCTTGTACCCTTCTGCCTGGCTAATTATCACCACCGATTCTTTGGTACAGAGGATTATAACCAGAGGTTATCATATCCCCTTCGATCTTTGTCCTGCCCCTTCAAAAAACCTTCCCGACGTTCAACCCAGTCAAAGGGAAGAAGCAGCATTAGAAGTAGAATAGCTGCTAAGAAAGAGTCATCCAAATAATCCCTCCAGACCAGATAGGATCCGGATTTTACTCAAGACTATTTTTGGTGCCAAAGAAAACCGGGGACTGGAGACCAATTTTGGATCTCAGTGTATTGAACAAGTTTGTGAGCGTACAAAAATTCCAGATGGTCACAATACAGTCTGTCCTCCCGCTTTTGAAAAAAGATGATTGGATATGCTCAATAGATCTTCAAGATGCGTACTACCACACAAAAGTGGACAGGCCATCAAGAAGATTTCTGCTCTTCCATGTGGGAGCCTGTCACTACCAGTTCAGAGTACTGCCCTTCTGACTCTCTACAGCCCCCAGTGTGTTTACAGAGTGCATGGCAGTTGTCACAGCTCACTTGCGACTTCAAGGATTCCAGGTGTTTCCATACCTAGACGACTGGCTCATTTCTGCCCCCACCAGACATCTACTGGAAAAAGCCCTGGCATACTCTCTCCTCACTGCTCAAAGGCTAGGCATAACCATAAACTGGCCAAAATCCAATCTCACCCCATCTCAGTCGATAGAATTCATAGGGGTTATCTTGGACACAAAAAACTGCAGAGCTGCTATTCCAGATCACAGAATTCTAAGGATAAAGCAACAACTGATTCCAGTCCTTTCAAGGGAGAAATCCACGGCTCATTCGGTTTTACAGCTGTTGGGTTCCATGGCAGCCTCCATCGCCATTGTTCCCCTGGCCAGGTTTCACATGAGGCTTCTACAATGGCTACTGCTTATCAATGGTATCGTTTTCGGCATCCTCTTTCAGCCATGATTTGAGTAACCCACAGTTGCAAACAGGATTTAAATTGGCGGATGACACACAGTCTATCACAATGGTCTCGCTCCTTCTTCCCCCAGCAACCCAAGGCCACAGTGACCACGGATGCCTCCCTGATGGGGTGGGGGTGGGGGGCTATGTCAGGGACAGACAGTCCAAGGCACTTGGTCTGAACTGGAGGCCCATCTGCATATAAACATTCTAGAGCTAAGGGTGGTGCTTCTGGCGTTGCAAGCATTCCATCCCCTGCTGCCGTCTGGGACGATTGCGATTCAGTCAGAAACATGGTGGTGGTCTGGTACATCAAAATGCAAGGTGGAACCAAATCTTACCCCCTTTGTCGAGAGGCCATGAGAATATGGCAATGGGTGATGGCTACCAACCGTTTTCTTCTAGCAATGCACATTCCCTGGAGTTCCAACGTGATAACAGACAGACTCGGCAGGTGCATTCTTCAACCTCACGAGTGGTCCCTGAATCCCTTGATAGTGGCGGAGATCTTCCACCGCTGGGGCCGTCCTTGCTGTGACCTCTTTGCATCCCCGACCAACTACAAATGCAGCAACTACTTTGCCCTGATTCCCCCTCCGGGACAGTCACCCAGGGACGCTGTAGTCCACGATTGGCCCTCTGGTCTTATTTATGCATTTCCACCCTTTCCCCTCGTTCCTCAGGTTCTGAATAAAGCCCATTAGTTGAAGAGCAAGGTGATCCTCATAGCACCATATTGGCCTCGACCGATTTGGTTCTCCTTCCTTTGGCCTCACCTACTAGATCAACCATGGATTCTCCATCCAACCCCAGAGTTGATCTCACATCCACAGAACCTGATTCACCCCAACTTGAACAGCCTGAAGCACACGGCTTGGCTACTCCAATTCCTTTGATTGCCAGGCAGAATGATCTTTCTGTACAAGTATGTGATATTCTCATTGCATCTCAGAAGTCTTCCACTAGAATTACTTATCTGTGCAAGTGGAAAAGATTTACCTGTTGGCTGAAAGATAAACAAGTAGATCCCTTCTCAGCACCAGTGTCGATAATACTAGACTATTTGGCTTGCGTCTTTCAATCGGGTCTGTCGGCCTCTACCATTAGAGTTAATTTGGCTGCAATTTCTAATTTTCATGAGGGTGTACAAGATTTCTCTCTTATGTCCCACAAGTTGTGCAAGACCTTCATAAAAGGTGTGAATCATCTGAAGCCACCTTTTAGAGAACCTATTCAATCATGGGATTTATCATTAGTACTACAAGCACTGACAATGCCACCCTTTGAACGTGCCTCTTCTTGCGACCTGAAGTATTTGTCATGGAAAACCTTGTTTTTGGTCACCATTACTTCTGCCAGACATATTTTTGAGCTTCAATGTCTATGTATCAAGAGTCCTTACTTGACTTTTCATAGAGATAGTGTCTCTAAGAACTAATCTATCTTTTCTGCCAAAAGTGATCTATGAAATGTCCATTAATCAAGCCACTGAATTGCCAGTTTTCTTTCCCAATCATTCAAACAGAGGAGAGTATTGCCTACATACCCTAGATATCCACAGGCAAATTCGCTTTTACCTAAACAGGACTAGGCCCTTTCGTAAATCTGTCCAGGTATTTTGGCTTTTTCTGGACCTAGATTAGGATCTGCTGTTGCTAAGGTCACATTAGCTAGATGGTTGAAGGACTGTGTGACTTTCATTTATACACAACACAGTATCTCGTTGCCTACTACCATGAAAGCTCATTCAACAAGGTCGGTGGCAACTTCTGCTGCCTTCCATGCTAGAGCTTCCTTACATGACATCTGTGCAGCTGCAACTTGGGCTATGCCTCATAACCTTCATCAATCATTACAAATTGGATTTGGCCTCCAGGGGAAGAGCATCTTTCGGTTCTATGGTGCTCAGGAATGTCCTTCCATGAGAGCCTCCCAGGAATAGAGGTAGCTGGGGACTCTGTCCCATGCGTAAGGAATGAACGAGGATTAACAGTATCAGATAAAGAAGTTATGTCTTACCATAACGTTCCATCTGTATTGTTGATCCTCGTTCAGTCATTACGACCCTCCCTCCTTCCCCCTCCTGTGGTTTCTAGTGGATCTCACCATCCGGTTCTCTTAGGTTATTTGACCAGAGGTAGCCTCTACCTTCTTTGACTTGCAAACTCAATCTGAGGTAACAAGGAGAGGGGGATTGTGGGTAAGAGTTTAGCTCGAGAGTTTGAAGCTGACGCGAGCTTGGAAAATGGCCGGCTCGGTTCCGAGATTGGAACCGATACCCATGTGTAATGACTGAACGAGGATCAACAATACAGATGGAACGTTATGGTAAGACATAACTTCCTTTTCTAAAGGTACTGGTCAAGGATCTGGCCTCTCCCTTGGATCTGAATTATGTGGTGCAAAAGCTTCTTTTTTCCATTGTAGTAACTGATTCGATCTGTCAATCTTAATTCTTTTTCTGTTCCTAGAAAAGCCTGTTTTGATAGCATGTGTGACATCCAAAAAGAATTTTGAGCTACAATCCATTTGAGCTTAACTTCAGTATGTTGTATTCCCTAACTGTGAGGTTTATTTGTATCCAAATCCTTCATCCTTCTCACCTTTTGAAGCATATTCTCTGTGATTTCTTCACAGAAGTGGCCTAATTCAAAAGCCATTTGCTTCCACACCATGGATGTGCACAGACAGTTGAGATACTGCACTGATGAGAGATTTTCATTCAGGAAAGATGGCCATTTTCTTGGCTTTGATCAGATGTAATCTCATTAATTATTGCCTACTAAAATGACTGACTACTTGTATGGTCTTCTGCTTTGACAAGCATAGCAGAGCATTACTGTGAGTCCCTAAAGTGCATTATGTGGGGGCAGCTTACACATGCCACTCTCTGTTGAGAAATGCCCCCTTGAGGTGCTCTGTGAAGTTGTGAGTTAGCCTGCTATGTTTGTACTTTCACCAAAAGTTGCAAACTTAGCTCTGTTTCCATGTCCAGAGCTTAATCCTCTCATGGAGTTGACCAATTCTTTTTTGTACTGAGCGCTCTCTTTTCCTGCATTCAGAATGTTGTGAAGTAAGATACAATAATTATTTGAGGTATTCACTTGAACCATAGATGTTCATGACATAAGCTTTGTCTGAAGATGCATCCATGCCATTTCCCTGATATTCTGGTGACTTTATGTGATTGCATCACATCTTATTGTTTTTTGCTTCCGTTCCTCTGCAGCTCTATTCTCTGGAATGAACTAGGACTTTTCACTTCACTCTTCCAGGTGTACGAGTGGGAATCAGTTCAGGAACCAAGGCATCAAACACTGGGACAAACAAGTTATTTTGCTGCCTTAGTATCTGGGAGCCATAACTCAATGTATCTCTGCAGCTAGGGCTTGCACCTCAAAAGTGAGCACCAAATGCAAGTGTCCCTCCCAAACAGCATTTATTATATTTTTTTCACTAGTGCCGTATCTGTGCTGTAAATTATATAATCAGCATTATATTGTGGATTCAGGACTAAAGGCAGTGTTCTGTTCAGCTGTATATTTTAGGGACATAGCCTTCTAAGATATCCTTCAGATTAGTTCATGGTGTGTTTTGGATATTTTGAACCAGACTGGAGTCCCAAAACACAGAATGCTTTAATGGATAACCACAGAATGAATTACACAACAATAATACTACTAAGCGATTTTTTATTGTATTATGGTTTTAACATGGTTAGGGCCACATTATTTTTTACATATTATTTTTACGTTGCGATTCTAAATGGATGTATTTGAATTTTGTTTGTTTAAAACAATTGATTATGTGAACCAGTATAATGCAGTCTTGTAGCAAAACATGAATGTGTTCTGTGAACTGTTTCACTATTAATGATCAATGTTTGTTTGTGATTGGTTGTAAGCGAGAGGTGTGTGTATGACTCATACTATTTTAAAAAGTTTGTTTGCAGTGGAAATGATCTTACTCTGAAGAAACCCGGTTAAAATCACGGGTGAAAGCGCTTAGTAGTATTATCGTTGTGTAATTCATTCTGTGGTTATCCATTAAAGCATTTCGTGTTTTGGGACTCCAGTCTGGTTCAATTTACTAGTTAGGTTGTGCACAGTTTATTGGTGTGTTTTGGATGTATAACAATGCCATGAATAGTGTTACAGTAAGTATGATGTTTTGTGTATTGTTTATTCACAAAGGATGTTGTGTAGTTTTACTTACATGCAGGAGAAGAATGTTGAAGGCAAAAATGTCATGCAGATTTTGATTTTTGCTGCCGATTATTATGGCTGGGATTTCCTAAGGAGGCTGAGATCCCAGATTGTTTACTTTTAATATGCAGAGCATGTGCATTTGTGGTGTGCTTTCTCTTCTTTTTAACATTGTGTCATAGTAAATGGCATTGAGTCTTCTTAAGTGACAGATGTTGAGGGTATAACTAATTTGTGTAGTTTGCTTTGCTTTTATAAATTGCCATTAATCCATTTTGCAAAGAAATATGCTGTATTTCTGCCGTTGTTGCTTTCTGTGATTATCAGCAGAATACTAGCTTCATGAAGTAGGAGGTATTCCTTTTGCTTGCATATGTGCACAGTGTTAATGAGTTCTATTTTGAATGTTTTGTGTACGTTTGATGTTCTTTGTGTTTCACTGCTGCAGTCATCACATTTGGGTTTTCTGGCTGCAGGTAGCCCTCAGCCGGCCTGAATACCATAGTTTTGGATTCCTGCGTCGGTTGCTGTCTCTTCTTCCATGACGTCAGGTCGTCAAGGCTATAAAACATGCAGCTGATGCCATTACATCAGTCTTTCTTGGTGTGCGGTGCCCGAAGCAGAAGCAGTTCGCAAGTGCTGGTCGGCCGACTCCTGAAATTTTCGTTATCGAGTTTCAGAACTGAAGTCTTCAAAAAAGATAAGTACCCCGTTGGGGATCTTTTTTCTTGCTCCAACTGATGTCAGTAAAAGTTAGCAGTTGTCTTACCTGTGGAAAGCAAATACCTCATAAAGGTTTTCATTCATATTGCATCCCTTGCTTAGGCCCAGACCACGACGTCCTTCGCTGTCAGTTTTGTGCCTTGTTCAACCCAAGACCTATTCATCGTCGGGCTATCTTTGCAGCAAATTATTTTGGTATTCGGTATCAGTACTCCGAAATGGCTTTGTTAAGCCATCCGACTACCGATCTTCCAAAAAAACATAAAGATAAAGACAGAGACAGACCGCATAGGTCCAAAACTTCCGACGACGCTTCCGTTAAGCTAGTCGCCAGTCCACCGGTACTCAGTGAGGTGCTTTCACAGCCCCTGATACCCACTACCTCAGATGCGCAGGCCTCTATTGAGACCCATTTGGAGTCCGGTATGCCGCGAGATGCTTCTTCGACTATGGAACCTGCGGATGTCTCTACCTTGGATGGATCTGGAGCAGCTGTGCAGACACCGGCTTCTGATGGTGTATTCAGGCCTAGAGACTTGCATTTTAAACTGACGCCATCTTCTTTATCCAGGCCTAAAACTCGATACACGCCTAGAAAACCGACGTCCAAATCGCATGCTCAGGCCCATATGCCTAAAAAACAAATGCTTAGAATGGCCAAAGACCTTATTACATTAATTGGGGGAAGCCAGCCCCTCTAAGAGACCTATAACTGAATTTCCTTCTGAGTTTTCTGATCAGGAATCTGATATTTCTGTTCCTTCTGATGACCAGGATTTGCATTATCTACCTATGGGGATTCTGATGCAGATGATTGCATTCCCTCTGCTTCCCCTCCAGAAGATTTTTCTTTTGGTGAAACCTTGCACACTCTTAGGGAGCATTTCCGCTGGGAAAGCCAAGATTACTCTGACTCCAAAAAGAGGCTTAAGGAATTCTTACTCCTTCCTCAACACAGGCCTTTAGCTATCCCTCCTGTTCTGGACATTGTAGATGATGCTTTCTTGGAATCTAGCCTTTCCCCAGACACTTTACCTCCAGCTCCCAGAAAACCTGACCGGTATTACAGAGTACCTGACTCTCACAAGTTCCTCTTCAAGAATCCTACTGTGGATCCAGAGACCATTTACCAAGGACCAAAGGGCATTAAGGCTACTGCTGCCAGAAATCCTACCCCTTCTGATAGAGATTCTAGAACCGTGGACAGATGGGGTAAGAAGGTATACACTTGTGCTACTTTGGCCATTAGGGCTTTAAATTGCCAGTTTCATATGTTAAAGTACCAGCAGCATATCATGGGACTACTTAAACAGAAAATTATGTTGATTCCTGACTGTGCTGAACACAAAGAATTACAGGATTTAATGCATTCTGCAGAACAAGTTGATAAACATACTTTGCAATGTGGTTTTGACTCTTTAGAAGCATCTTGCATGGCTGCTGTCACTGGGTCTGTACTTAGAAGGCATGCTTGGCTTAAGGAGCTAAACTTGCCAAATCATGTTAAAGCTAAATTAGTGGATGCTCCCTTAAACCAAGACCACCTGTTTGGCAACAAAGCAGAAGTGTGACTCTAAAGGATAGAGGAAAAAGCCAAATCTATGCAAACTGTTAAAGATTTCCTACAGGTACATCCTTCCAGATTTTGTAGGCATTGGCCTTCTAAGAATTGGTCCTTTCCAGTCTCTTCCAGGCCTTCTCAGTCCAAACCCAGGAGCAGCAGACCATCCAGGTTACAGTCTCAGGCTGCGCACAGGCCTAAGCAGTGGGGGGGCTTCCACTTCCAAAGCAAGGAGTAGTAAGCCACCCCCCTATGGAAAAATGGCGCAATGACTTACCCTTAGCCCTTCCAAGCCCTGCTCAACTGTCTGTTCCGTTAGGTGGAAAACTCGCCCTGCATGCAAAATCCTGGGAACTCATTACCCAGGACAAATGGGTTTCAAATATAGTTTCCCAAGGATACAGATTCCACTTCCACACCCTACCAATCCAAAACGGTTGGCCAGACCTACCCCCAAATCAGTGGGTGGAGGCCCAACAGCAGGTTCTCTCTCTTCTAAGTATCAGGGCTATTCAACCTGTGTCAGCAGAAGAAAGGGGACAGGGGTTTTATTCAAGACTTTTCCTGGTACCCAGAAAAGACAGCTCCTGGCGTCCTATCCTGGACCTCTCTATTCTAAACACCTTCCTGGTAATCCCAAAATTCAAAATGCTAACACTTCATCAACTGCTTCCTATGCTAGGCAAAGATGCCTGGTTAACAACCTTAGACTTAAAGGAAGCTTACCTGCACATTCCAATAAGGGAATCTTGCAGGAAATACCTACGCTTCAGGGCAGGCTCCATGCACTATCAGTTCTCTGCACTTCCCTTTGGCTTATCTACTGCACCCAGGGTATTCACAAAGTGTCTAGCTCCAGCCATTGCATTTTGCAGGAAAATAAATATTTAAATATACCCATACTTGTTCGATTGTCTGATTCAGGCAGAAAGCCAGGACTTGCTTTTAAAACGTCTGGCATTCGTAAAGAAACTTCTAACCTCACTGGGGTACACCATAAACAAAAAGAAATTTCACCTAGTACCTTGCCAACAGATTGTATTCCAGGGAGCAAGCTTCAACACAACTTCCCAGATGGCTTTCCTCACTCCAGAGAAACAAGTTTATTTAACAACCTACTTCAAACTTTTGGCCACAAAGCCCCAGCTATCTGCAAGGAAAATTCTGCAAGCCCTGGGGTTCATGGCCTCTTGCATTCTACTAATTCCATATGCAAGACTGCATATGAGGAAACTACAGTGGTATCTAAAAAGCCTATGGAGTCAACATTCTCAGGACCTGGAATTAATGATTCCTATCATTCCTTGTATAAAGACAGAGTTCCTTTGGTGGGCAGAGACCTGCTACCACAACAAGGGGCTCCCTTTCACTCTTCCCCCCGCTGTCCAAACACTAACAACAGACGCATCAGAATATGCATGGGGGGCTCACTTGGCAGGGCAGTGCATTCAGGGCAAATGGAACCCGAGACAGATGCACCTGCATATCAACAAAAAAGAAATGTTAGCTGTACAGAATTCCCTGACAGCCTTCAAAGACCGCATCTTTCCAGGGCAATTATTGGTAAAGACGGACAACACCACAGTTATGTGGTACATAAACAAGCAGGGGGGAACCCACTCGTACCCTCCCTGCAGACTAGACATGGCTCTGTGGAACACAGCCTTGAGCTTCCAAGTGCACCTACAAGCTCAATTCCTGCCAGGCAAGCTAAATTCACTAGCAGATGAACTAAGCAGAAATCTCATGGACCCACACGAATGGAAACTGGAACCAAAAATATTCACCCTCTTGAGGAACAAATGGGGAACTCCAGAAGTAGATCTGTTTGCCTCCCCTCAGAACTACCAATTGGACAAATTCTGCAAAAGGACTTTCCACAGTCAAGCTTGGAAAGTGGATGCCCTGTCCTTTACCTGGGAAAGCCTCTCGGTTTATGCCTTCCCCTTCTGCCTCTCCTCTCGAAGGTTCTGCTAAAGATCAAACAGGACAAGCCAAGGACAATACTGATTGCACCAGACTGGCCAAGCCAGCACTGGCACCCCCTCTTGTGCAGTATGACACTGCTGGAACCATGGCACCTGCCTCAGACCCCTTCTCTGCTGTCCCAGCAGGCAGGCCAGATTCTGCACCCTCAGCTTCAAACCCTGAACCTTGCAGCCTGGCTAATTCCTTGAGCTCTCCAATTGCATCCTTCAGTAAGCAGGTGCTAGATGTCATTCTGGAGGCAAGAAAGCCTGGTACTAGAAAATCCTATGCTGAAAAGTGGAAGAGAT
The DNA here is from genome assembly GCF_019279795.1 of Protopterus annectens. Classification (NCBI taxonomy): domain Eukaryota; kingdom Metazoa; phylum Chordata; order Ceratodontiformes; family Protopteridae; genus Protopterus; species Protopterus annectens. The sequence continues at coordinate 521,649,956 of NC_056746.1, read as the reverse complement.
ACTGTTCTTGGAGCCAGACTCAGGGGATGGGCACAATAGTGCCCAGCTTACCTCATATTCTTCAGTACTTAACAGAAATGCTTCACAAGGGCCTATCCTTCTCGTCAATTAAAATTCATGCCTCTGCCATTTCAGCACATTATAATACTGAGCCACCCCTCTTCTCTCACCCCCTGCTAAAGCAATTCCTTAGAGGGGCCAAAAACTTAAGACCCCCCAGGAGAGCCTCTACTCCAGCCTGGGACCTTAACTTTGTATTGGAAAAGCTCACTCTCCCACCCTTTGAGCCAGCTGCAACTGCAGAGTTGAAATTCCTTTCATGGAAAACAGCCTTCCTTCTAGCCATCACTTCGGCAAGAAGAGTGTCTGAATTACAGGCCCTCATGGCAGTGAAACCCTTCATTATTCTCCATGCATGCAAGGTTTCCCTCAGGACCAATCCTTCCTTTATGCCCAAGGTGGTGTCTAATGTGGCCCTAAATCGGTCCATTCATTTGCCTACATTTTTCCCTAATCCACAAAACAAAGGAGAACGAATACTGCACTCTTTGGATGTGCACAGACAACTTAGATTTTATTTGGACAGGACTAAGCCTCTCAGAAAGTCTGAACAGCTGCTAGTTGACTTTGCTGCAGGAGCAGAGGGGAAGGCCATTTCAAAGCAAACCATTTCTAAATCTTCTAAAGGAAGATTTCCAAAGTCCGGTAATAATGGCCATGCAGGTAAAAAACACACTCTGCAAAGCTAAGAATACAGCATCCATGGGACCAGATGACATCCCGGGCTGTGTACTGCATGAACTACAAAATGAACTGGCACCTCACCTAAGTGTCATGTTTAATCATACCCTCACCTCAGGCTTCATGCCCACTGAGTGGTGCACAGCTACAGTTATCCCACTCCACAAGGGGGATCCACCTTGGATCCCGGGAACTACCGCCCCATCAGTCTGACGAGCCTGATCTGCAAGGCCATGGAACTTATTATCATGGAAATTATAAACAAAGACATTGGCAACCTTAAATCATTGGACCCCACCCAGTTTGGGTTCGTGAAGGCCGATCTTGTCTTCTGAACCTGATTGACTTCTTCGAATCAGTCTCCAGAGCCGTGGACGAGGGTAAGGCAGTCCACACAGCCTATCTAGACCTCGCCAAGGCCTTTGACACCATCCCCCACTCTGGAATCATAGATAAACTTATTAAGCTGGGCATTAATCCCCACGTCACTCGATGGGTTGCCAACTGGCTTACTGACAGAACCCACACTGTAAAAGTAGCTGACTCCAAATCCAGCTCCAGACAAGTGGAGTACCTCAGGGTTCAGTCCTGGGACCTCTCTTGTTTGGCATCTACTTCTCTGAAGTACAGGCCAACACTAAGGGACGCTGGCTAACAAAGTTCGCAGATGACTGCAAACTGGGAGCCATTATTGAATCCCCAAATTCTGTTGATACTCTACAAAATGTCCTTACAGAAACAGATGCTTGGTGCCAGAGCCATGGGCTTAAGTTCAATGCCAAGAAATGTATAATTATCCCCTTTGGGAAAAAACATGTACCTGTGAATTACCACATAGGTGGCAGTACACTAAACACCGAAAGTGGGATAAGAAACTTAGGGACACAGGTGGACAGTGGTCTCCCTTTCAATAACCACATCGCCACAACAGTCAGGAAATCCTTCTGTGTGGCACACCTCATCACTAAGGGCTTTTCATCCAGAAAAAAGAAGGTCATTGTCCCACTGTACTCTCATCCCTCATTAGACCCATTATAGAATACAACGCCCCATTTGGTATGTACCTCTCAAGACATCTGCAACAACTTGAAAGGCCGCAGAAATACCTCACTAAAAGAATCACATGCCTAAAGCAGATGCCCTATGCTGTCCGCCTTAAAAAAAACTATATTCTGTCGCATATTGTCTACTCCAAGGCTATCTCTGCTTAACATACAAGGCCATGTCAAACCCATAGCTGTTGGACATGCTACACTTAAAGAAATCCCAATCCTTCAGAGCCACACGCTCCAGGGATCTAAACCTTGTCATCACAATAAACAAAACACGCTGGAGGGATAGGTTCCTGACTCAGAGACTCCCCAGACTCTGGAATAGACTGCCCATACATGTCAAGCAGAGCACCTCTTTGGCCCTCTTCAAAAGGAACCTTGATGACTGGATGGGAGAAAGGAAATTCACCCCAGGGATCACGTCATTCACCCTGCTAGACAGGTGTCCAGGGAAGTAAATAGTGTGGGAAGAAATAGTCAGGGAATTGTTATGGCTAGGCTTGTATAGGCCCTATGGCCGATAGCCTAGTACCAACCTATGAATTAATTTCTGCTACAAGCACCATGGAAAACCTACACCCACAGGGGCTAAGATCACATTCCACCAGGGCTGCATCTACCTCTGCAGCCTTTCTCAGAGGAGTCCCTACCAGGGACATCTTAGAAGCTGCTATCTTGAGTTCTGTACATACCTTCACCAAGCATTACCACATGCCTATTTTTTCTGTATCCAGAGCTGGTTTTGCCACTGCAGTCTTGCAGGGCTTAATAGCTGGCCCTAATGCTCTCTAACTTCCTCCTCCCTTCCTTAGCTTTGGGAATCAACCCACTTGTGATGACTGCAACAGTGAAGCATGAAGAACATAGCACAGTTGTGTACACTTACCATAAATGTAGATTTTTGAGTGTATTCACTGTTGCAGTCCTGGTTACCCTCCCTCCAGCCCCCTGACTTCCCTTGGCTCTACCTTTCCTTCTTGTTTAGTGTATTTAAGTTTTCTGGTGTATTTGCTTTTTGATGGAGGTGTACCATAATATATAATTGCTCCCCATTGAGGGGGCACCTGACATCTGGGGCAAGAAAAACTGATGTAATGGCATCGGCTGCATGTTTTATACCCCTGACGACCTGACGTCATGGAAGAAGAGACAGCATCCGATGCAGGAATCCAAGACTCTGGTATTCAGGCCGGCTGAGGGCTACCTGCAGGCAGATAACCCAAATGTGATGACTGCAACAGTGAATACACTCGAACATCTACATTTATGGTAAGTGTACACAACTGTACTTTTTGTCATGTGTCGTGACTGAATTCAGCAACAGCAGTATTGAGTTATAGAGTGTGTTTGTGCATGATGTAGTCTGTGTTAGTAGTTTTGTAAAGATTATAAGATTTCATTTTACTCAAAGTGAATTTTTAGATATGTTTTGTTTTACTGTGTTTTATGAAGATATTTCTAGTTTGCCAATTTTCTGTGATTGTAAGTTTTTTTTTGTCTGACTGTAATAGTTTCTGTTTGGATTAATTCATACATGCTGATGTAGCTTGAATAAAATAACCAGGTTATATTTACTCCAACATGGATTTTGATGTTAGGGTTAAATTGAAATTGAAATAACTAGTTTTCATTCCAGTATGTTTTTTATACATGATAATGTGAGGCTGAACAGTTGTTTTTGTATGTTTTCCATCCCTCACCCATCGCATACAGAGTAGCAGACTTTATAGAAGGTGCACACTTGGCATATGTTTTAAAAAAATTCAGCAGTTTGAAATATAGCTTGGTTTATGTAGTAACAAGACTGTAATGATAGTTTACTTTTTACAACCACTTTTGTAAAGATGGGCTATGATTCATAGCACTAATTACTGGGATAAGGAGGGTCTATATCATATATTTGAAATTCCAAAATATCGAACACCATAAGTTCGAACTTGGAATTTCGAATAATGATAACATTGAACGCTCAGAATAGCGAATTTTTTCCCAGGGAAAAAATTTGCTCTTCCGAGAAACATACACACAGCACAAGCACACCAAAATAAATAAACCACACACATACAGTTAACAAAACCCAACCCTACCCTAAACCACACATACATTACTAACTATCCACTTACCTTAACCCACACCCTAACCCTAAGGTTCATAACTCTCGCACCACAGTGGAGGAAATAGCGAAGCCACGGAACGGCCCACCAAAATCTTGCCCTAGGTAAGATTTCGATGTTTGGGGCTTCGCTGTTTTCATCCTTCGATGTAGTGGGTTCGATGTTATGATTTTCGAAGTTTTACATCTTCGAAGTTATAATATAGACCCGGATAAAGAGTATGTTGTGTGTTCTTAATTGTGAGCCACAACGTGATGCAAACTCCAGCATATTAACACTGTGCACGCTTGCTTCACTGGTCGAGTCCCAAGCATGGTGCGAGCATGTCAGAATGCAGCTTCGATAATCTGATTTATGATGAAGATAAATTTCTGTTTGGGTAAAATGTTTACATAACTAGATAGCTGGTGTGCATAAGGTATGAATGTAACGTTGGCAGAGAGAGAGTGAGATGCTGTGAAAGCTATCAAGACAATCCAGGTGTTTGCTGTTATACATCTGCCCTGCCCCTTCTCCCATTACACTTTTCTTAGGCATACTTAATCCACCTCCCCTTTGCTCTACATTGTACTAGGTGCAACACCACTCTCTGTTTGAAGTATTTCCTCAGGTTCACCTTGATCTGTCATTTCAGATTTATTAAGCTCATTTTGTATTAAAGAAAAGGGAACAAATCAGTACTTACAGAGTGTGTCCAGTGAGTGCCTTTGTCAGTGTTCTTTCACTGCTTCTTCTGGAAGTGCATCTGTGTGCTTTCATTGCAGGAATGCCTTGTTATCAGAGCTGCCTTTTCTATTTCAGTAGCTTAGTAGAAGGCTCAATGCTGCTATGATTGTAGAAGATTAGAAGTGCTGTGGGCTCTCTACTTATGTGAGACAGTTGGGTATGTATTGCAGTACTGATAGCGCAGTGTAATATGCTTGAAATAGGTGTGTGTGTGTGTGTGTGTGTGTGTGTGTGTGTGTGTGTGTGTGTGAGTTTGTGTGTGTGTGCGTGTGTGTGTGTGTCGGTGCATTTCTGAGTTGCCATCCTTCCCCTTTGGACATTGTATACTTTTCTGCCCAATTTTAGTAAAAGATTGTGCCATTTGTCATTGTTACGCAGAGATAAAGCTTATTAAAGCTAAACTAGAAAAATGCCTAACAAAAGCAAATTAAATATTTGTATAATAAATATGGAAAAATAATGGTTATCCTTGTTGTGTTCCTTTTTCACAAATGTGTGGAGCAAAATTAAGCCCCGCACTGAAAAACAATTACATTTCAACTAAGCTATTGTGTATGTTAGGATGCTTGAAGAGTGATACGTAATTAATCGAACCGCAACTAGACCGAAAGCACTAAACCTCGAAAGTTAAAACATCAAACAGTCATAGTTGGCCAACCCCACCACCCACTACATACTACCTACCCAAACAAAATAAATAAACCACATACATACACTAACCAAACCCTACTCCTAACCCTAAAGTAAAGCACCAAAACCCAATTTCTAACCCTACACTAAACCACACATACACAACAATCTATGCACTATCCTTAACCCCTCCCTAACACTAAGATCCGTAACTACCGCACACTTCCCCTACGGAGATATATCCTAACAAAATAAGTAATACACATAAATACATTTAACAAAACCCTACTTCCAACACTACACTAAATCTTACATACATTACCTATCTATACACTTACCTTAACCCGCACCCTACCCTAAGGTCCATAACTGTCGCACACTTACCTTATGGAGCTGTACCGCAGATGGGTCAACCAAAACACTTCGACATTTCGGATTTCGCTGTTTTGGACGTTTGGCGTTTACGTAGTTCGCGCAATATGTGTCGATCACTTCGTATTTGCGGAAACTGCGTTTTGATCCTCTGATAGGGACCCCATTATTTTGACATTTAGTTTTTCAGTCCAAGATTTTGGCACCAGTTATTTGTTTGGGATGGCCAAGTCATTTGTAGATTCAATGACTGCTCATAGCTTGCAGTCATCTGCAAACTTGAGTCAGCCACAGCCCTTTGGTATTGGATTTTACTTCAAAAAAGTAAATGCCAAGCAGGAGAGGTCCCAGCATGGAACCCTGGAGGATTTCACTGGTGACTGGTCTCTTTGTGGAGGTAACTTCCCTTATTTTGATTTCTTGCATCCTATCTGTGAGCTAGTTGGCAATGCAATGGGTGACATAGGGGCTTATTCCCAGTTTATTTAGCTTTTCTACTATGTGTGAGTGGGGAATTGCATCAGAAGCTTTGGCCAGGTTGAGTTATGCAGTATGTACCTTTTTGCCTTCATCCATTGCTTTGGTGACCTTTTCAAAAATCCACCATTTTGAGTAAGCGTGACCTGCCTTTGAGGAATCCAAACTGAGAAGGGTCCAGTGTTTGAAGGTTCCCTGTGTCCTGATTGATTAGTTCCATGGTAAGTCTTTCCATGGCTTTGCATATGAGGCTGGTCGGACTTATGGATCTGTGGAAGGTCCTCCCTTATGCATGGGAATGACTGTAGCTGTTCTCCATTCATTTGGTACAAAACTTGTATGGAGGCTGGGATTGAACAATGTTAGGGGTGTGGCTAAAATCATGCTTTATGTTATTTAAGATGCTTCCACAGATATTGTCAGGACCCTTCAAAACAGTATTTTTAGCTTTTGATAGCATATTTAGGACTTGGTCTTGTGTGATAGCTGGAAGAGCGCTCGTTTCAGGCACATCTTGAGGGACAGAGAGAAAAGGGAGAGGGAGAAGGTTAGTGCTAAATTTATTGGCTAGGAGGCTTGCTGTTTCTTCAGCCTCAGTGTAGGTAATATTTTTCACAGTCCCGCTATTCCATGTAGTCGGGCACATTTGTTGCATTTTTCTTCCTTGCCTTTATTTTTTTCCTGTTGAGTAGACCATACCTCTCAACTGTAAAGATTTTCACAGAATGTCTAGATTTTTGCCTCATATTTTTGGACCATTTTTCATAAAATTGTGATTTTCTGGCAAATTAGTGGCAACTCATTAAAGACTGACATTGCATTTAAGTTTCAGACTTCATACCCTTTAGAAAATTCATACGAATGCAAAACCTGTTGTCTATCAACTTTCTAAGTTTGTAAGAGTAATATTTAAAAATTGTCACTATTTTTGGGCCTTTGTCCCACTTTTATTTATAGCTTTGTCCAAACTTGTTGCTCTAAGAGGTTGAGAGGTATGGAGTAGACCTTCCTTTTTTCTTCTTCAGATGCCCATTATTACTAATTTCCTTGAACCTTCTGTCCCTTCTCCTTTTTTTCATCCATTTCAACCCATCTTGCTTCTCCAGTTCCCTTTTGCAGGAGCACATTTAAGTACAAGATTCAGCCGCAGGCTTGGGAAAAGCTAAACCTTCTTCAGGTGCTTGTATTTAAGTGCCTGTTCAGGAATTTTCTTAAAAAATAAAAATAACAAAATCAAATGACACTACGTAGTTGTTACTTCTTATTGGATGGGTATGAGGCAAACTGAAAGTCTATGTGGCTGTGTTCATTAGCTCTGCCCTCTTTTTATGCTAGATCAGAATTCATCCGTCTTACTACCATTATATGTATTTTTGATATCTTGACGGTACATTGTAATTCATTAAAGTACATACCTAGCACCTTCAATGTAGACAGCCCCTGGCACCAATGCTAACAATGTTACCCCAGTAGATTTTGCCTATTGTCCAGCTGGGGATTTGAACATATTAATTAATTGTAACTAATGACTGGAATTGCCAAGAAAAAGATATATACATATATATCCATGTATCTCTGATATCCGTGTCTAACCCGCTGTCTGCTTGTCAGTTTAGCATCTCCATCTTGTAAGAAGGAGCAGAAAATGTTAGGATTTTTGGCTTTCTGCAATAAAAACGGTTGACTGCTGTGGTCTGCAGCCTCTGCTTCCCCCTACTGGTCAGTTACTGGAATGTTTACAGTTCTGTTTACTTCTGAGCTCTAGGTAATTGAATCATTTGCCGCAATACTTGGCACGTTTCATTTCCTTACTAGTGTCATTGTCCCACTTCTATAGCATTGTATAAAGCATAACTGTGTGCTCCTTTACATTGTCAGTATTGATTCCCTTACTCTAATTCCTTTTCATCTGGATTTAATGCCAGATTCAGGATAGTTAGCTAAGCTTCAGTAGTCATTCCTCTCTCAACTTTCTAAGCCCTTTTGATCTACATATCCATTTGTCAGAGATCGTCGATTACCATTTCATGCTTTTTATTTTCTAAAATCTGTGTAAATGCAGCCAGAGTCATGTGGTTTAACCAGATATTATCACAATGTCATTGTTAATGTCAAAGTTGAAAATGCCTTTTATATCCATATGCCAAACCATTTGCTAAATATTAGAATTTTTTTAAAATGACCATTTCTTCCACAGTCTTAATTTTAGTGAAGTGTTCTTTCAGATCATTTTAATAGTAACCTGTGTCCAGGTGTGGGTAATGTAGGATTTGCTTATAGCTGGTGTGGTTTGATCATGAGGATAAAGCCCAAGTGATTAAGCAAGTAAAGCCCACCTGTTGGTAAATCCTACATTACTCATAGCCAGGCACTAGTTAGGACTATTATACGGTGAAATTATTTTAAAAAATTAAGATATTTATTTATTAAATAATGTGCTGTGGTGGGGCTGCGGTAGCGTTGTCGCCTCACAGTTAGACGTTGCCCGTTCGATTCTCATTTAGAGCATCTTCTGTGTGGCGACATGCGTGAACGGGCATTCCTTCGTTGAAGGTTGTGCGTTAGGCCCGGCAAGCCAGCACGTAAAACTCTACTGCTAATCATTAGCGGACTGGAGTTCCACTGTGGCGACCCCTAACTGGGAAAAGCCGAAAAACACAAACAAATTTATTAAATAATGTTATTGTGTAAGTGGACATTAATCCTGATCTGCCTATTCTCTCATCCAGCAGATGTGTGACTGACGTACACATGTTTATTGCGTATATTTGATGGTGCTTTCACACTGCATCTCTAAAATGCAGTTTTTGCCACTTTCCTTTTTTTTTTCCAGAAGTAAGACAATAGAAATCAAATAAAGCTGTGAAGTCTGGAATATAAGGCATTCCCCAGACTTGGATTTTGCTATTAGTCAGTGTACATTCATAGTGGTCTTAAGTACAGCTGGTTGTCCTTGTTGTGTTCCTTTTTCACAAATGTGTGGTGCAAAATTGAGCCCCGCACTGAAAAACAATTACATTTCAGCTAACTATTGTGTATGTTACGATGCTTGATGAGTTCTGAGGTCTTGTGGGTGAGTGGTGAAGGGCACATTTTTTTAATGTGTAGTGGTATTTGAAAGGATGAGATCCTGTGCAGAAGGAGTGTTGTACAACCCAGGTAGGTCACATATAATGTGACTATTGAATTAAGGAAAATCCAGTGCGCTCCTTGCACAGAGTTTGAGGTGATACCACTCTTTCCAGTAGCCAATGATTCTGCTCGTGTTTGTTTTTTGTGCTTCCTGGCAGGAAAAGTGGTGGTGGCTACATACAGATCTATGTTACATTATCGCATGCAGAAATGGTCTACTTGCAGAACATCAATCCAGCAAAATTGAAACTGCAAAAGAACAAAATGTGCTAATAGCTGGCTCTCCGAGATTATGATACAATGAGGAGTGGATTTTTGCCCTTTCCTATTGTCCTGGTGATCTTGGAGTCAATATACATAATTAGCAGGGGCACTCCTCCCATATAGGGTGCAGATGGCGCATGCCCCCTACATAAAAGATGTTTCAGAACTGTTTTGGAAATTTTCTATCGTCCACAGTTTCAATTTTGTGATATCAGTGTTCTGCAAATGTATAATTTGTGCATTTGATTATGTAAAGTAGATTGGGTACAGCCACAAGGTTTCTGTTTTGTTTTCCATTTTTACTTTTTTGTGGGAAGTAATTTACAGTGAGCATATGGATTGTTGGGTCTTGTCAGCTTACATACCTCTGAACGTTAATTTGATTTTATTGTACAATAAATTAGAGAATATCCCTATTCACTTTTCAGTACTGTTAATTTTAACTCATTACAAAACTGCCGAAGTATTATATACAGTCTCCAGGCTGTCATTGGCACCTTCTTTATTGTCTAGTTGTTGTTTTACCCCCTTCATAACTACAATATTCTTCCACCTCTGCCCCTTCCTAACTTTTTCATCTGTCTTGAAACCTGTCCTTGCCGTAATTCTCACCTACTTTCTGTAGATGTGAATTCCTGTCCTACCTCCTATTCTTAAGTCTCCCTTTCTTTATTTTATGCACTACTTCTTGTGCAAACTCTACCCTGACCCATCCCCACGTTATTTTATTTTCTGCCATACCTTCTTCCTTCCTGTCTGTTCACAAAACATTGTCCCCTTTTCAAATCCTTTGCTCCACCTTTCTTATTCTGATGCCTATTTTATGTCTTCCCCAAGATACTTAATTTCTAATCCCTGCCCCCACGCCCCAACTTCTTTATCTTGTAATCCTTCCTTGTACACCCCTTAATTTTTGTACTTTAATCCCATCTCTCGCTCCCAACCTTCCTTACCATCTTCCTATTTCTGCATACAATTGCTTCTACTTCCCAGCTTCGTCATTCTGTAAACCATGGATATCCGTACACACTTCTTTCCTTTTTGTTCATTAATACTGCCCTCCCAGTCTCCCCTTCCTTAACTTTGAATCTTTAACCATTGTTCAAAGATTACACTTGTCTTTTACCATGGAGTGCATTCTTAATGTCACGTGCATCCTTCCAGAGTGCCATTATGTCATTTATTTATCCTTAGCCTGTCATAACATATATAATAACATATACTTTTGTTGTTCCTCAAGTTTCAGGATACACACACACACACATATATATATATATATATATATATATATATATATATATATATATATATATATATATATACATATATATTGTGTGTGTGTATGTGTGTACACACACACACACACACACACATATATATATATATATATATAAAATCTCTATGCTGGTCCGTATTAAATTATCGAATGTTTCAAAGTTCGAATGTCATATGGTCGACCCCATAGGATCGAACTTTGAAAAGTTCAAAGGTAAAAGGCAACAGCTCCGTACACGTAGAATGGGAAATTTTCCCTTTTCTGCACAGAAGTGTGGTCTTGGAGTTGGTATATTTAAGTAGGGGTGAGTGTGTGGGGGTGCAGGGGGGCTTAGAGTGTTATGGTAAGCGTTTTTTTTTACGTTTTTTATTATATATTTGAAGATTCAAGTTTCGCTCATATGTTGTCGAACATATGAGGTTCGGAATTTTGAAGCTTTGAATATATAATATAGGCTATTATATATATATATATATATATATATATATATATATATATATATATAAATGTTTCTATTCCAGGATTTGGGTGAGAGACAGAGTATTCACAGATACTTTTATAAAAAGATTTGTCAAGCCCTTTTCTACACCTGTTACAGTATTCTGTCTGGTTTTCTCTTGACACTCCCTTCCACTTTCTTTTTGCATAATGTTTTCCTAACTGTGGCTTCCTTGTTTATTTATGTTGTTTTAGTTTATTATTTTTTTAAACACGTACTCTCCCTGACATATTGTTGGTATTTTGTTATATTCATTTTAAACCTCACATTGGAATCAGCCTTATTTTTCATCTTACTCTCTGGATGGTGATTAATGAAAAAATAAATAAATATTAAACCAAACATTTGTTTACTGGGAAAGTCTGACTTGGAAGACAGTCAGTTTTCAGCGGAGGCCCGGGGAGAAATGCTCCAGATGCATGTCTTTGTAAAGTGGGAGGGAAGTGGAACACCTAGAGGAAACCCACAAGAACACAGGGACGACATGCAGACTCCACACAGAAGGCACCCCAGATGAGAATCGAACCAGAGAACTTCTTGCTGTGAGTTGACAACACAACTGCTGCACCACTGCACCATTCATAATATCTGTCATGTTAGCCAGAGAATGCGGTGTGTGTGTTCCACCCCAGCTCTCTGTTCACTTTCTGTTTTCCCATGTTTTTATCTTTTTCTTCATAGGAACAGTTTCCTACTGCCAGTGTTGTTTTTTTTTGTACGTTTGTGATTTTTATGTAGTAAGACATTGTTTGAATCATGAATCACTGGAGTTTCTGTTCTGAAATGAAAATTGTTGTATATGTCAGTACAGGTTGGTCAGCTTCTGTTTTGTCTGTATCTGTTGTACATCTTGGATGTTCCTTTCCTTTCAGCTACAACTTGGTCTTTTGCAATTTGCATGAACTTAATTTCAGGTGGCCCTGACCTTTGAAATCACAGTTGATGCTCCCTGTCCTTGTGCTGTAGGAGGACATAATAGTAAACGATTTTATGTTTTTCTAATACTCCATTTTTGCCCTCTCCGTCAAGTTAAGTAAATATTTGAGTTCTACTCCGTCCATATTTTCAGAACTATTCTCAAGTATCCGATGCCATGTTGGTAATGTGGCAGAGTTCAATTCATGTTAGAGATTGACATGGTCAGCCATTGTATTTGCTGTGTTACATCATTGCTTGGTGCATTGATGGATGCAGTTGATCGATCACGTGTGTCTTTTTTGGTAACAGCAGTATGTGAAGCCTTCATCCTATTCCCTTATATTACTGTTAAATTTACAGTACTGTAGATATTCTTTGGGCTTGACCCCTAGCAAAAAAACACTGTTTTTATAAACAATAATAAAAAAACGAGCCACCAAGGCAGTATTTGCGTGAAACACAAGTTTATTTAACATTAAATACTGTTACTAAGCACTTCCCCAAGAAACATGAATTGGCTTCATCAGAGTCCTTCAATTATGATGTAACTTCCTGAATATACTCTAATTACTTAAGCAATTATTCATGATTTTGCTTGCATCAATGAAATTACCCTGACTAAACTTAAAGGCATACTTCCCCTGAATATGTAATATAAAAAAAAACATGCTGAAAACCAGAAGAGTCAATACATTCAAGATAAAAATATTAGTCTTGATAATAATAATGAACATAAAAAGTATAAAACATTGTTAAAAACATAGACTAAAAGTGCAGAACAGATGAATTAGAATTAGAAGCCAGAGAAACTAAATGGCAACTGAGACGATGCTTGTTGCAAGACAGGTGACTATTGTTCAATAGCTCCCCTTTTGAAGCAAAGAGCAGCAGAGGTTTAATTTCAGTTGTACTGTGAACACACTTATCGGACTGCCACTAACAAACCACTTATGTTCTGCACTTTTTAGTCTGTGTTTTTTAACAATGTTTTTTTTTTTTTTTTTTTTTTTTTCCAAGAGAGAGACAGAGTGAGAGATTGAGATTCTTGGTCGTAACACCAATGAGGCAGAACCCCTTTCTTCTGTCCCTCCTCCCCTAAGGAAATTTCAGGGAAATCCTTAACTTAATTAGGGACTGCATGTGGTCGGTAACAAACTGGTCAACTGATGTCTCCCTGATTCTCTATCTGATCTTGATCCTCCAGACATATTTCATGTTACTTTAGGGTAATGCAGAATCACAGTTTGGTTGGCCCATGTCCCTGTAGTGTGTTTCAGTTTTCCCACAGTTGTGCAACATAGTTTCATAGTTTCATAGTATAGTACTAGGCTATCTGCCCTGGGGCATTTGTAAGCCTAGCCATAGTGATGTGGCTTTTGCCACCCCATGAAATGGTACAAAAATGTACAAAATAAATCTAGAATACTGTGCCTCTGTCTAGTAGTGACACAATGAAGGTCCCCTTATATAATAGAATTAGTTTACTGTGCCCCTGTCTAGCAGTGACACAGATGTGACCCCTGGGGTAAACTTACGATCTCCCATCCACTCATCAAGATTTCTCTTGAAGAGAGTCAGTGAGGGGCTCTGCCTAATACGAACTGGGATCCTTTTCCAAAGCATGGGAAGCCTCTGGGTTATGAATCTATCCCTCCAGCATGTCCTGTTCATACTTGTGCCGAGGTTTAAGTCTTTAGCTCTCGTGGTCCTGATGGATTTGGATTTTTTGAGGTGGAGCATGTCCATCAGATCCTGATTGGACATGGCCTTGTACGTCAGGCAGAGATCACCTCTGAGCAGGCGGTATGCTACTGAATAGAGCTGAAGTTTCTTTAGTCTGGCAGAATAAGACATATGTTGGAGACCCTTGATCCTTTTGGTGAGGTACTTTTGTGGTCTCTCCAGCTGCTGCAAATGCTGGGTGAGGTACATACCAAATGGGGCATTGTACTCAATCATGGGTCTGATGAGGGAGGAATATAGGGGTACAATGACATCCTTGGATCTGGATGTGAATCCCTTCATGATGAGGTGTGCAAGATAGAATATTTTTCTAGCCACTTTGGCAACGTGGGTGTCAAATGAGAGGTCGCTGTCTACTTGGGTCCCTAGGTCTCTGATTACTTTTTCCATACTCAGTGGGTTGATGTCTATGTGATAATTTGTGGGTACTTTGTTTTTTCCAAAAGGGATGACTATACATTTTTTGGCATTTAGTTTAAGGCCGTGACTACGGCACCAGTTGTCCGCTTCAGTGAGGCCTTTTGTAGGATGTGTGTGTCTGCTGGTGTATCGACTATGGCACCTAGTTTGCAGTCATCTGCGAACTTTGTCAGCCACAGCCCTCCCATGTTTGCTTTAACATCTGAGAAATAAATGCCGAACAAGAGGGGTCCCAGGACAGATCCCTGTGGGACACCACTTGTGACTGGCTTTGAGTCTAACATTGCTCCAGCAATTTTAACTTTATGGGTTCTGTCCTTTAGCCAATTTGCAACCCATCTAGTGACATAAGGGTTTACTTTTAAGCTGTTTAGCTTATCTATGATGCCTGAGTGGGGTATTGTGTCGAAGGCCTTAGCCAAGTCCAGGTATGCTGTATGGACTGCTTTGCCCTCATCAATGGCTCTAGTGACTGTTTTGAAAAAGTCAACCAGGTTTAAAAGGCAGGATCTGCCCTTTACAAAGCGGAACTGGGTGGGGTCAAGTATCTGTAGGTCCCCTATGTCTCTGTTTATGATTTCCATAATGATTCTTTCTATAGCTTTGCAGACCAGGCTAGTTAAGCTTATGGGGCGGTAGTTTCCAGGGTCTGTAGAGACACCCCCCTTCTGGAGTGGAACCACTGTTGCTGTATGCCAGTGTTCAGGTACATATCCCGAAGTAAGGCTAAGGTTAAATAGCATTTTTATGTGTGGGTTTAGCTCCTCTTAGAGTTCACGTAACACGCACCCCGGGATACCGTCAGGTTCCATTGATGCTGTGTTTTTTGCTTTGTTTAGGGCGGTTCTCACTTGGACATCTGAGATGAGAAGGAGATTACATTAAGCTGGGATAAGTATTTCTTCTTTTGGGGGTGAAGGAGGGGAGAAATTTGCACTGAACCTGTCAGCCAGAATGTTGGCAATATCTGTGGGTTCAGTGTATTTTTTTTTTGTTGTGAACCAACTCTGAGCATATCTGAGGGTTTCCGCCCAGGTTTCTAACATAGCTGAAGAAGGCTTTGTGGTTATCTTTAGTGTCCTTAGCGATTTTTCTCTCAAAGTTTGCCTTGGATGTTTTTATGAGAGAATGTAGTTTTCTGCTAATGTTGATCAGAGATGTCTTCCCTTCATGGGATTTCACTCTGACGTGCAGTAGCTTCCTTCTTTTGTTATACAATTTGTTTATGGCTGAGGTCCACCAGACAGGACGCTTACATTTGGTGGAGAGGGACTTGGATTTGTTTGGGATTGCATGATCCATGCATTCTTGGAGATGTCCATAGAAAGCATTTGTGAAGGACTCGGCATTGTGGGATGTGGTTGGAGTTAAATAAATATATTAAAGGGATGGGGTCAAAGTCCCTCACATGGAGTACAGGGTGCCCCCACCCCCACACACTCCTTGGCAGAGTAGTTGAGCAGGTTTGCTTTCACACCTCATGAATGGGGAACTATATTTCAGATCTAAACTAACTCAGTGAGGGAGGAGCCCCAGACATAGATATGTTTGCCTGCCTCACAACATCAGTCTCAGTAAATTTTGTTGTAGTTTCCCCTTGGAGGGAGCCCTGGACATTGAATGCATTCTTAGCCCAATGAGATACAGGATGGCTGTATTTATTCCACCCCTTACCCCTCTTGCCAAGGATCCTTTTAACATTTTTGTAAATAAGGAAACAGCTTCTTCCAGCTGGTAGAGTTAAGCAGTTAGTAATCCCTTCATTGACCAATAACCTACATATTACTGACTATCAGGGTTATTGCGTCTTCATCCAAAATTAAAGAGCCTCAGACTCCCAGCTCAGAGGATTGTCCTCTCACACTTGGTAGAGCTTTCGCTATGAGCTGTTATGCATCCTCTAGAAAGCCAGGAAACTTGACCACTGAGAAATCCTACCTGGCACAGTAGATTAGATTATCAAGAGTGGCGTACAGATCATGGCACAGTACTGTCAATAGTCTCAGGCGTGGAGACCCTTCTGTATTGTATTTGGCAGGGCTGTTTTACAGCATGAGAAGGACACTAGCTTCACCTTGGAAATGTCTAGAGCCTTGCAGGTCAGACTGGGTGAATAGATGCCTGTGGGTGGCCAGTTCCCAAGCATCAGAATGAGACAGACTGCAACAGTGATCATTCTTTTCAAATATGTATGGTTGTGTTGAGTATGCTCAAGCAAGTGTACTTTTTGCTTGAATCACAGTATGTATCACACTTTGCAGAATGCATGATGTGTGAATCTTTCCTCACACAGTTGCAGTTGTTTAAAATGTCCTTTTTTTGTTTTAGCTGAACAAGTCTGCCATCCTGAGAAAGGCAATTGATTACATCCGATTCCTACAGCATACAAACCAGAAACTCAAGCAGGAGAACCTGACCCTTAAGATGGCCACCCAGAAGAACAGTAAGTAGAATATTATTTACCTATGCTTGTAAGAATGAGCTTGTATGGTAAGACTTGGATGGTCCATGAAACTCCAGCCTGAGTCTGCTGGTTACTATGAAAATTCCAGTGGGAGGCATATTGTAACCCTTTAGTAGGAGAGGTCACTGACTGGCCCTTCATACTTTTCTTTAGTGCAAGTGATGCTTTGTGGAACCTCAGTTCAGATGTCCGTGCCTCACTGTGTAGAGGAGTTTCCAGCTTCCAGACACACACACACACACACACACACACACACACACACACACACACACACACACACACACACACAATTGGTGTGTGTGTGTGTGTGTGTGTGTATAAATAGATAATAACCTGTGTATGCAGCCTGATTCGTAGCAAGCCTCCAGGGGTGCTTCTTGAAGTGAGAGGACTGTAGTTATAATCTTCACAGCTGCAGTATTGCAGATGAGGGGGTATATGCATACTAAATCTGGGATTACATTGTGTTCAACTGTTCTCCTATGTCTAGAGGTATTGTGGTCTTGGAGTTAGTAGCAGGGATTTGGGGATGCAGGTGGGTCTAACCCTCCACCTAACTGAAAATTTCTTGAAAAGTGTAACAAGTTTCATAATTCTCTGTCTGTCCGTCTCTTTGTTTGAATCACAGTTTATTTTTCTGTGTGTCAGGACTGTATGACTTTTCTTTTTCCTAGAATCCCTGAAGGACTTGGTTGCTGCAGGCACAAACTTGGAAACATCTGGAGATGGATTCAAATCTGAAGCTATGGATGTACTTACTCCACCTCCATCTGACATTGGGTCACCTTCTCTGAGTAGTCCATTCTCCAGTTTCAGCAGCAGTGACTCTGAACCTGACAGTCCTGCCTTTGATGATGATAAGGTACTGTGATAATTCATCCTTTGTTTTTGTTTGGAGTCACTAGTAGGGAGTACAGGTTTTAAGTGTTTTATTACAGGTGAGGCTGTTGTGCTTAGAGAGTATTTCTTGTGGAGAGGTATCAGTCAAGTGATCATGAGAGTAATTGAAGCCTTCAACATCTGTACTTGGCAATGATGGTCACCCATAGTGCTAGATCCTTTTCTGGTTTATGTGATTGCAGGACTAACCCTCATACAGAAAAGTAATGTTTGAAAGAAGAGAAAGTAGAAGCCCCGTACTGTGCTTTCTCTGGCTGCTACTGTCAGGAAAGCAGAATCTTTGAATTATTTTTTGTTTGTACAAGTGTTCACCTGTGTGAGTTGAGGGTTATACATCCGTATACCTACAGCTCTTTGAATGTTCTGACTCAAAGGTCCCTAAAACTCAGAGAAGGGAAAACTAATGGTCATTATGTGAAAGCAGGTGCATTCACTGAATCCACTCCTGGCAGAAGTGGAATTTGGATTTCTCATATTGATCTTATCTAAAAAAACAAGAACCATCTTGTTTAAAATGCATTTTGTTATCTTGATTGTATGAGTTATTGTGCACATGACGGATGTACGAGTGTGTGTGTGTGTGTGTGTGTGTGTGTGTGTGTGTGTGTGTGGATTCACTTCAGAAGCTCGAAAGCTCAAAATCTCGAATTTCAAAAGACTGAGACCAAAATCTTAAGTTCAAAAGACTGAAAACTCAAAATACTGAAAACACACAGGATACCAACACTTACTATATTCCAGCACAACTACATACAGAAACAAATAAAAGATAAACCATTTACCACTTCTCCAAGTATAAGCAGGGGGGCAAGCCCCCCCCTGCACCTCCCATGTGGGGGGGCCGCGCCCCCCTGCTGCTTAAATATATCCACTCTGAGATCGCACTACACAGAACAAAATGGCAAACATACCATTACATGTTTCATGACTGCCTGTTGTAACCTTATTTATGTTCCCTTCTAACTTGCTATACTATAACATACCTCATGTTAGTGTAGTGAAGTGTGATTTCGGAGTTGATATATTTAAGTAGTGGGGGGTGGGGGGGTGCACATGCTTATACTTGGAGAAAAGTAATATGGTTTGTCTTGTATTTGTTTCTGTATCTGCGTCTGCTGGAATATAGTAAGTGTTGGTATCCTGTGTGTGTTCAGTATTCTGAGATTCAGTATTTTGAGTTTTCAGTCATTTGAACTTTCAAGATTTTGGTTTCAGTCTTTTGAAATTCAAGATTTTGAGCTTTCGAGCTTCTGAAGTAAATCCTTGTACATATATGCACACACACACACACACACACATATATATATATATATATATATGTACACACACACACACACACATACATACATATATATATATATATATATATATATATATATATATATATATATATATATTGAATTAAGTAGAGTTAGTTATGTGGGGTGGGAGCAAGAGCATTCCCACTGAGATGCTAGATGAAGGTGAAGAGACTTTTTGAAGGCAGAGTGGTTAGAGGTGGTGCAGATGAGTGGAGGTAGGGAGTTCCAGAGGCGAGCGAGGCTGAAGGAAAGCAGGTTTTTGCCTGGGGGATGAGTCGGTTTGTGTAGTTCAAGTAGATTATGATTATTTGACCTTAGAACTCTGTTAGGTAGGTGCATTTTAAAGGCAGAAGAAAGAGAGGGACAGAGGGAAGGGTTGAGAATAAGCTTATGGGCTAGAGTTAGTTGAGTATAAGTTAGTTGACTGGGAAGTTCTAGCCATTTTAGCTTATGGAGGGAGAAGCAGTGGTGGGTGGAGGATTTGTTGTAGCAGGAGGCAAGTTGTTTTTTTAACAAGGACTGAAGATTAGTTAGTAGTGGGGCACCATATAGAAGGGATGGGATTAGGAAGGAGGTAGAAAGAGTGATTTTAGTGGCAGATGTGAGGTAGGTGTTCTGTCTATAAAGCATGCCAAGTTTCTGGTGTGTTTTTTGATGTTAATTTGCAGGTGGGAGTTAAATTTCAGTAGGTTATTGATTTGGACCCCAAGAAGTTTGGTTTCTGACACTATTTCAAGAGGTGAGTTGTGTTGAGTAGTAATTGAGAAGGTACCCATGTCGGGAGGGATGACTTTAGAAGGAGTAAATAACATTAGATCTGATTATTACCGCTTAGGTTCTGCAACCTGTTTATACCCTCCTGCCTGGTAAAGCATTAGTGTGTGTTATCATTTTGAGCATGGTCTCTCCAAAGTTACTTTTACTTTGTTCTAGTGCTTATTTTTTTTGTTAGTTTTAAATTTCTGGGGTTTGCATTGGTTTCTTTAAGTTGTCGGTGTGTGTCCAAGCTTTGGCTGTTTTTGTTACTATTTTATTTTTCTCTTTTAGTTTTGAACACCTGTGTTCTAGATGTAAGTTTTGTTTTGGGTTTTTTTGATTTCTTTTTAATCTTAGGCGGAGGTCAAGCTTTTTTTAGTTTTTCGTGTGCCGCTGGAGCCCGGCTGAGCCTCCTCTTTTAGTTGGGTTTACTTTAGTTCACCAGCTTTCCCTCCCGGCTCCCCGGTTCCTCCGGGTGGCCCTCAACCTCCCGTTTCTGGATTCCTCGCATGTTGCCAATTCCTTTCCATTGCTGATGGAGGCACGCTTGAGCTCTTGGCTCTGTTCGCCTTGCCAGCCTGTCGGCTTTCTCCCGGTACCCTCGGCTAACTCCGTTCCTCCTGCGGCTCCGCCTCCCAGTGTCTCTCCTCCTGGGACGCTCGGAGGAAGGACACCGAGGGAGCTCCTTCCAGAGGGAGGAGGGAGACCCCCGCCAGGGGCCTCGGTGGCCTGCGCGGGGTAGACCTCTGTTCCGCCCTCTCTCCCCCTTCCCCCCGGATGATAGGAAGGCTCATCAGGCGGAATGCCTCACGGCTCCTCTGTTTTGGCCCTTATCTGGGCCGACCCCGGCCCAAGCCAACTCGAGTGATCCCCGGCCGCTGCGGGTTGGAGGGCTCACGGGACCGCCGATGACCGAACGATCCCGGGATGAGCTGATAGATGCTGTTCTGGGATCCCGATGGGGAGTCGTCGTGCGCCGAATCCGACCCCTCCGGGATGCTGATCGCGCCCCTCAGACCCTGGTCCAGTTTTATGCAGCCGTCTGTGGCCGGGCGCACTGTCCCGGGGAGGATCAGGGCCCGATGGGCAGGGGTGGGTTCTCCTTCGAGGGGGCGATTACAGCCAGTCCTCATCTGGAGGTCGACCGCCCGCCCGGCAGGTGGCCTGTGTCTGAGCCTGTTTGGATCCTCGGACCCCCGCGGACGCCGGATCCTACCTCTCACCACCTGGGTCCGTGGGTCAGGCTTTTTCGATCCGGCCGCCCAGGACGCCCGGATCTCTTTGCCGAGGGGGCCGGATCGGTCTCTTCCTTCGCTATTGCCTTGGATCCGAGGCAAGGCCTCCGGTTCCAGTAGCGGTTAAACCCTCCCTCCATTTGGCTCTCTGCACTCTCCCGGCCCTGTCTCCGGCCCTTGGGACAGCCCACTTGTCACGGTCACCTTCTGTGCCCTGGAATTTCCCTGCCTTGCGGGGAATCCTCTCGCCCCCACAGGATGTTCGAAGCCCTTCCGTGCAAGCTGGAACAGGTTGCGTGTTCTTGGTCCTCACATTTGACCAGGGTCTGTTGGAGGAGATTGGTTGGAGAACGGCGACCCCTGAGGGAGGTCTCATGAGGATGTCTCACGGGGATGGAACGGGAAATGCGTGTGGCCAACCCCTAAGAGGCGAGCTCTCTGGAGAGATCACCGGCGGCGCACCCCATGCGGGCCGGGGCCTCTAAGTCTTGCTCCCCTATTGACCCCCTTCACGGAGCATTTGACGCTGGGGCCCGACCTCAGTCCATCAACCCCAAGACCCATCTGATTGACCTCGGCACCAGGCGGATGTTTAGTTCCCGGACGTTAACCCATAAAGTACGAGGCCTCACCTAACTGCGTAATTAGGATGCAGCCATTATCTCATTCCTCAGGCCATGCCCATCCCCAGAGTCCATGATGATGGAACTCTTGGGGAAGCGGCTGTTTAGTTCAGTGGACAGCTTTAAATCAGTGCAATACCTCTGTCGCGGCTACTCTCCCATGCTCACGGAGGCGGAAGTAGGCAGGGGCAGGTCTAGTCATCCTAGACATAGGGCCTGGGAGCCTCTTTGCGATTTCTATGAGCCCTATCCCCCGTCATCCATGTCGCCCCCTCTGCCATTCTGCCTCCTTAGCATGGACGGACTCGCGACACTAGGGGCCAGCAGGTCGGCTACTCTTCCATGCTCACGGGCGCTGGAACAAGCCATCTGCCCCCTTCTAGCCTGCTCTAGGAACGCCCTGTCTCCGTGAAGATGTGGTTCAGTCGCAGCACGGTTAACGCGTTAACGACCCTTTGACACCCAGGGCAAGAGAGCTGGAGCCGGGCAGCGCCGCCTTCTGGCAGAGGGGCTCCCAGGAAGTTACGGGTCGCTCCAGCCTTTCTCTGAGCGTCAGCGCAGCAACTTCAATCGCAAGGCTCAGGGACAACCCCAGTCTGGAGGCGATGGGAGGGGCGTTTTTTCGGGGACAGCAGGCTCTAGGCTGAAGAGCAGGATAACATCAAGCTCGTAGAGAGGGGCTCCAGCATCAGCGAGACAGAGGGATGATCTGCACTCGTTGCTGGCAACCAGTCGGGTTCCCAGCTGGCAGCACCCGGTCAGCGGGGAGGCGCTGAGGCAGAAATTGGCCATCATCTGATTTCCACCATTTCCCATCTTCCCAGATTAGAGCCCCAGAGGCCACTCGTTCACGGAAGTCAGGGTGCCACCGTTTTGGGGATCCCTGGGCATCTGCTAGCCATCCATACTCCATCAGAGGGTCCTTCCCCCGGAGGATCAGAAAAGAGTCACTCTTTTTTCTGCCAAGAACCCTTCTAGGGCCAATCAGAACTCCAGGTTCTTTAGACCTCAAAGATTTCCCGATAGTTTCCCCCTTCACTTCAGAAGTTCAGCTCCCCCTTCTGGGAGAAAATCACTGGAGAAAATCAATAGACCAATCTATTCTCCCTTTGCCCTCACCACATCCCCAGGGTCAGGAGGTTTCTCCGGCTTGGGTGGCTTCCGGCTCCTACCAGTTTCTTCAGGTTCGGGTTTTCTCCGCCACCGGCCCCAGCCGCTTCACCTCCACACCGGGTCCAAGGGCTGGTCACTACTAGCTGCAGGGACTCCTTTCTCCATCTTGCCTACAGGACTCACATCACTATCCACACCCCCAAATCAGCATCTACTACCCCACACAGCTTCTGACTTCCCTCCATCTCCATCTACTACAGAGTTTAAAAACCCAACTCCTCATCCACACTAAACTTAATCTGCTCTATAGATTCTTGTTAGATAGGTTAGACCCAGGGAGTTTAAAAGCCTTTGGGGGCCAGGTTGGCTACAGAGAGTTCAGGCGTCTGCCTGGGCCATTCTCCACTCAAGTTCAGTTCAGGCGGGCCCTCCAGTGAGGGCTCTTAGTTCCATGGTCATCTGCTACTCTTCTTAGGCATCATCCCATTTCCTCTGCATCCTCCAGTGGACTCTCCTCCTACAGTGGTCATACCCTGCTCTCCCGCGAGGAGTCATCCCATACTCTGCAAGCAAGGCTTGCCATGGTGACCACGGGCCCTTGCCTCGGGTGGGGGTGCATTTTGCTCCCCCCAGCCTCTCGTCCAAGAGCCGCGTGGTTTGGACTTCCGACCTTGCCCACATCAGGGGGGGGCGCCCGGGCCTCGTGCGGGGGGCGCGTCAGATGAGCAAGGACTAGAAAAGCCATTCTGCACTTGCGGAGAGACAACACAACATGTCTACTTTCGTTAGATGCAACAAGCAACTTTCGTCTAACTTCAACTGGGCGGGGGGTTGGAACAATTCGAAGTGCTTGTCTGCCAAAGCAACCATTCTGGAGGGCGATCCATCCTGGTGAGACCCATGATTGAGCACCGTCCGACATTCGGGAGTGGGTCTCTCAATACTCGGCCGGCGGAGCATATTCGCCGCGTCTGGGGCTCAGCTAACATGATCTTTTTGCCCTCACCCTCAAACACTCAGTCACTCCACAGCGACACCTTGATACTCGCAGAGGTTCCCTCTCCGGAGCGCTCTGAGTGCTGCTTGGAACCCCCCGGTCTCCCTTTTTTTACTCCCCGCCACCTGACTCTCCAAGGTCCCCAAGCCGCCTCGGGTGGGTTGGAGAACCGGTCTCATTGCTCCGCTCCCCCTGTGACTCTGATTCTCAGTTCTTACTAGGTCTCTGGGTGGGTTGCAGAATGATTCTCATTGCTCTCTTTGGCCTCGACAGATGGTTCCCCTTCCCTGGGTCCGAACTCGGTGAATCCCCTTGTGACGGCTCCCTGGCTCTGATCCACTCTTCATCAGTTCTAGATCCCATTCGAACCTGGACAAGAGAGCTGACCTGTGCTATCACATCCAAACCTGGGTGATTTGGACTTCCCGTAAAGCTCCTCTAGCGGGGCTTCTGTGTGGGGCCAGTGCAAAAACTGAACCCTAGGACAGTTCCACGCAGCAAGTGGAAACGGTCTTTGTGGGAAGCGGCCACCGTTGCAAGCCCCTTCACATTTAGTCTCCCTTACAACTTTGATTTCTTAACATCTCACATTTGCAGTGGACTCCAGTCCACTCGTAATGAAGCCAAGTTGTGGGCATTTTCCTATCACATATCACATACACTCAGGTCACTTAAGTCAAGCAGTTTGTGTCATGAAGGTTCCTTGGATTCTCAGGCCAGGGCCGCCCCTTGAACCCAGTAAATACCTCCTTTAGTTCTCCCTTGTCCTTCAGCTTGCAGTTCTTAGACGCCATTACTCCTCGGTTCTCAGGCCTTCAGAGCTCAAGCATTATCAGCTAAACCTCCTTACTTGGCTTTTCAGGGGGTTCAAGACTCCAAGAGCAACCAATCCGTCCTTTTCTTCCTAGGTAGCTTCTCATTATCAACATCACCTTCAATCATTAACCTCTCCTGTCTTCTTTTCTAAATATGAAAAACAAAGGTGAATACTCCCTTCACCCGTTCTAGATGTTTTCCTACAACTTATATTAACTCAAGTCTGAAGCTTCACCTAAATATGACTCACAATCAACAGATCGGCTTCTTTTCCTTTATCTAACCAATTATCTTTGGGCAAGCCAGTTGTTCATTAAATTTAATAAATTTTAATTTGGGCAAGCAATTTATAGTATCTCTGTATCAAATTGGAGGAATCTCGTTGCTTTTCACAGTGTATCTTATTTCAGGCGCCCATGGTCTCGACATACGCACGCCTCTAACTCTAGGATCAGCCTAGATGCCCTTATTCCTCGATAAGCCTAGGATTGGGCTTCTAGTGCAGCAGCACCCCTTGGCTTCATCTCATACCTTTATTTCCATCTAGGGGTAGATGCATCTAGGGCTCAGCGGTGCTCTTGCTATCCCGTTCGAATATCCTTTCATGATAGGTATAAGATTCAGGTTCCCACAGGTTGCAGACAAATGAATCTCCTACTTCAGATTTAGAAGTTATGTGTAAGACATAACGTTCCATCATTATAGGTGTATTCATTTCTACCTTGTTTCTCCTATCCATCTCCCTGGCCTTTCCCTGCGCCCTTGGTGGTGTGTTACCCTTTCAGTTGTTCAACCTTTGTGTGTGGTAAACTCGATCTGCTGAGTTGAGGGGTAGAGCAGGGCATTATGGGGTGAGAGGGAGTGAGGAGGCTTTGATCCATAGCTGGTAAAACCATACGGTTCGGATCCGATATCGGATCCATAACCCACAGGTTGCAGACAAATGAATACACCTACTCCGATGGAACGTTATGGTGAGTACATAACTTCTAATTTGGTCTTGGTAGCATTGAGAGCTAGATGATTACATAGCATCCATTGCTCTGTGGAAGAGAAGGCATCTTGAGTAAGTTTTTGTAGGGTAGTGATAGAAGAGGCAGAACAGATGATAGTTGAGTCATCTGCATATTGGATGATGCTAGAGAAAGGGATAGATTTGTGGAAGTCATTTATAAAGATGTTGAAGAGAAGAGGACCCAGTATGGAGCCTTGGGGAACTCCTGTAGGGGTACCAAGGAAAGAGGAGGTAGCTTTTTTCCATTTTACAGCTTGACTTCTGTTAGATAGGTAGCTAGAGAACCAGTTCAAAGAGGAGGAAGATAGGTGAAGTTTGGAGAGTTTGTTTAAGAGCAGGCTATGTGAGATAGTATTGAAGGCTTTGGAGAGGTCAAGAAGTAAGGTGGAAACAATTTTTCCAGAGTCACGGGCTTTATTTAACCTCAAGGAAGGAGAGGAGGGCTGTCATGGTGCTATGATTAGGTCTGAAACAGTGCTGTGTGGGAGTTATAAGATGGTTGTCTAGGAGGTGAGGAAGGAGCTGAAGTTGGACACATTTTTCTAAGAGTTTAGAAATGGGGGACAGGATGGCTATGGGACGGAAATTAGTAATGTTATTATTGTTACCACCTTTATGTAGAGGTATAATAAAGGCTTGTTTCCAGATTTGGGGAACTGTGTATTCTTGTAGAGAGCGGTTAATTAAAATGCTAATGGGGTAGGCAAGGGTTTCAGCGGCTATACTGAGAAAGTAAGAAGGGATATTATCAGGAGCATTGGTACATGGTTTCAATTTCTGAAGAAGTTTCTTAATAGTAGATGTTGGTATTGGATTTAATGAGAAGAGGGGGCAGTCAGGAGGGGAAGTTTTGGGGAGGTGGAGATGAGGATAGAGTAGGTATAGAAGAGGGGGTAGAGGAGTTAGTGGGTGAGGAGTAGGGTATAGAAATAGAGATAGTGGGGGTATTAGAGAGGTGTTGGAGAATGAGGAGGTTAATTTAGAAATTGAATCAATAAAGAAAGAATTGAATTGGGTGGCTAATTCATGATCTGGAGCATTTGGGTCTGGGGTGGGAATATCCGGTTTACTGGGGTGGAGGAGAGTAGAGATCCCTTTCCAGAATTTCTGTGGGTTGTTTTATTTTGGTTTTGGAGTGTAGAGAAGTAGTTTTGACGATCAGAAGTAATGAGTTTCTTTACTTTGTTTCGGAGCATTTTATATTCATTAAGGAGTGGTGCTGTCTTGTGTTTTTGGTAGCGTCCCCAGACTTTGTCTCTATGTCTCATGATAGCAAGAGTAGTTTTGGAGAGCCATGGGGCTGATTTAGTTTTTATTCTTTTAGTCCGTAAAGGAGCTTGGGAGTAGAGTAATTTTAAGAAAGTTGAGTTAAAGTATGAGACTGCATCGTCAAGGGATAGTGTTTTTAGACAGTTCCAATTAATTGCTTGCAGTGAGTTTGAAAAGATTACTGGGTTGAAGTTTTTATGGTCACGGATTGTAATGTGGTTGTGAGTATGCTGAAGGATAGTGGGAAGCCGGTGGGTAAAGGTGGGTAAGTGGTCACCAAGTGGGTCGGGAAGAGTGCCAGTGTTGGTGAAGTAGTGAGGGTGGGAGACTAGAATCCAATCCAGTATACTCTCATTGGAGGGGTTTTTGGCATACACATATATCAAAATAGATTGTGTGTGTGTGTATATGTATATATATATATATATATATATATATATATATGTGTGTGTATATGTGTATATATATATATATATATATATATATATATATATATATATATATATATATATATATATACATACACATACACACGCGTGTATGCTTATAAATTATGTACACACGCATATTTATGTAATATATGTACATATGTGTGTGTGTTTACTTGGGAAAAAAAAAAAAACACCAGCACTTCCAAATTTAATCCAACATTTATATCAAAAGTTTAGCAAAGGCAAGTCACCATACCATTCAACAGGACTTCTTCCTACAACAAATCCAGGAACCAGGGCTTCTCTAAGGCTTTGTCAGGGTTGTGAGGTCTTACTCGCCACTTTAATTGTATATAGTTATTAGTTAAACAACGAATCACTGTTTATGCAATGCAAACATACCGAATTTCATCTTAAACAAGGTGGCCAGGTTCATGTTTAAAAGCGATATTGACACCATACTGTGGTGGTGGTGCTGCGGTAGCGTTGTCGCCTCACAGTAAGACGCTGTTCGGTTCGATTCTCAGCTAGAGCATCTTCTGTGTGGAGACATGCGTGAATGGGCGTACCTTCGTTGAAGGTTGTGCGTCAGAGCTGGCAACTCTGTACGTAAAAATCTACTGCCAATCATTAGCGGACCGGAGTTCCGCTGTGGCGACCCCTAACCGGGAAAAGCCAAAAGACACAAACAGTTGACACCAAGTAGATTATTTCAAAACTGCATGCATCAAAGTACTTCAAAATTTTTCATTTAGTCTGGGTTTTAACAGTGGCCATAATTTTCTGTTCTTTTTTTCCTTTTTATCTAGTAACTGATGTTTAATCTTTTTCCTGTTAATGTTGTCAAATGAACCATTAATGCCAGTAAATATAAATTTAGCTGTGGGATATAGCTCTAAATGTTTATGTATTGTACTTCTCTCCCTTTTTACATTTGAAATCCCTCAAATTTGTTGCTGTACTTAATTTCCAAGGTAAGGATGTCTGTCCCACATACAAATTGCAGCAATGGCAAACTGTAAGATTAACCACCCAGGGTATAATGCAAGTAATCAAGCCTCTGATGTTAAAAACCTTAGATGATTTTGTTGAAGTATAACATATGTTGTTTTTGCAACATAGGTACACTAAACACAAGTCCTCCCTTCTCTGATAAACTTAAATGCTTAAAAATGTTTTAAAGATTTTCTTTTTTTTTATATTCAAACTTACATCTACTGTTCATTTGTCCTTCAAAATTCCTGTCATTAGCTATAATACCCCAGTGTTTCTGAATGACCTGTTTAATCTTAAATGTATTTGATCCATAAGTTAAAATCACCTTTTTTTTGTCCTTCTACTTTTTCTTTATATTTCAAAACATTTTCTATAAGAATTTATTTAACCTGTTCTTTAATGTCCTGAATGTTTAGACATAGTGTTGTCAAAAGAGGATATCTATCTATTAAAGTCTAATCTTTCCTTTGGCAACAGAAACACTAAATAAGTCATTCAGTTGTTTCTTTGAAAGAGAAGTACAATCTGTACACATAAGTGAATAAACTTTTCTGTCTGGTAATTGATTATTAGCTTCATTTAATAATCGTATTTTCCCCACTGCCCCACCCTTGTTAGCATTTGTTATTGTAACTTCTTTATTGTACATCAGTTCCCTTGGGGCCTCTTTCTTTAAATGAGAAGTTATGTGAATAATTTCTAAAAAAAGCATACTGACTCGTTCTGTGTAATAAGTTCTTTCATAATTAATTTTTCAAAAGTGTGCACTGGCTCGTGGTATGGGAAAGTTAAAATCAGATTTACTGAATCCAAATCGTATTAAAACGTCTGTTATCCCATGTATCTCAAACCAGTACGCAAGATTTACTTGAACAGAAAGACATTTTCTTTGTCTTGCCTCCCTGCAAAGGACCCTTTTTTATTTTAAAGCAGCTGCAGATGGAAACTTCTGTTGATTTCAAAGTGTATGTTAGTGCTGTGTTGGTGAAATGAAGGTTTTATGTATGAGAATGTGAAGTAAATGTATGGATGTGTGCACACGTGTAAGCTGGGTAGTGATGTAGTGAGTTAAGTCCATGTGAGTTTGGTGAACGTAAGTGTGTGCTAATCAGTGAATATGAGTTTAGAGTGTTACTGAAAGATCAGCGAATAGTGAAGTTGTTTCTTCATGGTTCTTTCTGACATAGTAAGTAATTGGGGTGTGTGAAGAGGTTGGGGGGTTCTTGCTTCCTGCAGAAGCTTTTTTTTTGTATGTTAAAGCAGCTGTAGATTCAAACTTCTGTTGATTTTTTGTGTGAGATTTGAGATTTAGTAAAGTGTGTATGCAGATATACATTTGTGCATGGTGTGTGTATGTATTCTCGTGTATACACACACATGTAGATATGCATACATGTGTGTATATAGTATGCATTTATGTATTAATTTGCATGCACAAAGGCATGCAACAAAATTTATTAAGATTAATTTCCTCGGGTCTCAAAGTAAATAAGTACGTCACCACAGAGAAATGCATTTTTTTAATCTGTTCTGTGAAAGCAAAATTGCAGTTAGGTGTGAAATTTATGATGTGGCATGAGCTGGTTCATCTTCCTCTGCTGGAAGGACTGTAGCTTTTAGCTTACAGTTGCTTATGCACTATCCCAGGCATCTTGCTAATTGCGTGATTTTTAACAATGTTTATAAATATGTGTGGGGGATGCATGCAGCTTTTATGTAGGTACGTGTTTTTCAATCAACTTACACGAGTAGCGAGACTTAATACAAAGACTGTATGAATAAACAACTTGATGTTATGGCCAAAAAGTTTTTAGAAAGAGGTTATAAAACACAAGAAGTTAACAAATTAGCTACAGACATACAGAGTAATAGTCAAACATTACCTAGACCTATTTGTCCGACAAACAATACACTTCTGTAGATAACTTAAAACTGATAAAGACTCCTTGACACGTTTTAGGTGTGTTTCTACTTATGATTCTAACAGAAGTAGGATACAATAAATCATTTAAAAAATTTGTTTATGCTACAATATATTCCTAGCATCAAAAAATGTAACAGTTGATCAACTGAGTTTTAGCTATAAAGAGTCGAATACTCTAAAGAATATTTTATGTTATAAGGAGCAGAAGAAGCATATCAGTAGAATCGTACTCTTAAAATAAGGACACATAAATGCTATCGCTGTCAGTTTTGTAAATATATATATATATATATATATATATATATATATATATATATATATATACATACACACATACATATACACACACTGAAACCATCATCATTCATCGAGTTAAGCGTACACCATTTCAAATTGTGTCATGGAACATGTAACACAACAAATATTATTTACATGGCAATTTGCCAATCATGTAATGCCTTCTATTTTGATAATGCCAACAGAAGACTAGAAGACAGAATTTGTGAACGTTAGATACATTTCAGACAAATGGACACAGACAGTGCATTATATAGACGTGTTAGAGACATTTAACACATTGCATGAATTTTGTTTTTTATACTACAAACTATTAATGAAAACATTAACGGAGGTGATTTTAAAAATCACACAGACATTTTAGGGAATAAATGGATTTTTCATTTTAAAGCACAGTTACCCCCTGGTTTAAATGAAGGTTTTACCATTAAACCAGTCTTAAAAGAGACAGGTAGTAGAATTAGATAATAAAGTTTTTGAAGCTAAACATTTGTATAAGTATTTATTTAGGTATGTATTTTAGAATTAATGTTTTTATATATTTGTACGTCTCTCTAACTTCTGGTCTTTAACTTTCTTGTCACATGGTCTTATTACACAGCTTGAGTAATGTATTTAATCACAATGTTTAACTGTTTTGACCATTTGCCCGATGAAGCCTGTTTGGTAAATTTCTTACAACTAGCAAGTCAGTAAATGTGTTTATTTTATTACCGAGTGCCATGGTGCCAGTTTGCTTTTTCTTTTTATGTACCCTTTCATTCTCAAATAATGTACTGCATGTGGCTTTGCAGTTATGCCCATCACCATCCAGGGTGGTCCCCCTCATAGATGACACAGTTATCCTGGCTGCTGCAGAGGTCTGCAAGGGGCCCATCCGTGGGAGCTCTGATTCCTAAGAGACCTGATGGGATACTTTTGCCCCTCCCTTGAAGGACTGAGAGTGTTGGTCTAGGAACCCAGCTATGGACCCTGGTGTTGAGGTGGCAGCTCTCGAGAACTTCTACCCCACAGAGCCAGTTCTTAAATTAACTCAGATAAGCACAGGCAGGGGAAGCCAACGTCATTGTCACAGCCCCATTAATTCTTTGTAAGTGTGGTTTCTCTGTTTGACACCACCTCCTGAAGAAGCATGTTAGGTTGAGACTTTTCAGGACCACCTTCCCTCACATATCTGAAGATGCATTTTTCTGGATTTTCATGCTGTCAGATTGACCGCTTTATGTCTTTAATTCCAATGATTGCTAGAGACCCAGTTTACCCTGATAGGGTGACTTGTATCGTTATTTATCCCCAAAAACCCAATACAGTTTGGGAACAGGAGAGGAGTTTGGATCCTTATTTTGCTCTGGTTCCTACAGTCCAGGACTACCTGACAACTTTTACATAGGACTAAACAATTTGCATGATTGAAGTCTACATGGCTGCTGTTTCTCATTTCCACTTAGGAGGTCTGTAAAACATTTTTGTGGAGAGCATTTTTTAAGACAGTTAGGTAACTTGCTTCTGCGGTGGGATTTGAACTTCTTTACTTCCCTTTGAACTGGATTCTAAATCAGAGCTGAAGTTCCTTTCATGGAGAAAAATGTTTTTGTTGCAGTTACGTAATCCAAATGCTTTTTTGAACTTTAGGCCTTGTGTTGATCATCCATTCTTGGCTTTTTGTAAAAGCAGGGTGTTGTTATATATTAATCTTTAATTTGTTTATTCTTAAGGTGACATTTGAACCTAATATTAATCAGGCTGTCAGTCTGTCTTTTTTCCTTCCCAAACTACATAGAGGTGAATATCTGCACCATTGTTTAGATGTTCCTACAGATCTGTGTTTTTACTAAGAAGTCGAGGAAAGACTCAGCTGTTCATCTCCATTGCAGTTAACAAATTGGGATGCTGTTTACTAAGGTAACGTTATTCAGGTGGTTGTCAGACTGCATTAAATTTATTTATGACAAACCAGAAGAACCTACAGCACACTTGAACAGAGCAGTCACTACTTCCCTTATCTCCTTCAATAATGCTTCTGTATGCCAAGTTTTTGCAGCAGCCACTATGGCATTGCTGGGCACCTTTGCAAAGCATTACTAGCCGGATGTTATCTCCAGGTCTCTTGTGGTCTTGTCGTAGCAATAGTGGAGGCTTATCTTACCAGAACTAAAAGTTATGTAGTTGCCATAACAATAGATCTACATGGTCATGGTTCGTCCTGTTGTACATTTCACACTCACCATCCCCCAGTGTAGCTTTGGAGGTGTAGATTGTGAGTTGTCTGTTTATGCTCTGTGCAGTCTTCTGTGATCTGCAGGGAATGGTGATGTGTGTGGAACTGCGGCATAGAGAGAAAGCTGAAGCCTGGGAAAGTTCAGGCATGGATAAAACAAGCGACTGTGAACTAAAAACTACACTCCTGGCAACTGCAGATGATGAACTCTGAGCATATAGATTATCATTATGGTAAGTACGTAACTTCCATATAAATGTCACTGCAGTGGTTTGGGTATGCTTACAGGGATATGTCTTGCATGCTAATTGTTTCCTTATAGTAGCTCACAGGTACAAGAGTCAAATAATGCCTCTCAGACAGCACATTTATTTCCTTCATTTCTTGGTCTGCAGTAAGCAGAGCTGGCATACAAAGTCTTACCAGTTGCTTACCAGCTGCTTTCATACTTTTGCAGACAGAGCATGCAGCTGCCTTTTGCATCCATAAGTAGGCTTTGTGAGCTGCAGGTCGCATATTTGGGGTGGCTATAGGTATTAGCTGGACCATGTTAGGGGGATATGAAGTTAAAATAGCAAGTCAAGATGGAGGGCTTGTCTCTCTGTATAACCCGAGGATTGAAGCCGGGTTAGAATTTGTACCCAAGTGTATTTATTGTTCATTAGTTGTGTTCATGACAGAAAATCATAGTACATCTATCGGACAAGAGTGTGGCCAGTGAGGCAAAATAAGTTTAATTTCCGACAGTATGCTTCTCAGGTCTAGGTTTTGTCTCATTTCCCAGCTTTGTTTTGTGGTCCAGAAAGTGAAAACTTAGTTCAAATTGTCTGTGTCTGTGTTTGTATAGAAGCATGTAGGAGAAGTACAAGGAATCAGTGTACTGGGGGGGTACAAGGAATCGGTGTACGGGGGGGGGTACAAGGAATCAGTGTACGGGGGGGTACAATGCTTTTTTGTTTGGGAATATCTCAGATTTATTCTTGGCTGTTTCAAGTGTTGGCGGCTGTTACTAGGGCATTGAGTAAGAATGTTTGGAGTTTATTTATTTTTTGTCAGGTTGAAAGCAGAGCTGAAATGAAGGAAACAGCTTCATTTTTTTCTCTCTTGTTCCTATATGGCTGTGGAGTGAAAACTGCTAAAAGCTAAGAGAGTATCTAGTGCGTCTGAAGATGTCCTGCTTTTAGGCTGTTTTAGGCATGAGTGAAATGTGCTACTTTAGTGATGTTGCAGTCTTCATCTTGTCAGGTAATGACTTTATCATTTTAGTATAATTTTAATTCCTTATTTTGGGCAGAAAGTACTTCCCTTCTAACCTACACATCCTGGATCTATCCCTTTTTGGGAAGGTTCTTTCCAGGGTATCTTTAAGAACATTATTGAAGACTTGTAAAAGAGATGAATACACAGTCCCACATTATCCATAGCTTCTCCTGGAAGACAGTAATAAATCATAAGGAGGAAGCTGTCTCATCACAGATGAAGTCATCTGTAGTAGTGTTTGTTGGAATTACCTCCCCTGTGTCCCTTTTGAAGTTGTTCAGAAGGCTAGCATCTCTGCCATTCTGACTGCCCATATTAAGCCATTTATTTACTTCTGCTCTGGCTTTGAGAGATGCCACCCAGAAGAAGAGGGGGACCTGTGCATTATCTAAAAAGACAATGTTCTTGGTTTTTAGGTCAGCCTGTGTCAAGACCTTTGCCTACTGTTTTTGCACAAGACTCTGTCTAAGGAGGTTTTTCTTTCTTCTCAACGTGATCAGGAAAGTATTTTACTCATTTCTTTTCCTTGTTGCAAAACGTCTAATGTAGAAGGTGACATGGCTTTGTGATTGTTACAGCTGTATGTTGGCAATGGGAATGACAGGATAGTTGAATGGAGGATGTTAGAATCTGTGAGTAGCCGGAAGGAGAAGTTACATTAAGCAAAAGCTTAAGTGAGAAGTGAAGGTTGTTTCAGAAGAATGTGCCATATGAAGGACAGTAAATGTGTTACTATTTCATAAGTGTATGCCAGGCTAATGATCATCAGGGTCTTTATAAGCCTAGCTGTGCAACCCAACCCAGTTGTGTCTCTGTGTGTTATGGGAGATTATTAGGATATATGTTAGAGGAAGTTTCTAAAGGTTCTTTGGGGGGGGGTGTGTGTGTGTGTCAGTTTTGGCATATTTACTGTCTGTTTCTGTGTATCAGAGACATGGGGGCGAGACCCGGGGTGAATTTCTGATTTCCCATCCATTGATCAAAGTTGCACTTAAATGGGGTTAGGGGTGGTCTTTGCTTCACATAGATGAGGAGCCTGTTTCAGAGCATGGGGATCCTCTGAGACACACATATATCTCACCAACATGTCCCGTTTATGTTAACAAGCAAACTTTAATTCATTTGATCTAGTGGCTCTGATGGTGTTTGTGTTTCAGATGTGCAAAAGGGTCATCAGAGTTGGATCCCAGGATGCCTTGTAAGCCAGGCATAGAGTTCCTCTCAGTAACCTGTAGAATACATTGTATAAAAGATAGGATTTTAAGGCACTTTGTATATGTTTATAATGGATTCTCCTGGTAAGAGCCTTTGTAGGCATTCTAACTTTCTCATATGTCTGGTTAGGTGCATGCTGAAGGGGACGTTATATTCTGATTGGTCTGATAAGGGCCAAATAAAGTGATAGTATGACTTCCTTGGACCTGGATGCCATGCCCTTATTTATACATTGGGCAAATAGAATGATTTTCTCACTCACTTGCCATGTGTTAGTCAAAGGCCAGATTACTGTCTACGTATCTTCCCACATCCCCGATTACTGCGTCAACTGTTAGGGGTGTCTTATCAATCGAGTAGTTAGCCTGCATGGCTGTTTTCCCAAAAGGCACTGTAATGCATTTCTTGGCACTAAGTTTTAGTCTGTGACTTTGGCACCAGTCATTTGCCTCTGTGTTGTGGGGGAATCTAAGATAGCTCCCAGTTTGCGGTCATCTGGAACCTTGGTCAGCTAAAGGACCTTGACATTAGATTTTACCTCTGAGAAGTAGATGCTAAATAGGAGTGGCCCCAGCATGGAGCCCTGAGATACCCCACTGATGTCCAGTCTTGTAGTGGAGGTGGTTTCGCCAATCCTGACTTTCTGTGTTCTGTCTGTGAGCAAGCTGGCTATCCAGTGAGGTATGTAGGGGTTTATGCCCAGTTCTGTGAGTGGGGTATTGTACTGAATGCTTTAGTCAGGACAGGTAGGCAGTATGCACTGTTCTCTTCATCCATCACCTTGGTAACCTTCTCAACGAAGTCCACCAAGTTTAGTAGGAATGACCTTCCCTTGACAAAGTCAAACTGGGTTAGGTCTAGTGTCTGAAAGTTGCCTGTGTCTTTGTTGATCATTTCCACGATAATTCATTTCATGGCTTTGCATATTAAACTAGTTAGACTAATGGGTCTGCAGTTTCCAGCATGAGTTGGTGGTTCACCCTTGTGAAGTGGGATATCTGTTGCAGTCCTCTGTTCTCATGGCACAAAACCTATTTAGAGGCTGTAGTTGAAAAGTGACTCATGGTCCTGATCGGTCATGTTTTAAGCTATTTAGGAGGCATTCCGGGATAGTGTTGGGGCCCATTAAGGCTGTGTTTTTGGCCTCAGCCAGTGCCACCAAGACCTGCTCTCTGCTAATAATTGGAGGGGTGTTATGCTAGTAGGTATTTCATGGTTGGGGGGGGGGGGGCGTGAAGTTTGAGCTGAATTTATCAGCCAGCAGATTTGCTGTGTCACTGTACTCGCTGAAGGTGGCACTATTGACCACCAGTTTGGAACACTGCTCTGTGCTGCTTTTGAGGTGATGGTTATAGCTATAGAAGGCTTTGTGGTTGTCTTTAGCATGTGTGGATATGGTGACCTCTTAATTGGCCTTGTACTTAATTAGTCTTCTTAGTTTCCTGTTTAGTTTGAGAACTGTTATCATTATGGGTGTCGCTCTTCCTGATTTTAGTATTTTGTTGTATACCCTGTTAAGGTTAGGATTCCACCGTTGTAGTTTGTTTTTGGCTTCCTTCTAGTAGGTACAACAGTTTCTATATATCCATTGACATGGTTGTACTGGGTCTTTGAACAATTCCGCATAGGTTGCTGTGAAGTCTGGGTTAGGAGGGACAGTGAATTTTGACTAACTATCGCTTAATAGGATGTAGTTTTCTTTGGAATAGTTCCTAACTGTTACATGGTTTGCTGGGGTTACCAAGAGACAGCTTTGTGTTCCAACCTCACCAGTGAGGATGTGACACTGGGGGGGGGGTCATCACTCTCTCATACTGGGGAGTACCAAGTAGGTAGGAGAAAAAGTAGTTTTAAGATTAAGTGATATGGTTGGATGTGAGGGAATGATATTTGGCTGATTAAGAGGTAGACCTTTAGCTGAGTCAGAAATTTTGGGTAAGATGAGGTGTGTTATTTTTGGGATAATTTATCTGAGGTTGTAAGAGGAGGGTTGTCTGATTAGTTTAGCTTCTAAGTTAGAGACAGTCTGGTTAACTAGGAATTTGAATAGCTGGGATTGTAGCAAGTCAAGTCTTTGTTGAGCATGGAACCATTTTCATTTCAGTGTGTTGGCATTCATTTTTTAGGAGACTTGGTAATTAATGTACAGATGTCATTGCTTGAATGTATTTAGACTTTGTTTTTGATGCTGGGGCTGTTGGGGGTAGAAGCCACAATTTACATTTTTTCCACCACGTCTGAACCAGTCTGTCAAAGCAGATAAACGTTACGTGGGTTGAGGTGCCCATTTTTGGGTGGCCCTGATCCAAGGTACATGCAACATCTTAAGAGAAGCAGTTCATCATCAACATCAAGGAGTCTGTGCCATAGGACTAGATTAACCCCCCCCCCCCCTTGGTGCTGTTAGGCATCCAGTTAGTAGTGAGGTTTTGGAACAAGTACTGATGTATGTGCTTCTATCCCAGTTCTGCAATTGGTTAAAGTTTGGAAGTGGGCCCACCTCCTGGACATTTCCATAGTACATGTCCACATTTCACAGTATATGCTTTGTTCTGAATCTATAGCTTCATTGCAGAATCCTCATATGGCCTTCAGGCATGGGGCATCCTCACAGAGCAACATGGTTATTCCCAAGTTCTTTATATTTCTTTGTGGCAGAGACAGTGTACGTTGAATCCACTCTCTGTATTAGATTTACTCTTATCACATTGCTTTTAATCCCTTATCTGTTCTCTGTGTTCTAACCAGAAAGGCTTTAGTCCTGGAGGATCTGGTTTCAGGATTTCTTCTGACTGTCCAGAGTTGACCTAGGTTCAGGGAGTAGATACCCCTTCCCCTGCGGCAGGATGATCCCACTATCTCAGAGCTCAGCTTCTCCAGTAGACTGCATGATTTCATCTAACCATAAGATGATTTTTCATTTAGGCAGAAAAATATCCCTTTCCTCTTCATTTGGTGAAATTTCAGGTCTGTATGCCTTACCCAGCAGTTGTATGACTTTGGTCTTATTTATTTCATGATCTCATACCTGTTTTTTTTTTTGTTTGTTTTTTTCTGTTCACCACAAAATTGTGATGTTATGTGATCCTATCTCGCCTACATTCTGACTGATGGGTTCGGAGCCGATCCCTCGGCTCCGACTCGGCACGCTTATGCCAAAGAGCGAAGTCTCTTATTGGCTGAGCTTACTATATCCCAGGATGCACCACTACCAGTCCCCCAGATCTCGTTTGCCGCTTCCCTGCGAAGACGTGGTCTCGAGCTGGCTGGGCTGAGTAGTTATTTTAACTAACTTTTTCTGTCAGTTTTTTGCTGTTTTTTGTCTCAAAAGCTGTTTTAACGGCTAACGCTCTCATTGTGTGTGTTTGGATTGTTGAAGACTTGTTGTGTGATTGGGTTGAGTTTGATTTCGGCCCCCCTTCATCTAGGGCCTTCCCGGTCAGTCAACCCTTCTAAAACCTTACAGGGTTTTCAAAGTTCCCTGTCATTTGCGCTTAAGCGATAACTGTAAGCCTATATTTAGGTTTGTCATTAGTAAGTCAGTAATTGTATTTTTTCCTGTCAAAGTTACTGAAATTGTCTACCATAATGTCTCAGACTCCTAGGCCTTCGGGCTTTAAAAAATGTACAAAATGTAGTTTCAAAATGTCTATCACAGACGATCACTCGCTCTGTGTGTATTGTTTGGGTGCAAAACACTTACAGGAGTCATGCAGCGTATGTCACGCTTTTTCCTCAAGGGTCCTCCAGGAGAGGAAAAATAAATTGATTCTTAAGGGGTTAATTAAACCTTCCTTTGAAGAAGCCTTGGCATCCTCTCCTTCTCCGGCTAAAAAGAAAAGGGCGTCGGTTCCGACCAGTCCGCCGGATCCGACCGCCAAGAGACATAGGCAGGCCTCTCCTTCGGCTCCAAGGACTTCGGAGCCGAGGTCGGAACGGTCTGCCTCGATGCCACCAATGTCGACTCCTCTGGCTTCGGAGCCGATGGCTGGGGCATCGAGGCGGGTCACCTTCGTCGGCTCCACTGGTCTCGGAGCCGACAAGGGTAGCCCGCTCAGACACTTCCTCCTCGGCGCCGAAGTCCACCTCGGCACCGATCGAATCTGGTGTGTGTATTCCTTCGCCGATAGTCATCGAGTCACCTCGAGCCGGTCCCCTAGTCCCTTGGGGCCGTTGGAGGCCGTCTCGAACCCGTTCTGTTTC
The DNA here is from genome assembly GCF_019279795.1 of Protopterus annectens. Taxonomy (NCBI): domain Eukaryota; kingdom Metazoa; phylum Chordata; order Ceratodontiformes; family Protopteridae; genus Protopterus; species Protopterus annectens. The sequence goes on along the minus strand of NC_056746.1, from coordinate 521,610,559 downwards.
CTCTCGGTCTTCGAGGATGTCAGATTCTGATATAGACAGGGTGCTCCAAAGACTGTTCCAGTCCCCAGTCTTCCAAAAATTTGTTTCGGTTCCGACCCAGTTGGCTTCGAGCCGATGACCTTGGCCCCACCCATTGCCATTCCTCCTCCGACTGCTTCGGCTCCGCCGGAGCAGGTGCTGTTGGAGCCGGTGGAGATCTTAGGGTCGGCTCCGACCCTTACTCCAACCCGGCCTCGGGTCCGAGTTTGGTACGCGGACTTCTTCGGCTGGACCCGGGGTGATGTTTGGGACCTATGCTGTTCCGAGCCTCCCCTCGGTGCTTGGCTGCAGGACTTCCGTCGGCTATCATGGCTCGGGACCGGACATTCCCAGGATTCTGGGGTCCGGCTTTCAGAGCCATGAGGAGTGCCTTGGCCAAGTCTTCGCCATCTCTCCTGCTTTACCGGCACCTTCCCTGGGCGTGGAGACTGGGTCTTTGGCAGTTCCCTGTCCGTAGTCAGCGGAGCCCGGGGCCTGAGGTTACCCCAGTGGGGTTCCCCTCCTCCTGAGGGTTCTTGAGTTGTCTTCGGAGGAACCCCCAAGGAAGAGATCGTGCAAGAGGAAGCACGTGGACTCCCCGAGTCTATTACATCAGACACTGATCTTGATGATGCAGAGGGTCCCGAAGTCGCCCTCGCAGGATGTCTCATTTGCAGACATCTAAGATATCCTCAAACAACGAGGTGGCTGGATATCCAAACCCCCTCTGCTGATGAGTCAGTGCTCCTCAAGGCCTTTGGGGCTCAGCCCTCCGCCTCCTGGGTGTCTCCGCCTTGACGAGCTTCTGGATTTAGTTTGTCAAGGGCGTGGGAACATCCAGATACCGTGGAACCAGTCCCTTCTCGTCCAAATAAATTTTTGTCTGCTCCCCGAGAAGGAGTTCCTCACTAAAGGCGTGGCTGTAGATGCCATGGTGGTGGCATCTGCTACACAACAGGACGTGGCAGAGGCTTCAACGTCCATCCATCCTCCTAATAAGGAGTCTAGGAGTATGGACAGGTGCAAGCGCACCCTGACTTCAGCGGCCTTTACTTTAAGGTCTCTGAATTATTTGGCACATTTTACCAGGCTTCAGAGGGATCTGGTCAAGGAGTTGTCAGATTCCTCTCGGGTAACCTACCTGAGCAACTAGCCCAGTCGGTTAGCTCTCAGTTGGCTATCCCACGCCAATTTCTAACTCGTCCATGAGGCTCATTTCCTATGCGGCGAAGGCGGGTGGTAGAGCGGCAGGCACAGGCGTGGCTCACGGAGACAAGCCTGGCTCCGCTTGTGTCAGTTCATGGAGGCCTTCAAGTCTTCCTTCACGACGCTCCCTTTGATGGGTCCTCCTTGTTTGGACCCAAGGTTAAAGACACCCTTACCGCTGTGAGCAAGAGGGAAAAACTTTATCTGCCGTAGGTGCCCGTTATTCCACTCCCTTCGGCCTTACCCCAAGGCTAAAGGAGGGGGAAAATGTGGTTCCAAATCTGTAAGTTTTTCTCCCAACAGCAGGAAGATTCCCTTCCAGAGGCAGAGGACGGGAAATTTTTCAGGGAGACGCCGTCCCAGAGGCGCAGAGGGCCCCGCAATTCTGGAGACCGCGAGTCCTTTCGTGGCTCTTCAGCCTCCCACACGTCATGAGGGATTGCCCGGCTGTGCTGCTCGAGCCAGTCGGGTGTCGTTTGCCAAGCACCTAAAAGCCTGGGAGTCAATCACTCAGGACAGATGGGTGCTTCGGATCATTGCCGGAGGTTACACCATCCCATTCACATACTCGCCCCACCGTCCAAAAGAATCCCGGACCCACCACCCAGTCAAAGGGAAATGGCAGCCGCAGAAGCTTTAAAGCTGCTAGAAAAGGAGTCATCCAACCGGTCCCCACAGACCAGATCGGATCAGGAAATTACTCCAGGTTCTTTTTAGTGCCAAAAGACAGGGACCTGAGACCAATATTGGATCTCAGCAGACTGAACCAATCCGTCACGAAATCCAAATTCAATGATCACGTTACAATCCATTCTCCCATTGTTGGAGAAGGATGTTTGGATGTGCTCCATAGACCTCAAGGACGCCTATTATCACATACCGATACATCAGGCGTCCAGGAGGTATCTGCGCTTCAGCCTGGGAGTCAGTCATTACCAATTTTGTGCTCTGCCCTTTGGTCTCACCACAGCCCCAGGGTGTTCACCAAGTGTTTGGCAGTAGTGACGGCTCACCTGAGAAGTCTTGGATTCCAAGTGTTTCCCTATCTGGACGACTGGCTCCTGACTGCCACCACCAGGCATCTACTAATGGACAACCTCAAAGCCACCATCTCCTGGGTATTACCCTGGGGATTACATTCAATTGGTCAAAGTCTGTCTTGCTGCCCTCTCAGCATAAAGTTCATAGGAGCAGAGATAGACTCAAGATTGATGCGTCTTTCTTCCTGCCGAAAGGATCCAAACTTTACAGGGCCAAGTTCAAGCTCTGATCTCGAGATCCAAAGCCCCAGCCAGGATGGTTCTACAAGTTTTAGGCTCAATGTCTGCCACGGTTCTTTAGTTCCTCTGGCAAGATTGCACATGAGGATTCTTCAGTGGCTATTGTCAACTCAATGGTCCTTTCAGGATCTTCCCTCAATCATCACATCATGATTACGGAAATATGCAAAGGGACCTTCGCTGGTGGCTTCAGACATCCAATTTGGATCAAGGAAACCCTTTGTTCTTCCCTCTCCAGTGGTTACCCTGACGACAGATGCCTCCCAGATAGGGTGGGGGCATTGTCTGGGCAGGCTAGTTCAGGGCTCCTGGCTTCCAGGCAAGCTCTTCTCCACATCAACGTGTTGGAGATGAGGGCTGTACTTCTATCCCTACAGGCCTTACACAAGTTTCTTCCTCAGGGCATCATCGCCATCCACACAGACAACATGTCGGTGGTCTGGTATCTGAACAAACAAGGAGGGACCAGATCGCACCCCTTTGCAGAGAGGCCATGAGAGTGTGGGAATGGGCTGTAGCTACCAACCGCTTCTTGGTAGCGACCCACATCCCGGAAGGTCAAATATATTGGCAGACAAATTGAGCAGGACAATTCTCTCTCCTCACGAGTGGTCTCTAAACCACACAGTAGCAGCTCAGGTTTTCAGGAGATGGGGACGCCGTGCTGCACCTATTTGCAACTCCACTAAACACCAAGTGCCAAAGGTTCTTCTCCTTGATCCCACATCAGGGAGTACCAGCTATGGATGCTCTAGCACAACCTTGGCCAACAGGGCTACTTTATGCCTTTCCTCCAATTCCTCTTCTCCCCAAAGTTATTCAAAAAGCTTCTCAATTGGGGTCCTCAATGATACTGATTGCCCCATACTGGCCTCGTCAGGTATGGTTTCCTTACCTGAAGAAGCATGTGGACGATCCGTGGACTTTAGACCTAATTCCGGACTTGCTAATCCATCAGTCGGGACATCGGCATCAGTCCCTTCAATCCTTGAAATTGACAGCTTGGCTCCTCCACTTCCGACTTTAGTTAGAAGGCACTCACTAGACCCGGAAGTTGTTCACATTTTATCTTCGGCCCACAAACCCACCACTAACAAATTGTACCTCAGTAAGTGGAAGAGGTTTGCTATCTGGGCCCAACTCAAGGGCTTAGACCCTATCACTGCTCCTGTCCCAGAGGTTTTGAAATTCTTAACATCCCTGTTTAATCAAGGATCTTCTGTCTCAACTATTAAAGTCCAACTAGCGGCTATCTCTAAATTCCACGAATCCATGGATCCTCCTTTGATGAGCAGCAGACTATGCAAAACTTTCATTAAAGGTGCGAGCCTACTAAGACCCCCAATTTTTCATCCTGCACCTCCGTGGGATCTTGATTTGGTGCTTCGCGCATTAACATCTTCCCCTTTCGAACCGGCTGCTACATGTGAGTTAAAATATCTGTCTTGGAAAACTGCCTTCTTAGTTGCAATTACTTCTGCAAGAAGAGTTTCAGAGCTTCAAGGCCTGTCTATTAAGCCACCGTACTTGATTTTCCACAAGGATAGAGTATCACTTAGGCCTAATCCATCCTTTGTCCCAAAGGTCTGTTCTAGTTTCTGTCTCCAACAATCTCTAGAGCTACCAGTTTTCTTCCCAAAATTCTCCAATGAAGCAGAATACACTCTCCATAAATTGGATGTTCACAGGCAATTACGCTTCTATTTAGACAGGACTCAGCAACTTCGTAAGTCAGACCAGTTGTTTGTGTCCTTCTCAGATAATAAATTGGGCCAAACCATCACAAAAGCTACTATCTCCAAATGGATCAGAGATTGCATAATTCAGGCTTATTCTTCTTCGAATAAGCAACTTACAACATCTATCAAAGCTCATTCTACCAGAGCTATGGCTACTTCTATAGCTTTTCATTCCTAGCTCGCTATATCGGAAATTTGTGCTGCGGCTACTTGGTCCAATCCGCACACTTTCATTTCCCACTACAAATTGGATGTGGCATCTAAAGGACGAGCTTCATTTGGTTCCACGGTACTCAGGAGTGTTTTCCAGTGAGCCACCCAGGATTCAGGTGCTAGGGACGCTGTCCCATCAGTCAGAATGTAGGCGAGATAGGATCACATAACATCTTTTAGTTATGTACTCACCATAACTTCAGATGTTTGGGATCCATCTCGCCTACATTCCTAATACCCACCCTCCTTCCCCCTGCCTTGGAGATCAGAAGAGATTGAACGGTTTTGAGTTCTACTGTTTTATCTTGTTTCATCTGACGATGTTATATAAGCAGGGCGTGCATGTGTGCATGTATGCGGACAAACTAGATCTGGGGGACTGGTAGTGGTGCATCCTGGGATATAGTAAGCTCAGCCAATAAGAGACTTCGCTCTTTGGCATAAGCGTGGGAAGTGGGAGCGGAGGATCGGCACCGAACCCATCAGTCAGAATGTAGGCGAGATGGATCCCAAACATCTGAAGTTATGGTGAGTACATAACTAAAAGTTTTCTTTTGTCTTTGACAACTAATTTCTACAGCCTTTTAGTTGCATGTTTGCTTTATGCCAATATGAGAAGAATGAGATATTAAGTTTAAAGAATATTTTTAGTGTTTATTTGATGAAGTTGTTTTTTTTGAATAAACTTACCTAAAATGTTAAATTCAGAAACATATTTCATAACTGGAAAGGTACACAGTCTAATTTTTTGCAGCTATTCTAGGAAATGCAAAAGCTGTCTGGCAGCTTACAGGAAGATTAAGGCAATGAGTTTCAAATAAGCGTTTTCTTGTAGTCCTGGTTTTGATCTTATTGGCCTCCATGTGCCTAGTCTATGACCCTGATGATTTCATTTAACTTGACAGTGCTCCTGGCTTTGCCCCCGTAAAAAGCATTTCTGCATAGTGGTCTGGCGTAGCCAGCCATTAAATACCTGTACTTTCACTTACTACTCATTAGTATCTTCTAATGTTTTATTTTTTGTTGCCTGAATTCAGCCTGAAATTAGTTGATAATGATCAGCAACATGCCCTCTTAAAAAAAAAAAAAAAAAAGAAGCAGAATAAATATATAAATAAAGCCATAAATTCACATCCATATACAGTTAGTCTGGTCATCAGTCTGTAAATATATAGATAAATTTCATTAACTTTTTCTTTTAGTACTTTAATATATGCACTTCATCTGTTTTTGTCAATGCGCAACTTTTACTTTATTAAAATGCAAGGCTATATTGTATTTTTCATTCTCTTTCATGTCTTTGTACTTAATACAAGCGTAATGGTAGTGTAAACTGCTTTTATTATCCCGTGTAAGCTGAGTTGGGTCTCAATGTCAGTTTTGATCAGTGCCTACCCAAGTAAACAAACACACATACGCATACAAAAATAAAGTAAAAGTAAAATGTTTTTGACTGTAAATGATACAGTTTGTGCCTTTGTGCAGTCTAATATTTGTTTGAAATGTTTTAAAACATTTAGTAAATGGTAATTTTCATGGAGAAAAGGCATGGGCAGGCAGAACATTGTATGTATGCAAGATGCCACCTGCATTTGAAGTTATTTGACTAGGCTAATGAAATTGATGGTGATCCCTTCTTTTCTAGATATAAAACTTTGATGACAGTGACATGATGATTCTAAGGGCAGTTTTTATGTGGCATTGCTAGTAAATTAATGCATTTTATTTCTTTCCAGATACAGGTGAAACGGGAGTTGTCTTCTCCTGTCAGCCTTGGGATGATGGATCGCTCCAGGATGGCTTTGTGTGTTTTTGTCATTTTTTGCCTCTCGTTCAACCCCCTGGGACTGCTGATGGGTGGTGGTGTGTCCAGCAGAGCTGCAGAAACTGCAGATTACCACAGCTCTGGCAGAAACATTTTAGGAGTGGACACCTCTGGTAGGATATGTTTGAAAGACCACCATTCATAACATGCTAAAGTTATTTGGAAATTTGTAGAGAGAGTCTTCAGTAAGTAGATCTTCTGTGCAGCAGGTGGTCTTCCAATGAATAGTAACGTAAGGGTGCTTTTGCATGAAAGGTAGAATACAACTGGTTTATAGTGAGCTTCCAAATTTCCATTCGTACAACAGATTGGGTATGACAGAGGTCAAATCGTTCAGCTAATTTAATTAAAAAAAAAAAAAAAAAAAACGCACATCTTTTTAGCTGCTTCAGAAATGTAACCCCTACGATGAAGTCCCCACTTAGGAGTCGTTATTATACTTCATTCTTCTGGTGATATCACAGATGTGGTAAAACATTGAGAGGGCAGTCGTTGAATATGAGGTGATTTGATGTACAGTTTATCCTGTGGCATCTTTTGGCTGCCAGCAGTGTGTCTCAGGACAGATGATGCCCATGTCATAGTGTTGCATTTTGTTGCTGCAGAAGTTACAGAACAGCGTTTACTGGCTGGTACATCATCAGGTATGGGAAAGATCATTTGCTGGAATTGTGTTTGTGTGTGTGTTTGTGTGTGCTTGTGTGTGTGTGCTTGTGTGTGTGTAAGACTAACACTGACTAACTCCAGCACAGCAAAAGCCATGACACAAACTATCTATAATAAAAGATGTCATGATTGAGTTTGCAGCAAGGTTTTGTGCAGTTTTACATTTCACACTGCTGCCGCAAACCGTATTCGAGTTATGGAAGTATCGTATGTTCCAGGGTTAAAATCACTCCATTTTTATCCTTCACTGGCTTACTGTTACAATAAAACAATGGAGACTTCTCCTCAGCATTGCACATCATTTGGAACTCTGATGTGTTCTGCTGGATCTTTTCGTATAGTCCTACCCAGAGGCCGCTTTGCAGACTTAACACATTTTTCGTCATGCTTGTAGAGTGGTATAGGCAAAGAAAGTTTCAGCATTGTGTGAATTCAGCCTAACCATAATGAAATATGGCATCTAAAACCTGTTTTGAAACATTGTGAAACATGCACACATTTTAAACACATCTTTCATTGATAACGGATGTGATAGAATGGTTTAGTCATGCTGTAGATGTTAATCTGATGGATAATGGCAGTAGCTACAGAGGTGAGTTTATCTTGATGTAAATCGGAGCCTTACTTTAAGGATCAGTAATTTTATTTCCTTGATTGTCTGTAGTCAGCAGGACATGGAACTGTCATGAAAGTAAAATGATGAGGTGGTGAGTATGCATCCTGCCATTAAGACTGTTATGTAACTTTTCAGCTGGAAAAAAATAGGTTAATTCTCTGACCGATAAAAACAGTGTTGTAATACTGAGCTAGAGATAAGATCATAATTAGTGCAACAACCTTTAACTGTTTTATTGCATCTGGGGTAATATATGCAAACAGCAGTTTAGGGTCTGCCTTAACTTAGCAAGTGTCACTCTGGTTTTAAACCATTTTGGGTATATGAACCTCTGCATAGATCTAATTTGCATGTTAGGCATAGATGTGGGCAGTGCTGAAACTGTGTGTGTGTGAAGTGGCACTTAGTTTGGACACTCTACTTCACCTGCAGTGAGGCACAGCTGCAGTAACAAAGCAAATTAGAAGCTGCATTATGGCAGGGAAACCTAGATTCATGTACTGCAGCTTCCACCAGTCAGTGAAGGATAAAATAAAATAAGTAAATAAAATTGTAGATGGGGACTCCATCCATATTTCTAAATTTTCAAAGTGTTGTTAATGTTACCTCTGTTGAGTAGCTTCTTAAGTTCGATGATCACTGCTGCAGTAGCCTTAGTTTATATGGGTTATATCCTGCCAAGGATATAAGAGACATCCAGCTTCCAAACCTTCAGGGCACCTTCCATGTGCCCAAACTGTCAGTTGGCTTGAAATGAGCTGACTAAGGGACACGCTTTGGTGTCAAGCCTTTCAGAGCTTTACTGCCACTGAAGAGTCCGCTTGTCTTATGCTTTTCAGGTTTGATGGTAAGTTTGGTTGTGTTCCTTTGCCAAGAAGACAAGTTCCCCTTGGGGGGTGAATTTTGTTTGTGTTTTTTATCACTTTCCTCTTCAGGAAAATTATTTTGATGCTAGGAATTTTGTGTTTTAGTGGACTTTTTAAACAGTATTGCTCTTTTTTCCTTTTAATTTAAAAGTTGTGTAGAGTAACTGAAAACTATTTTTTTCTGTGGAGAAATTGTGTTTATTTTACTTTTTTGAGGGGCTAGCTAAGTGTTTTAAAGTGCATTTTTCTGTGTTTTGCTATAAAAAAAGTGACTTTTAAAGACCTGCAGTTTTCACCAGTATTTGCAGCTTGGCTCCCCCAGGAAAGAGGCAATATTTTTGGCTTTACCGCGGAACAAACTACAGGTCCCACAGTGGGTCCTTCTTCCAGCCACAAAAAAGAAAAAGTTAAGCAAATAGCCTTTGCCATCATAGCAGGCTAGCAAGTTGCCTCAGCTGCAGGTGGGTGATTCTGCTGTGGGCATTTTTCTACCTCAGACCACTCATCTTTTACCCCGGATCCCTCTGGTTTAGCACCTACAGTCACTATGCACCAGCAGGGGTTAGCCACGTCCTCTGCAGATGTTTGGGTTTCCTCAGTGGGCAAGGGAGAGACAGTCCTGTCAGTCCTGGGAGAGGGAACAGGGAAGGCTTACCTGTTGTGTCAGAATGCAGAGCCCATACTGGGGAAGTTGGTACTGCCAGTGGTAACATGGTTGGCCCCATTTTATCATTGTCAAAAAGAAACAGAAAACTAAACATGCATTTACTCTTCATATTTCCTTAGACAGGAATAGTTTACTGGGTTTGGCTTGGGCTGTTGATCCTTCTTGTAAAGCAGTTCCTGTAAAAGAATGAGGGACACCTCTTTTCCTGAAGAGATTCAAGATTCTGAATTTGAACAGGAAGATGAGGGGACGGATGCAGGGTTTTCTCATCAGATTTCCAGTTCAGATTTGGAGGCGAGCCCAGTTTGTGATTTGCCCTATGGGGGTTTGTGTTTATGTGAGACGATTGCTACAGTGTGCCAGCGCTTTCAGTGGAAGAGCATTGAGGTTTCTCAGTCCCTCAGAAAAATATGTATTATTACAGAAGGAATTTCCAGAGCCTGCACCCATTCTTCCTCTTCTGCTTGCCTTAGAGGATGTGTGTGTCTGTGTGTGTCTGTGTGTGTCTGTGTGTGTCTGTGCGTCTCTGTGTGCGTCTCTGTGTGCGTCTCTGTGTGTGTGTGTGTGTGTGTCTGTCTGTGTGTGTGTGCAGTTTTCCTGATAGTCAGCTGCCCGTAAACAAAGCAGGTAGGATGTTTATAGTTGCTCATTCTTTTAAGCTTTTATACACTATTCCCAAACCAAAAACTGTCGGCTGTAGCGTTAGTTGATCCCACTACTGTTAAAAACACAGTTAATTCCAATCCCGCTCTGTCTGACTAGGATGGGAGAATTATCGATAAATGTGGGAAAAAGTATATACTTCTACAATTGTGATTTTCAGAATTTTAAATTGTCAGGCTCTCGTGTTAAAGTTTGCTCTGTCTAATTGAAAGTATGAGGAATGTTTTATCTGCAGCTTTTTCTTGTAAGGAACAATCTGCTTTAATTTAGTTTCTTCTGCTGCACTGGTCACTACTCATTGTTTACAGTGTGTATATAACTCTGTTGATACTTCTTCCAGGGCTATGGCCACTGGTACTTTTTTGAAGAGGTTTGCATGGCTGCATTTTTAGAACCTCCAAAATGATGTTGAAAATTCCTCTTTGGGTAGAGATTTAGTTCTTGGTCCCTCTGCAGCAGAGGTGATCAAAAAGTGTGATGAAGTTAAGGGATTCTCCAACTCCTCATCCAGGTTTTGCAAAAAGCAGAATAAACAGTCTCAGCAAAATACAGGTAAACAGACATTTAAGAAGAAATGGCGGGGAGGGGGGGGTCCAAAAAGAAACCTCTAACCTCCCAAAACCAAGGACAGTTCAACAAGTCTGAATGACTGTTAGTCCTTATGACTCCCACCCACCCTGACCCCTTTTTTCTTCCAGAAAGTTCGAATCTCCATTTTTCTCTTTGGCAATGAATAGTTTCAGACACATGGGTTCTGAAGATCATTTATCAAGGTTACAGGTAGCAGGAGGAGGAAATTTCTTGTTTCCAGGGGAGTCATTCATCAACGTCCAGTTCTGACTCTCTGTTCCAGTTCTTCATCACATTGTGTCCCAAAGAGTTATAGAGCCGTTTCCTCCTTCCTAGCTGAGGAAGGGTTTTTATTCAAGGATGTTCTTATTGCTGAAGCAAGGAAATCCTTTCTGGATCTATCTTTTCTACACAGTTTATGATAGTGCCCAAATTCAAAATGATGTCACTTCACAACCTGTTTACCTCTTCCTCATTCAAGTTTCCTGGTAACACTAGACTTAAAAGATGCTTATCATCACATCCTTGTCCATCCTGACTTCAGATGTTTTTAGTTTGATCTAGAACACAAAACCTTTATCAGTTCTCTGCCTTACTCGTTAAACTATCCATTGCACCCAGAGTGTTCACATTTTTCCATATTTAGATGAGTTACTTATATTTACAGAGTATTTTTCAAAGTTTCAAGAATCTCTCTCTGGGGTGTGAAATCTCTTACACAAACTGGTATTTCAAAAGAAAATTCAAAAATCTTTCTTGACTCCTTCACACAGGATTGTATTTCTGGGATGTCAACTAGACACCTCCATTCAAAGAGCTTTTCTTCCACAGGAAAAAAATAAATCTTTATCTAGAGCTGTTTCTAAGGTTTTCTACCCAAACTTTGGTTACTGCGAGGGAATACTTTAGAATTTTGGGTCTTGTGGCTTCTATGAGTCTCATGATACCCTTGGAAGACTCCACATGAGAAAGATACAGAGGTATCTGAAGTCTATTTCGTCCCAACATGAACACACTTTGTCTTTTCAAATCCCAGTACTTGGGTTTGTCAGAAGATACATAATTTGGTGGAGACAACAGATATCCTTAAGAGCAGATCACTCCTTCTTCCTCCGTGTTCCAAAGCAGTCAGTCACCACAGACTCTTTGGTCTTTGCTTGGAGAGCAGTTTCAGGAGGGATAAAAGTGCGGGGTTTGTAGGACACCAATGGCAGATGCAAGCATAATAATATCAAAGCAGTACTACTCATGATCAAGGCACGCAACTCACTGAATCATCTTTGGTCCCCAGGACCTCTTCAAGTTGTTAAAGATAGTACCGCAGTCATGGTACATCCACAAACAGGAGGGAACCAGATTATATACCCCCTTTGCAGACTAACTGTGTTAGCTTGGAGTAAAGCTTCACAGCACAATCTCACTGTACAAGCATTCTGCATTTGGTCAGAGTAAAACTGTGTGGCAGATAAGCTGAGCTGGTCCAGGGCAGATTCTCAAGAATGGAAAGTAGATCAGGGAGTCTTCCAGGACTTGATTCATCTGTGGGGAATTCCTCAAGTAGACCTCTTTTCCTCCTCTCTGAACAATCAACTGGCAAGATTTTGTTCCAGGACTCCATGTAAAAAGGCCTGGAAGACAGATGCCTTTTCTTTTCATTGGACAGAAATCCTCTTGTGTGCTTTTCCTCCCTTTCCACTAATATTCAGGATACTTCTGAATATTCAGAAGGAATTCCCTAACATCATTTTGGTGACTCCTTTCTGGTCCAGGCAACTGTGGTTCTCCCTTATTTTGGAAATGGCTAGGGGGCAAGTACTCCATGCTTCCTCAGACTGGATCTACTTACACAGGAGCAAGGATGTTTGATACACCCTGATATCAGTTCACTTCAGTTGATTGCCTAGATGATATAACCTTAATTTTTTTTTAGGCACTTGTTTACTGAGGACGTACAGTAGGTAGTAATGGAGACAAGAAAGACTTCTACTAGAAAATCATGTATTAACAAATAGACAAGGTTTTCTAGCTAGTGCCAGCAACACAAGCAGCACCCATTCAGGGCTAGTTGTTCTCTGATTTTGCAATATTCGTGTAAGTTATTATCCTGTGTCCTTTATTACTCTTCTGTCAAGGTTCATTTATCAGCCATTTCAGCATGTCTGCCCATTGATCCTCCTCTTTCAATGTAGTCTCATGTCAAAATGTTTTTGAAAAGGGTTTTGCATAAGTGGCCTCTAAGAAAACCAGCAGCCCCTCTTTGGGATCTTAATTTTGTGTGAGAAGCTAACCCTTGCAACATTTAAACCATCTGACCTGGTTGAGTTGAGGTTCTTAACATAGAAAACAGTTTTACAGATTGCTCTGCTCTTTGCAAGAAGAGTATTTGAGCGGCAGACTTTTATGGTGAGTCAACCCTATGTCATTTCCACACGGACATGATTGAGAACAAATCCTTCTTTTAAGTTCACTTTAAACCAAATTATCCATCTCCCTATTTTCTTTTCTGAACCTAAAAATGAGGGAAAAGTCAGAGAAATGGCGGTCTCAGGGTTAGAATATACAAGTCTGTTTTTGCGGCAAAGTCTGCATGTTTCAGGACTCTCAGCATTTCAGATGGTTGCCAACCCCGGTAGCTTCAGTAACAATATCAGTGAACTTCTCTCTCATGGTTTTCTTATGCTTAGTATCTGCTTTTTTTTCCTCAAGGTTGTAATTATTTGACATTTTTGTTTAAGGGCTGTGTTTGAACATCAATTTCCATTTTATTTCCCTTCCATCATGTTAGTTCCATCAGGATTTGAGTTCTTCTTTTCTTATGTCTTTTGCTTAATGCCTTCTGGTGTGTGCCTGGATGTGTATATATGTATGTATGTATGCATATTTGTGTGTGTGTGTGTGTGTGTGTGTGTGTGTGTGTGTGTGTATATATATATATATATATATATATATATATATATATATATATATATAGATATGTATGTGTATATATATATATATATACGTGTGTGTGTGTGTATATGTGGATATATATATATATATATGTGTGTGTCTGTGTGTGTATATATGTATATATATATATATATATATATATATATATATACATAAATATATGTATGTATAGATATATCTATGTATATATGTATGTATGTGAGTGTGTATATATGTATATAATATATACATATATATAATGTGTGTATGTATGCATATATATATATATATATATATATATATATATATATATATATATTTTTATTTTTTTAATATATGTGGGTGCACACACACACGCATGCACACTGCGTTCAAACTTTATGGCAAGCTTCCCATATTCTTAGAAGCCCTGGCCAAGCCACTTATGGTCAGAGTATCATTTAGCTTGGCCAACCTTATAAGTGCAGTGCTAGAAATATTTAGTGGTTGTGTAATGCAGTTGTTTCAGTCATCTCCTACTTTTTTTCCCCTAAGTTAGAGCCTTTGTTTAGTTTTGGCCAGACCATAGATGAAAAGTTTTTGGCTTGCCACCTAAAGCAAAGCAGACTGGGATTCTGTTTTGTTTGGATGAAGCCCCAGTCTTTATGACGGTTGCGGTCTCTTTCTCAACAGAAAAAAATAGCTTGACTTCACTTTTGTTTTTTTAGCTGTTATTAAATTCCATTGTTATAATATCCAAGAATTGTTGACATTATAGAGAGATTTACAGGAAAGGAGCATACTTCATGTATTTGACCATTTTTTTGTTAAAACAGACATTTGTATTTTTCTAGAAGATGACTCTTGGCAGGTTTTCCTGTCTTGTGTTCAGGACTTTACTTATGTCTCATGAACCTTTCTAGAATAAACCAGAGAAAAACAACTGGTTGAATGTTAATTTGATGAGGCATTTAAAAAAAAATTTTTTTTTTTTGTGGAGCATTTGGAGGACTTTGCCCCCAGACTCCCTAATTTATATTAACTCCTTGAGTGGGCAGTCTAAAAGAAGACCTCTTCAAAAAAAAAAAAATGCATAGAGACACACTTCATTTCATTTGTGATTTCCTCTGAGAAAAAGCAGTTAAGGGCTTAAATTCTTGGTGCTGAGTTCATCCACCTGTAACTTCACTGACCACGCTCTGTGAGTAGTAGGGAAAACATGTCTATGGCTTTCTCCGAGGTTACCTTTTAAGATTTGATAAGTACAGAAAATGAGGGATTAGGGTCGTAATGGAAGGGTTTTGAGAGGTTGTTGATTTTAGCTACATGAGTGACAGTGTCCTGTTTTCTTGCATACAGTAGATTTTAGACGGGTACCAAGAGCATGTACAGACAGTGTCAGATTTAAAAACACTATAAAGTTATCAAAGTGTAACTAATTTATCTAAAAAAATTAGAGAATATTTAAATATATTGTGTAATTCTCTTTCTGTATGAAGAGACTGGGCCACTCTGCAGTCCAGCAGGTTGTCCCCTCCCCATGTAGTAAATGGAAGTTTGCTGTAACTTAAGAAATGTATAGACTAATTAGTTTTCCAGAAAACAAGAAGTGTTCCTTTTACTTCAAGGTAGCACAAGGTCAGAGTTAATATGTTAAGGAAATGTCGTCATGGGACAGAGCCACCTAAATGGGGGTGGGGTAGAGGGGAGCTCAGCCTCTCTGCAGAAATGATGAATATCTGCTTTCATTTTGTATTGGCAGAAATTGTTTGGTATAATTTTTAATAAACATTTGTGTCATGCAGAGTTGTGCTTTTTAGACACGTTTTAAATATATTTGAAACTTCTAATTAGCAACATTTTAATGTAACTTTTCTTTTGTTAAAGTATTGAATGCCTAATCCATGTTGATGTAATTAAAGCATCTTTTTTTGGGAAACTTCATTTAAATAATTTAAAAAGAATATAGAAGAAGCATCAGATCCACCAGGTTTTCAAAATATACAAGGAAAATGTACCTAGTTAACTAAGTTGTATTATTTACAGAGCATTTTAAACAAAAAATTAACAAGTCTGTTGTGCAGTAATTGGAAGTAGCATACAAATCCAAGTCCAGTATATAGTAGGTCCTTGGTAATTTGGTGTGAGCTTCTCTGAGATGTATTCCATTAAGTGAAAAATTTTCTTGAACTTTGGAGGCAGCTTGTTTGCATTTAAGTACTTTGTTAAATAGAAATTGTTAAGGAAATGTCTAAGATTAGTCCATTGAGTTGCTATAAAACAATAATATATTATATTCACTTTTGAAGCCCATCTCTAAACTTATCATGCACTGCTGGCAGTACAGGTCTTGTGCAAGTAGCATACATTTTTGAATGAGTGCAGAAAAATAGTTTCTTCTTATGAAGATCTAGAGTACATGTAAGATTCCAGGAAGAAAACATGAGCTTTAGTTTAAAACCGCTTTTGGAATAAGAGAATATGGGTTAGCTGTGGGGTGGGTCATTCCTGTATCTTAAGTATATAACTTAAGCATCTTAGTTTCTCATATGTTTCAGTTATTTTTCAGTACAGATTTACTGGGGTTCACATTTCTCCAAGATAAGCAAAGCAGTGCAACATACAAGATATCTGTCTTAAGAAAACCATGTACTTTAAAATGTATAGCATATGAAGCTTTTTGGAACTACTGTCTTGATCTTTCTTATTTGATGAGGTAAGTTGGGTTGATATTTGTTTTGGTTGTTCTTTTCCATCGGTCTCCTTTTCTAAAGCTTTGCTTGTCCTATGTAGGCACAAATATAGAGGCAAGTTGGAGGTTTAGTGATGCAAGGACTAAGGGCTATCTTTTCTTTTTGAAGATTGGGTTTAGGTTGCCCCATAAGATTGTGGTTAGGCAGGTTAGAGAATAGTTAGAAATTAATTATCTGAAGGTGAAGGAAGGAGTAAGGTTGCAAAGTAGATGGAAGCTGTCAGCTTCTGTGAAGATGTAGAATTTGAAAACCAAAAAAAGCATATAACCGTGCAGGAAACAGCAATTTTAATAAAACAGTAGCTCACGTTGTGGTACCATCCTTGAATAATTGCAATGGCTCCAATAAAAAATATAAAAAGTTTAATGTACCAGAAGCATACAATCCATACAAGGATTTTTTTAAAATGTCAAGCGCTTTCATCCCCTTTTATCTGGAACTTCATCAGAACCACAAAAATAACACACTCCTCAACATTTATAGAAGTTGTCATATGATACCATCATCAGCTGATACTAGTGCTGAATTCAATAAATAAATCAGTATTTAACATAGTATTTTACATATGTTTTTCATAACATAAGGCTATTTAAGGCAGCTGATTATTTTTAATTGTTGAGAATTGCTTGAAGTGTCTAAAATGTTGATTTATTTAAGTAATTCAGCACTAGTATCAGCTGATGATGGTGTCATATGACTGTTTTAACCTTTATAAATGTTGAGGACTGGGTTATTTTTGTGGTTCTGATGAAGTTCCAGATAAAAATGAGACAAAAGCGCTTGACCTTTTTAAAAATCTTTCTATGGATTGTATTCTTTTGGTACATTAAACTTTATTATTAGAGCCATTGTAATTATTCAGGGATGGTACCACGATGTGGGCTATTGTTTTATTAAGCAGTAGAATTCAGTTTTTTTTTTATCTGTGCCCCCCCCCCTTCCTGCAAACCATCAGCTGTTCCATTTCCCAACCAGCCTGTTGTTCCTCTTTGTGTGAAATCCCACTGTAAGAGTCATCATTCAGGCAACTGTCAGGTGTTTTTTTAATAGTGGCTTAACAACTCTCCTAAGCAACAGATATTTGCCGTGCATCTCTGCAGGAGCTACTGTGCCTTCCTTGTATGGGTGCATACTATTGCGCACGTGCAGAGAAGGTTACCGCTCAATGATATGGTAAACTACAGACATACACGCATGCATGCAGAGTAACATGCACCATAGTTGTGTTTTTGCCATCCTTCCTTTGAGTGGTATTGTGGCTTCTTGTAACTTGGACTGTCCTCACCTCCTAGGACAGGCATGACAACTCTTCCCACACCAGCTCCAACAGTTGACAGATTTGCTCAATTTAATTTGGTTTCTTGGTTGTAATTAAGAATTTATCTCTGTCTGCCAATGGCTAAAGGAACTGTTTGAGATAAGAATTTGCCTGTAAGGAGACGTGTTATTTCAAGGTGAGCTTTGGTTGCTTCTTGGGGAGTATTTCGAGTGAAAGTGAAAGCTTTAGTATATCCAGTGAGTCTTTCTTTTCAGAAAATCTTCAGGAGTTATGAGCTTAGCTTATAGTTTTTCTATAATATGTGAAATGTTTTTGTTTCTAAATATTACCATTTATAATTTGTACTGAAATACTAAATTAGTTGTAATTGACAAGCAGACCATTTCCTTTGTTGCTTCCTGGTAGATTGCCAAAGTTTTTATATGGTTTAAAGTTCGGGGATTAATTTGGATAATTTGCTTGTCTTATTCATAGGTTCATAGCTGTGTACTAGGCTAACAAGTACTAGAGCCTTTTTAAGTCTAGCCATGCATCCCAAATCTCTGACATGTTCTAATACCTTTTGATATGTGTGAGCAGGGGTTTGGGAGATGAAACATTTAAAAGTAGGGGCCTGAGTGATTAACTATTTGCTGGTTTCCTGTGTCCATTAGAGACATAGGTGCCAAACAGGTGATGAATTTCTTGTTCCCCATCCAGTTGTCCAAGTTACACTTGAATTTGGTTAAGGAAGGACTCTGCTTCACATGGATGGAGAACCTGTTCCAGGGAGGAGGTAGTCTGAGAGATATACCTGTCTCTTCAGCAGGTGCTATTTATATCATAGGCAAGGTTTAAGTCTTCAGAATGGGTAATTCTGGTGCTTCTTGTTTTGCAGATATGCAGGACATTCATTAGGGCATAGATTTCCCTTCAGCAGCCTTTAGGAGGCAGAATACAGGGATAGTGCTTTGATGTGGTTTGCAGAGGACAGGTTACTTAAGCCCTGTATTCTTTTAGTGAGGAACCTGTGTGGACATTCCAGTTGTTAGATGTAAATGATAAACCGGCTCAGCTCCTCAGACACTGCAGACTTTAATAGACCAAGAGAACGAAAAAACACATAATATTCCTGTACATGTAAACAGATAACTTAGCGCTTTCACCCACATACATAGTCAGGCATCATCAGAGTAAAAGAGTCCTTCATCATTGTTGCATTTAAAGCTATTAGTTACAGACACACCCCTCTAAGCAACCAACCCCAAGCAAACAGCAATTTGTAAATTAAAGTCACAGTAAAACATTACAACGAAGAAATTTCAGGAGGGGAATGAGTTGGCTTTAGAGTCCCATGCACTACACAAAAAAACGGCTATAATTTTGCCATACAATGGACAGGCAGGGCAAATTATTAGAATTATTAAGGATACTTGGCAAAGTTCTTTTGATAGTGATACTATAAGTATATTTGGAAACACCCCAACTTTTACATATAGTAGGGGTAGGAACCTTAAAGAATTGATGGAAGCTGAACCTAATATTGAGACATATAGGAGCTCCAAAATGAGTAAATGCGGAGTTTGCAGTACATGTAAGTTTATTAATAATGGCCCTTATGTGGCAGTTCAAGGCTTCTGTAAAACTATCAGGTGTCCTGGATTCTGTAACTGTCATACTAAGATGGTAGTGTACATTGCTACATGTTTGAGCTGTTCTACTTTCTATGTTGGGAAAACAACAAGAAAGTTAAGGCTCAGAATCCTGGAACACTTAAGAGATATCAGGAACAAAAGAACTAACAATGCCTTGTATATGCACAGTCTGAGTTGCCCTAATTTTAAGAGATTTCTGTTTTTTGTTATAGACAGAATTCCATTTAATGACAAAGGAGGTGACTTAAAAGTTTTACTTGAGATGAGGGAGTGCATCTGGCAGTTGAGGCTGGATGCATCTAGACCTCCAGGCATTAATGATCATATTTCAGTTTCTAGCATTTTAAAGTACAAATCTACATTTGTTTGAAGAATGTTAAGCATTACATTATGATTTTTTATTTATTATTTTTATTTACTACTTTTATACAAACATGTTTAACATGTAGATTTTTTTTAAATGTTCGTGTTTTAAGTTTAACAATATTTTTTCTAGTTTTAAGTAACTGTGCTTTCAAACAAGCATAGGAGTAATGTTTTACTGTGACTTTAATTTACAAATTGCTGTTTGCTTGGGGTTGGTTGGTTGCTTAGAGGGGTGTGTCTGTAACTAATAGCTTTAAATGCAACAAAGATGAAGGACTCTTTTACTCTGATGATGCCTGACTATGTATGTGGGTGAAAGCGCTAAGTTATCTGTTTACATGTACAGGAATATTATGTGTTTTTTCGTTCTCTTGGTCTATTAAAGTTTGCAGTGTCTGAGGAGCTGAACCGGTTTATCATTTACAAGTTTTTGGTGTCACAGTTGTTAGATGTGCCTGGTTAGGTACATACCAAAGGGGACATTGTACTCCATCATAGGTGTGATGAATCCTGAATACAGTGGAAGAATACCTCCCTGACCTGGGTGTCATACCTTTGTTTATAAGTTGCACAACATAGAATGATTTCCTCACTGCTGTAGACACGTGGCTAGATTACTGTCTGTCTGCATGTCCCCAAGTCCCTGATGACTGAGTTGACTCTTAGGAGTGTGTTGTCAATATGATAGTTACCAGGGGTGGATGACTTCCCAAAGGATACTTTTATGCATTTCATGGCGTATAAATACTTCATATCAAGATTTGAACGCAGATATGTTGGCCTAGAGTTCAACAGGGTAAGGTAAGAGCACATCTGCTTAGTACAGGAAAATATTTATCATGAAGAGGGGAGAGCAGGCTGTAAATGCACAGTACACTTCCTATATCACTTAGTATAAGAAACCACTGTTTCAGCACCAGTTGCCATTTCTGTTCAAAGAAGGCTCCCATATGTACCGTTATGGGTTGGAGTTTGTCTTTTGTAAGACCTTTCGAAAATGTAGTAGAGAAGGAGTGGTTACTAAAGAAAAGGAGAAGAATTTTTAAGTTGTGAAAACATCCAAAAGTGAGTGGTTATCAAATTTGCAGGTCTTTGGTTTGGCATAGTGGGACTGTCAGGTGGTTATAATCTTATCGGCTTGTTGTTCCTTAAGCTCTATCTGATAGGGAGCCTTAGAATACTGCCATTTATATCACGTCTGTACACAGTGTTAGTTTTGTGAACATATCAGTTTAACTTGAAGGTAGATAATAGCCAATGTGTGCAGGGGCAAGGGGGGGGGGATGTAAGAGTTTGACTAGTAGACAAGAGTTGTTACCAGGAAAGATATTGGCAGCAGGCCACTTTGAGCTGCTGCCAATATATATCTGTTTGGATTAGACTACATAGTTTATTTACTTCTTTACTAGAAGCATGGCCTGACCATCTATCTATACAATTTAGATGTTTATTAGGAGCATGACCCTATTACCCATCAGTGTATTCTAGATATTTATTACTAGAAGCATGACCCTCCCACCCAGCATATTATAGTCACTTGTGTAGTGAGACCATGATCATATTACCTATCCTGTCACCAGGTCAGCCACATCTAAAGTGTATGTAATAAGGCTCCCAAAAATGAAAGCAAGTAGCAAAAGGTTTTATCTAGTTTTTAGATGATACCATCTGTGTTGGGTTTGTTGGATGAAACCCATAGTTCAGGTTTATAAGATTAATTGGTAATTAAAAAGAGCTAAGCATAAATGCAAATACAATATGAAGTAATTTAACAAACACATCAAAATGGCAATAAACACAGGAAAACAAGTGCAAACTATCTGTTCAGCGTGTAATGCATTGAAGTTAGTATGGTGCATGGAAAAATGCACTCTGTTACAGTAACATATACAGTAACGTGCTAGAAACTCGTTCTGTTCAGCAAACTCGGGGAGTCACCATGACCTGTTCTTAAAATGAGTGCTTTCATTCTTTATTCATACGCCAAAAACTTCATCACACAAATGTAATGCAGCACGTATCAGGTTTAAAAATGGTGCCCAACAGATCTCATGATAAAAACATCCAGTCCCCTTTCCCCCAGCTTTTATAGTGACGTGTCAATACAAATCAAAGTAACAAATAAAACTAGTGAATGTAAAACATAAACTTTTAGTTATCCACAATCACATTTAAATTCTTTGTGCTAATAAAAAGCATTTTATGTGGACAGTGCCATTTAAACCATGATATTTGTCCAAATTCAGTCTGCTATACAGTAATGTAAGTTATATAAATAGCTTTTCAACAACAGTGGGGACTCCCTTTGTCACCTAGGTAGTATGTTCTAGAGACATGGTCTGTAATAAGCAAAGGCCCTGAAGCCACAAGTTTCAAGCAGCTACATAGGAAGATCTATTAGCCACTGGGTGGCTGACTGCAGGGTTGTTTCCTTGCTACCGCATAAGAAGGTCTTGTAGATGAGGAGCTCAACATGAGCAGGGCTGAGTAGAGCAGGACTAATCTTAAAAATCTGCTGAAGAATAGAGAGGCAGTGGAGCTTAAGCAGAACTGGAATAATTTGGTGATAATGTAATACCTATTGTGTGGTGTGTGTGTGTGTGTGTGTGTGTGTGTGTGTGTGTGTGTGTGTGTGTGTGTGTGTGTGTGTGTGTGTGTGTGTATATATATATATATATATATATATATATATATATATATATATATATATATATATATATATATGTATGTATATGTATATATATGTGTATATATAGATATATATATATATATATATACACCTGGCTTTCTTCAGAAGCAGGAGCGCACTCTGCCTCTCATTTTTTTAACAGTAGCAAAGGCCATAGATAGACTTTGCTGGTGATGAAAGACTTGGAAAGTGGTAGTTTTTCTCGCATTTGCAAAGACATTAGCTATTTTTTCCATTAGGGAGGGCTTTTACTAGGAAAAGAAATCTGCAGGTGCAAACAGTTAATCATGAGAGGACTAAACAGTGTCCTAGGTGAAATTTCCAACGATTCTTTTACACATTTGCAAAGCCAACAGCTGTTTTTTTTCCATTACCAACTTTGAAATGAGACTTCTGCAGGTGCTAGCAAACTGATCATGAGAAGTCTGATCACTGTATACTCAGTAAATTGTACAAGGTGCAATGTAATTAACATTTAAAATGGCATTGGCAAGTGGTTCAGTGAAAAATAGTTTGAAACTGTGGGGAATGAATAAGATATACAAGTAGTTGCCTTCCCTGCAGCTTTAGTACTTTAATGCATTTAATATAACAGGTTACAACTGAGTTTATTTAATGGTAGCTAATGCTTTCTTTTTCCTTGGGTTTAAAAGCAAATGAGCACTGGAAGCAAGCAAGCCGTTTTTTTTTTGTTTTTTTTACATCTAGGATGTGAATAGAGATAGGAAAGAACAAATAGCAATCAGTGTAAGTGGAGATACATGCTATAACATGTGATCTGAAGTAGGAAGACTTCATTCGTCTGCAACCTGTGGGTATCGGATCCGATCTCGGATCCGAGCCGGCAATTCAAAAGCTTAGGCTCCGAGCTCCTAGCTCCTCCCTCTTACCCATAACCCCTTGCCAAGCCCTGACTGACCCCAGATTTCGTTTGCCGCTTTTCAAGAAGCAACGGAATTCTTGAGCTCCTGGCGTGGTTTTGAGATAAGTAGTTTTCTGACAGGAAAATTGTTTAAATTCTCTTTTTGTTTCAAATATAGTTAGTGTTGTGTGTGGTTAAGGCTTTCCTCCTCTTTAGTTAATTTTTCTCGGGTTTTCGTAGTTTGTTTGTGTGTGTGTGTGTTTAGGCCTTAGGTGTTATGTCTGAAGCCCCTAAGGCTGTCTTTTCAATGTGCCGAGTGTGGCCATAAGCTGTCCCCAGCAGATGGCCACACTCGCAAGCGAAATCTTGGGGTTGAACACCTGTCTTCTGGTTGTACCATTTGTGCAGGGTTCAACCCCTGGCTTTAAGGGAACGGAGGTCGGTTAGTGCTGGCGGGTCTTTACCCCAGATACTGCCGCCTCTGCTCCAGTCAGCAACTTGTTGCTGTGAGTTCTCCCCTCCGGCTGGGACTCAACCTCCCTTAAAAATGCCGGAGGAAGGATTCTAGTAGGGAGAGACAGAAGGAGAGGCACAGGAGAAGCACCACAAGAGGAGAGCCAGCTTCCAGCTCGGCTCCTCCATCTAAGCGGCTTCCCCTGTGCCTTCTAGCCTTCCTCCTCCTCGGCTCCACTCCCCTCGGTTCTCTCCTGGACCCGAGGAGGAGGAGGCTAGCCCTTCCAGGAGGTCACCGAGACGGTTCTCTAGGTCCGCCGGTGGCCTCCTCTAGATCGACTTTTCGATGAGAAGCTGATATGGACCGGATGATGAGGAAATTCATCCAGGCCCAAATGCAAATGGGAGTGCTCCTAGCCCCCCCCCACAACCGGGAGGGGCTTGACCCCGCCCCGTAGCTCCTTCTCCGACCCATACCACGGGTTCGGAGCTTTCGGCGCCGTGCAGATTTGGATCCGGGGTGGGTCGGATCCGATTGGTCGGCGCACCTCGGATCCGTCCCATCCCTTGAGTGCTGGTGCCGGACCCGACCTCTCGGAGCCGAGGGCCGAGCCTCGGATCCGAGGGAGCTGGTGTCTTCGGCTCCGCCCAGGTCGGAGCACACTGGTCTCGGATCCGACGGTTTCGGCTCCGACTCCGATCCGTCGTCGGATCCGAGTGGGGTCGGCTCGGGCTTAGAGAAGCTGGCTCCCCTCGGCTTTCAACGTTATGGAAAGGGCACTGTCGAGGACATCCGGACCCCGGTCCCTGCCACGGCTCCATCCCGCACTCCATTGCAGTTGGGCCAGGCCCCACCAGCCGGTCCCAGGGACAGCCCGCCTCGATGTCCCAAGTGGTTCCCTTGGAACATCCATCTGCTGAAGAGTACTCCTCGGACAGCCCCCGATGAAGTACCTCGGAAGCGCAAGTGCAAGAGGAGGCACATGGACTCCCCTGAGTCCGTCACTGAAGACACGGACTTGGATGAAGGGAAGGCTCCCTAGGTCACCCCTGAGGACGTCTCATTTGGAGACATCATGGAGATGTTAAGGATCAGGGGGTGGTCTGCCCCAAGGCTTCTTCGACGAGTCTGTGTTCTTGGAGGCATTCGAGGCAGGCCCTTCTACCTCTTGGGTGTCCTCCTGCTGACCCCTGGTAGATCTTATATCTATCAGGGCGTGGAAGGATCCGGACACCATTGAGCCTATCCCAAAACGCCGGACCGCATTCTTTCTCCTCCATCAGACCGCACCCACTGGAGTAAGGGTCCCCAGTAGATGCCATGATGGTGGCGGCAGCCACGAAGAGGGAATTGTCCCAGGAGAGTCCCTCCGTCCATCCTCCGGGCAAGGAGTCCCGTTCGATGGATCGAATTGGGAAGCGAGTGTTTAGTTCAGCGACCTTCTCCTTGAGAGCGCTGAACTACATGGCGATGTCATTAGGATGCAGCGAGATCTGATTAAAGAGTACGCTGCATCTCCCCCGGAGTCCATCTCGAGTGAGGATAAGCAGGTTTATTCCACCCGCATGGCCACTCTAAGATCTGTGTCCAATACATCTATGCGGCTGCTGTCTCATGCTACTGAGGGAGCCGCTAGAGCCAGCGGAGCAGGCCTTGTCATGAGGCGACAGGCCTGGCTCCGCCATTGTGATTTTGCTGAGCCCTTTAAGGCGACCTTCAATGCCCCTTCGATGGTTCTGCCTTATTTGGCAAGACTGTTCGCGAGACACTTGTCCAGAGCGAAAAGGACGGGAAGACGCTGTCTGCCGTCGGAGTCCGCTTCTCAGCTCCCCAGAGGTCCTTCTCTAAGAACCAAAAGGGACAGAAGAAGATGTGGTTCCGTAAGTCGCAGCAGTCCCAACCTGCTCGGATAACCAGTCCTTCCGTGGCAGAGGAGGACGGGAGGTCGTCGTGCCAGAGGCAGGGGGGCTCCTGGCAATTTTGGGTCCAGAGAACCCTTCTCTGAGAGACCCACGCAGCAGCCCTGAAGGGTTGCCCGGCTGTCCGTCTCTGGAGGCAGTCGGGGGGCGGTTTTCGATGCACCTGACTTCTTGGGAGTCCATAACAACAGACAGTTGGGTGCTTCACTCATATCCAGAGGATATTCAATACCCTATTCAAGATTCCCAAATCTCGCAGCCTCCCAGATGTTCCACCCGACCAAAGGAGGCGGCAGCTCTCAAATCGAGCAGCTGCTAGGAAAAGAGCCATCCAGCTGGCCCCCAGATCAAGCCGGATTAGGGTTTTACTCCAGGTTCTTTTGGTGCCAAAGAAGACGGGGACTTAAGACCAATTTTAGACCTTTCCCTGTTGAACCTGTCAGTAACCAAGCAAAGTTCCGGATGGTCACCCTGCAATCTATACTCCCCTTTTGAGGGAGAACGACTGGATGTGTTCCATAGACCTCAAGGATGCGTACTACCACATTCGGATGGACAGGCGATCCAGGAGGTTTCTTCGCTTCGCTGGGAGCCAGTCACTATCAGTTCAGGGTCCTCCCTTTGGTCTCACCTCAGCCCCAGGGTGTTTACCAAGGTGTTAGCGGTGGTAGCGGCCCACCTGAGGCTCCAGGGATTACAGGTCTTTCCGTACCTGGACGACTGGCTCCTGACTGCATCATCAAGGCATCTTCTGTGCTCAGCCAGGGATTACTTCCTTCAACTAGCACCAAGGCTGGGCATAACGATCAACTGGGAGAAATCTTTCCTGAATCCAACTCAAATTATAGATTTCATAGGAGGAAGACTAGACACCAGATCAATGCGAGCCTTCCTCACCCCAGACCGTATCGTCAGCCTGAGGTGTCATGTGACAGCAATCCTTCAACCGTCACCAACTGCAGCTTCGGGCCTGAGGGCCCTAGGTTCTATGGCGGCAGCTATCCGCTTCTAATTCATGCCCGCTTGCATGCGGGTCCTTCAATGGACCCTTCAAGTTCAGTGGTCTCCTCTTTGTTCGTCTCTAAACGCTCCGATTGCGGTCAGCAGAGCGTGCAGGGACTCCCTTCTGTGGTGGCTTCTTTCTCCAGAGCCCCTAGCAGGAAGACCCTTTTAAGCTGCATTTCACCGAGCCACAGTGACCACGGACGCTTCTTGCCTCGGGTGGGGGGGGCATTCTGCGGGAAAGATTGTCCAAGGCACGTGGAATCCCACAGAGACATCATTGCATATAAATGTCCTGGAAATGAGGGCGGTGCTCCTAGCGTTGCAAGCACGTCACCACGCTTCTTCCTACAGGGACTATTGCGATTCAGACAGACAACATGTCCGTAGTCTGGTATATCAACAAGCAGGGAGGAACCAGGTCTTATCCCTTTGTCGAGAGGCCATGAGAGTCTGGGAATGGGCAATTTCCACCAAACGCTTTCTGATAGCAACGCACATTCCGGGAAAGTCCAACATCCTTGCGGACAAGCTCAGTCGCACCATCCTTTCTCCACACGAGTGGTCCCTAAACCTTCAAGTAGCGAAGAAGATTTTTGCCGTTTGGGGCAACCCTGTTGCGATCTTTTGCTTCTCCCTCAAATGCCAAATCGACAATTTCTTCGCTCTACTTCCCACCAGGGAGTTCCCGAGGATGCTCTGGTGCATGCTTGGCCTCCCGGTCTCCTTTATGCCTACCCTCCACTTCCTCTGATGCAGAGGTTTCTGCAGAAAGCCAACAGTTTGGGAGCAGAATGATTCTCATTGCCCCATTCTGGCCTCGACAACCTTGGTTCCCTTCGTATGGTCTCACAAAATCAATCCACCATGGATTCTGGATCCAATTTGGATCTCATCTCTCACCCTCTGGGAATGCCAGTTCCCAATCTGGACCCTGAAGTTGACAGCTTGGCTGCTCCAATTCCAACCTTAATTAGGACTCGGTATCTCTTCACCGGTCAAAGCAATTTTGGTGGCTGCTCATAAACCTTCTACCAGACAGGTTTATCGGAGTAAATGGAAGAGGTTCTCTATATGGGCAGGGCAGAGAACAGTGGATCCCTTTTCAGCACCTATCTCTGCGGTGCTAGAATTTCTAACAGACCTCTTTCATCAAGGGCCAGTTCTTCCACGATTAAAGTACAATTGGCTATATCGCATTATCATATTGGACAGGACACAGCTCCCTTATGACAGCGAAATTATGCAAATCCTTTCTCAAGGGAGTTTTTTTATTAAGACCTCCAGTCAAGGAGGTTGTACCGCCTTGGGATTTGTCTTTAGTCCTGCAGGCCCTTACTGCTCCTCCCTTCGAGCCTGCAGCTTCTGCTGATTTAAAATTCCTTTCCTGGAAGACTGTCTTTCTGGTAGCTATCACTTCAGCCAGAAGGGTGTCTGAGCTTCAGGCTCTTTGTGTCAAACCGCCTTACCTTTCTTTCTTCCCTGATAGGGTGTGCCTCAGGACCAATCCATCTTTTCTTCCGAAGGTCTCTTCTGAATCCAGTATTAACCAGTCAATCAATTTGCCTGTCTTTTTTCCCAAGTATTCAAACAAAGGGGAATACAAATTGCATTCATTGGATGTTCATAGACAATTACGTTTTATATTAACAGGACAGCTGGCCACAGGAAATCAGATCAGCTGTTCGTCTCCTTTGCTAAATTTGCTCTGGGTAAAGCACTGTCTAAAGTCACTCTGTCTAAATGGATTGCTAATTGCATATTGCAGGCATATGACACTTCAGGCAGACCTGCTCCTCAGAGGGTTACGGCTCATTCTACTAGGGCAGTTTCTACGCCAGCCTTTAAGTCCCGTGTTTCGTTGGATGATATCTGCTGGCAGCTACTTGGGCCTCGCCTCATACTTTTATTTCTCATTACAAGGTGGATGTTGTTTCTAGAGGAAGAGCATCCTTTGGCTCAGCGGTGCTCGAACATCCTTCCATGATGGCTGCCCAAGATTCAGGTAGCTAGGGACTCTGTCCCACAGGTTGCAGACGAATGAAGTCTTCCTACTTCAGATTTAGAAGTTATGTACTCATCATAACGTTCCATCTGAGTAGGTGACTTCATTCGGATGCAACCATCCCTCCATCCCCTGACCTTTATAGAGCGAGTATTTATGCTGTTTTAGTATACTGTGGTCAGTATTTGAGGCAAACTCAATCTGAGGTCAGTCAGGGCTTGGCAAGGGGTTATGGGTAAGAGGGAGGAGCTAGGAGCTCGGAGCCTAAGCTTTTGAATTGCCGGCTCGGATCCGAGATCGGATCCGATACCCACAGGTTGCATCCGAATGAAGTCACCTACTCAGATGGAACGTTATGGTGAGTACATAACTTCTAATTTTAACATGGATAGCCCTGATTTTAAATTAGGAAATAATTGTTGGTACTGCAATTTATTTGAAGCAACTGTTTGGAGATAAAAGGGGATGAGGGCTTTTGAAATTTTATTTACTTCTTTTTGAGTGTTTTTATTGAAGCAAAAAGTATTGAAAATGTGATGAAAAGAAACAACTATGCAAAGGATTGGCCTGTCCGACATTTAATGTGTGCAGGAGTAGACAAAAAGTAGAGAGTATTGAACTGTATTAGGAAATGTATGGTGCAGACAGCAATGTTGCAGGAGTTACATTTGGATAGAAATGAACATGTGAATTTGACAGAGTCAGGGTGGACATTCAGTAGAGTGTCAGGGATAAAGGAATTAGGCGTAATAATAATACTGATTGTTGGTGGAGCTCCACCAGTGATAGAAGAGGAGAAAAAGGCAATACTAGTAGATTTGTGATAGTAAGGGGTATTTGGTGGTGGCGATTACCCTGACATACATTTATATGGCACCGTAAATGGCTATTATGCAACTTAAGAGAATTTTGGGAGCAGAAATGTTTCAGCAGGGAATATTATTTATGAGTGGGGGAGTGGAATCTGATTTGCAATAGTGAGGATGTGTCTGAGTGGACGTAGAAGGTAAAAATAACAAAAAAGGGTAGATTTCTGAGGAAATTGTATTAGAATATTTGATGAGGAAGATGTGAATTAAGAAGTATGAATCCAGACAGAATTTCCGTATTATTCCTTAAGTTACCGTTATTGAGATGGACTAGATTAAAGTTGTTTTACATGAATATGTATATTTAATTGAATGCTTTGAAACACTTAAATCTGAAGTAGGATATTCATTTGTCTGCAACCTGTGGGTTATGGATCCGATATCAGATCCGAACCGGCATGGTTTTCCAGCTATGGATCCAAGCTCTCAGCTCCTCCCCTCACCCATAATGCCCTGCTCTACCCTCGTGACCTCAGATCTCGTTTGCCGCGCTGGTGACTGGATTTGTATTCATAGCTCTCAGCTAAGTGGTTATTTCTTACCTGTTAAATCAGAAAATGTAAAG
Organism: Protopterus annectens; assembly: GCF_019279795.1. Taxonomy (NCBI): domain Eukaryota; kingdom Metazoa; phylum Chordata; order Ceratodontiformes; family Protopteridae; genus Protopterus; species Protopterus annectens. The sequence goes on along the minus strand of NC_056746.1, from coordinate 521,580,926 downwards.
TTTTTTGTGTATTTCTGTGTGAAAGTTTAGGTTTCCCTCCTTGATAGTTTTATTTAGAGTTAAATTAAGTAATTTTTTTTCCCTCCCCTCGCTGTTGCGTAGAGTGTGTGTGTTGGGCCTGTGTGTCTGTATTTGTTTAAGTTACTTTTAGTAGCTTTATAGATTTGAATGGCTGATCAGCCCAAATCTATTTTTCAAATGCTCAGTGTGGCCATAAGCTCTCACCGGCTGATGGCCACACTCGGTGTGTTAGTGTCTCGGGGTTGAACACCTCACATCTGGTTGCTCCATTTGTGCAGGGTTCAACCCCAGGGCACTGAGGGAGCGGAGGTCCAAGCTTGTCTTGGCGGTCTTTACCGCCAGACTCGGCTCCGCCTCCGCTTCGGAACAACTGTGGCTACGGTTATTCCCCTGTGGCACCCCTCCTGCTCCTGGGACTCAACCTCCCGTTCTGGAGAGGAGAGGGATGCCAGAAAAAGGACGGAGGAGAAGCACCTGGCGGGCCGAGACCTCTGTTTCGGCCCCGCCAGCCAAGCGGGCTTCTCCCCCGGCTCCGTTATCGGCTCGGTCTCCTCCTTCTCGGCTCTGGTCCCCTGTGTGCTTTTCACCGGGTCCTGAGGAGGAGGAGACCCGATCTCCGTCGAGGCTATCGAGGAGGCACTCCAGGCCTACCTCGGTAGCCTCGTCGAGATCGACATATAGCCTTTCTGATGCTGATCTGGACCGGATGATGGCAGAGGAGGACAGGGAGGACGCCGCCCTAGAGGCAGAGGGGCTCCCAGAAACTTCGGGGCCAGGGAACCTTTCTCTGAACGGCCCGCGCAGCAACCCTGAGGGGTTGCCCGACTGCTCTACTCTGGAGGCAGTCGGGGGACGTTTTTCGGGGCACCTAGCGGCATGGGAGTCCATAACATCGGACCGCTGGGTTCTCCAAATCATATCCAGAGGATATCGCATTCCTTTCCTTTACCTTCCAAAGTTGAAGTCCCTCCCAGACGTCCCACCCGGTCAACGGGAGGCCGCTTTGGCAGAAATTGGCCATCTGCTAAAGAAAAGAGCCATCCAGCCCGTTCCCCCAGACCAGATCGGATCAGGGTTCTACTCCAGATTCTTTTAGTGCCAAAAAGACGGGGAACTAAGACCAATCCTAGACCTCTCTCTCTTGGATCTGGCAGTCCCCAAAGAAAAATTCGAATGGTCACTCTGCAATCTATTCTCCCATTCTGGGAGAAAATCACTGGATGTGCTCGATAGACCTCAAGGACGTACTACCACATCCTGATGGACAGGCGCTCAGGAGGTTTCTCCGCTTCCGGCTGGGAGCCAGTCACTACCAGTTCGGGTCCTTCCCTTTGGTCTCACCACAGCCCCAGGGTGTTCACCAAAGTATTAGCAGTGGTAGCGGCCCACCTGAGGCTTCAGGGGTGCAGGTCTTTCCCTACCTGGACGACTGGCTCCTTACCCCAACAAGGCATCTACTTCTATTGGTAGCCTTGAGACTCCTTTCTCCATCTTGCTCCTTTCTGGGCATCACAATAAATACAAAGAAAACCAACCTGGCGCCCACACAGCTCTTAGATTTCATAGGGGCCAGGCTAGACACAAGGAGTTTACGAGCCTTCCTCACTGCGGACAGAGTTCTAAATCTGCAGCTCCAAGTGCGGGCCATTCTCCATTCAAGTTCTGTTCCGGCGGAGTTGGTCCTGAGGGCTCTAGGGTCCATGGCATCGGCTATAGCACTTCTTCCTCTTGCCAGGCTCAATATCGCATTCTACAGTGGACGCTCTTAGTACAGTGGTCATACCTTGCTCTCCCATGCATCATCCCATAGCGATCAGCAAGGCTTGCAAGCGGTCCCTCTTGTGGTGGCTCCACTCCCGGATCTCCACAAAGGCCGCCCATTTTGTGCTTCTCCCCTCTCGCCACGGTGACCACGGACGCCTCCCGCCTGGTGGGGGCACTTTGGCCGGACCGTCCAAGGCACGTGGAACGATTCAGAGACCTTACTGCATATCAATGTTCTAGAGATGAGAGCAGTGTTCTTAGCATTGCTAGCACTTCAGGACTTTCTTCCCTTGGGAACAATTGCAATTCAATCGGACAACATGTCTGTTGTCTGGTACATCAACAAGCAAGGGGGAACAAGGTCTTACCCTCTTTGTCGAGAAGCCATGAGAGTTTGGGAATGGGCAATCTCCACCAACCGCTTTCTAATAGCAACGCACATTCCGGGTCGGTCCAACATCCTAGCGGACAAGCTCAGTCGCACCATTCTGACCCCTTACGAGTGGTCTCTCAATTGTCAAGTAGCGGAACGCATATTCGCACGGTGGGGAACCCCTTCATGCGATCTTTTTGCTTCTCCCTCAAACACCAAGTGCGACAGTTTTTTCGCTCTAATACCTCCTCCCGGAGGTACCCCAAGAGACGCTCTGGTGCATGCTTGGCCACCCGGTCTTCTGTATGCCTATCCACCCTTGCCTCTGATGCTCCAAGTTCTTCAGAAAGCCTCTCAGGTGGGTTGCAGAATGATTCTCATTGCTCCGTTCTGGCCTCGACAGATCTGGTTCCCTTCCTAAGGTCTCACTCGGTGAATCCTCCTTGGATTCTAGATGCCATGCCGGATCTGATATCCCATCCATCCTGCATTCCTCCCCCGAATCTGGACAACCTGAAGCTGACCGCTTGGCTGCTCCAGTTCCACTCTTGATTAGGACTCGGTATTTCATCACCGGTTAAGGCAATTTTGGTGGCAGCTCATAAACCATCCACTAGAAAGGTTTACGAAGCAAGTGGAAACGTTTCTCTTTGGGCGGAGCGGCAAGGCCTGAATCCTTCACGGTTCCTCTTCCTTTAGTGCTTGACTTTCTAACCACTCTCTAACGATGGTGCCAGCAGTTCCACAGTCAAAGTACAACTGGCGGCAATTTCTCACTATCACATTGGCCATGACTCTAATCCTCTTATGTCAGCCAAATTGTGTAAAATTTTTCTTAAAGGTACTTTTCTTCTCAGGCCCCTATAAAACAAGCAGTTCCTCCTTGGGACCTCTCTCTGGTCCTACAGGCCTTGACCGCCTCCTTTCGAGCCAGCGGCTACGGTGGATCTCAAATTCTTGTCCTACAAGACAGCCTTTTGGTAGCCATTACATCGGCCAAGAGAGTTTCTGAACTTCAAGCATTATCAGCTAAACCTCCTTACTTGGTATTTCATCCGGACCGTGTCTACCTCAGGACCAACCCGTCCTTTCTTCCTAAAGTCGCTTCTGAAGCAAACATCAATCAGTCCATTAACCTCCCTGTTTTCTTCCTAAATATGAAAACAAAGGTGAATATAAGCTACATTCACTAGATGTTCACAGGCAACTTAGATTTTATCTGAACAGGACGGCTGGTCATAGGCAATCCGACCAGCTGTTTATTTCCTTTGCAAAATTCAATTTGGGCAAGCCAATCTCTAAAGTTTCTCTGTCCCGCTGGATTTCACAGTGCATCTTACTGGCTTATCAAGCTTCAGGAAGGCCCGCACCGGAGGGTGTTCATGCCCATTCAACCCGGTCAGTATCTACCTCGGCAGCCTTCAAGGCTAGGATTCCTCTAGATGATATTTGTGCAGCAGCCACGTGGGCTTCATCTCATACGTTTATTTCCCACTATAAGTTGGATCTTGCATCTAGGGTAGAGCATCCTTTGGCTCCGGTGCTCGGAATATCCTTCCATGATGGCCGCCCAAGATTCAGGTAGCTGGGGACTCTGTCCCACAGGTTGCAGACAAATGAATATCCTACTTCAGATTTAGAAGTTATGTACTCACCATAACGTTCCATCTGAGTAGGTGTATTCATTTGTCTGCAACCATCCCGCCTCCTATCCCCTGGCCTTTCAGTTTCCTGCATATTCTATGTTACCCTTTTTAGGGTGTTGTTGCTTTGGCAAACTCGATCTGAGGTCACGAGGGTAGAGCAGGGCATTATGGGTGAGGGGAGGAGCTGAGAGCTTGGATCCATAGCTGGAAAACCATGCCGGTTCGGATCCGATATCGGATCCATAACCCACAGGTTGCAGACAAATGAATACACCTACTCAGATGGAACGTTATGGTGAGTACATAACTTCTAATTATTATTTCAGATCACACACCACTAAAGACTAAGAAAGATTCAAGGTAAATTTAAAAGTATTGTATTTTCATTTTTTCTGTTTCCTAATTGTGTGTTTCTGAACAGTGTGCTGTGTGTCTCTCTGCAGTTAGTTCCCCACTGTCCCTCCCTTTTCTTGTGTTGGTATTGGTGTTGGTGGCTCTGGAATTGCCCGCCCCTCCTGTAAATCTGTATTAGAACACTTCTCCTGGGTCCATCTCATTTGCTCACTTAACCGAGTACAGTGAGATCATATTCTGAGTCTAGTGTTCACTCTACTTAATACAGAGAGAAGATTTGAGAAGGCCCCAAAAAAATTGCACTTTATTAATTTGCTTTTACTGTATTTGTCTTTCCTCCTACTGTATTTTGCTTTTCTTAAAAGTACTCAATTTTATTTATTCTGCTGCATTTATTACTGCTCAGTAGTAGCCCGATTAAATTGTAACTGTTATTCTAAGTCTTTTGGTTTAAGCACTTGGGCTTCATGCAGGCTGTTTTACATTAAGAAGGTTTGTGGTCTGCACTGTTGCGGCAGGACAGGTAGCTTACATCCTTCTAAGTTGGGAATTGCTGATTGAAGGCCATTGTCTGCTGTTCTAAAAGTGTATTAGTTCTGGCTTAAGCACTTGGGCTTCAGGCCAGTTATTCTACATTAAGAAGGTTTGTGGTCTGCACTCTTGTGGGAGGAGAGGCTGGATTCTGCCCTTCTGAGCTGGGAATTTCTGGTCACAGGCTTATTGTGCCTGCTTATTTGAACTGTTTCTTTGTGAAATTGGTGCGGCTTGTTGCTGTAGCATAGACCAGATTCAGGCCTGCTGAATCTAGCTTTGTTTGTATAACTTGAGCACTGATCCAGGCCATCTTTTTTGGAGAAGGTTCCCCTGCACCCTAGTAAGCAGGGGTGTGCATTTAGAACTTGTCTGAAGACTTAGAACAGGGCTCAGTTTTGAGCTTTTTTCTGGTTAATTGGATAACTTGTTTAAATCAGTTTGTTCGTTTTCTATTGTTTATATATATATATATATATATATTGCACTTTATTCATCTGCTTTTACTGTATTTGTGTTTCTTCCTACATGATTACTAGGGGCATTGACTACAACTCTGATCTGCGATATATAACAATAAGTATCCTTTTCTGTGCATTTAAAGTGTTTGAGTGTATCTGCTTTATTTTCTTAAAAAAAAAAAAAAATATATATATATATATATATATATATATATGTATATATATATATATATATATATATATATATATATATATATATATATATATATATATACATGTTTCCCATCTTTCTAAGCTAGTATAGTCCAGTTTTCAGGTTAGTGCTGAATTTAGGGCTGTGTTATAAATCTCTTGTGTTTGCCCATACCTTACTTGGATAGAAGGAAGGTTCTCTGTTCACCTGTGAGAGAGGGGAGCTTTGAGCAGCCTATCTGTCCCTGGAGGAGTGGTTCCAGCCCAGAAATAAGTAGTTTATTGGCCATTTTGAGCTAATTTCTATCTCTTTCATTTCCCTGCTTTAAATACCGTATTTGCCTGGTTTTGTGCACCGGTTAGCTAGGGTAAAAGTATTCCCGGCTCCACAAAGTCTCCTCTTCAATTTTTCCCTTGGAACTAGACAAACTTTCAACTTAAGCACTCAAGCCATTCATTTTTCAGCCTGGCACTTGCTCAAAACGTATAGCAATCACTTATAAAACCTAGCACTAGACCCTCCTGTACTGTACAGAAGGACAAGGCTCTCTATTCAACCTTACCAGCTATCCAGTAAAACAGTTCACTGCACCTATCCAGGCATGTCCAAAGGGCAGTTTCAGGTGTACTCTCCAGAACAACTGGTGAATCTGGGCATTTTGAGGCAATGTTACAACTGCCTCATGTGCACAGACAACCCCCTCCTCCTACCACCAAACACTAATACATGCGAGAGATGCAATTATACAGCCAAACTGGAGGCTAAGCTCTCAACCCAAGACTGGATCAGACAGTTAAGAGGAGAAGGGAAATACTTGCATCACACCACCAGTCTCATATAAACCCATTAAAGTAGCACTGGAAAAAAGCACACATAAATACATGAAAACATACTCGGAGGCTCTAAGTAAAAATCTGCAAAACCAACAGAGACCTCCAAAGCAAGCATCCAAGCAACCTCCACCCCCCCAACACAAACCATGAAACACATACTTCACAAAACCAGTGTGCCATGCAGTCACAGCCCTTAAGGCAAAATAACATACCCAACATACTAGTAATAGGTGACTCTATAGTCAGGCACACTGACGTCCCACTCACTAGGCTGAATAAGGAGAAGGTTACTGTTAGCTGTCTGTCGGACGCCAGGATCCGCCACATAACACAAGCACTCAGGTCACTCCAGAACAAGTACAAATATGACTCTTGTCATTGTCAATGTTGGTGTGAATGACCTGAGCCGTACCTCTCTGGACTACATGAAAAGAGACATGGAAGAGCTCTCTGATCACCTAGCCCAGGCCGGTATGACCCTGACCCTGAGTAGCATCCTGCCCTCACCAAGAATGATACCGCGGTATAAAGAAAAAGTTCTCGAGTTCAACAATTGGCTAAGTTTCTGGTGTCATTTAAAGGGGATCCAGTGTCTGTCTGCCTGGGATGACATGCTCGACAAGCCACGCTGCTTCGCTAGAGACGGCTTGCATCTGTCACCCTTAGGCTTTCGAATACTGGCCAAGGCTCTTGCCACCCCCATAGTGCCTTTTTTAGGCAAGGCTCAAAAGACAAACCCACCGCCGTAAATAGCATAAGTAACAAAAAACTGAGAGTAATACTACTCAATGCCAGAAGTCTGAACCTCAAAATGCATGCACTCGAGGCACTCCTCAGTATGGAGAAAATCGATATATGTGCAGTAACAGAAACCTGGTTTAAGGCTCCAGAGAGCACCCCAGCACTACCAGGCTACAACTCGTACCATACATTTTTAGGCCACAGAACCCAAACCGAAATACAAAAGGCAGGGGCGTATCCATATTCATCAAGGTTACCCACACCTCCAGGTTTAGTGGCACAGCACGATGCTTCAGAGATCATCCACGTGCAACTAACAACGGGCAAAACTGCAATTCAAATTGTAGCTTGCTACAGATCACCCAACATGTCCCAGGACCCCCATTCCGCGTTTCTGGAAACACCGGGAAACATAAAGGTCCTACCAAACATCCTAATATTGGGTGATTTCAATTACCAAACATTAACTGGGAGAACT